>NC_138375.1:47324052-47359756 GCF_054177405.1 Leptonychotes weddellii | reverse complement strand
AAATAAAATAAAATAAAATGACCCCATTTTAAAAATTATGAACCACTTTATTCTGTTTTAACTGTTTATTTTGTCAACTACACTTCTTAAGAAAGTGTGCCATCATTTGGGTACGAGGCGTTATTTTTTTTTCTTTTCCTCTTGTGTTTTCAAACAACTCTGCATTATAGATGTGTTTTAGTCGGGATTTTTCAAATACACCTTTTTCCAATTTAGCCTCTAATTTTTTTAATTTAAAGATTTTATTTATTTATTTGAGAGAGAGAGAGCTTGTGTGAGCACACCAGCAGGGGGAGGGTCAGAGGGAGAGAGACAAGCAGACTCCTTGCTGAGCAGGGAACCTGATGCGGGGCTGGATCCCGGAACCCTGAGATCATGACCTGAGCTGAAGTCAGATGCTTAACTGACTGAGCCACCAAGGCGCCCCTTTTTTGTTTTGTTTTAATCAATCTTTAGTTGTATGGGGCTCTCTGAATTTCAGTTTTTAGTTGTTGTGACCTGTATTCGTCACCCCCCACACTCACTTCAAAACTCCGTCCTAAGTAACTAAACATCTCTGGTTAAATAAAATGGTTTCCACAAGTCAAAAAAAAGTTAGTCTTAAGTGCTTTTTGGTGAAATTCTCAGAGTCATGCTTCCATAGAATTATGAATAAATAATTGTCCAGAGTTCAGAAGGACCTTTTGCATTGTAGAAGTTCCTCTTCATATGTTGGCTCAAGGTCACACAGCAAAAGGCAGAATCAGGACCTGAGCTCAAGACTGCTCATTTCCAAGGTGTCTATTCTTGATGTCTGTGTTCATGTGTATGAGAGTTTTATACCATCAGTTTACCAAATACCGTGTTCTCCACTCCTCACGTGCCATGCAATGATGAATATCCTTGTACATGCTTCTTTGTCCCTTCTCTGTTTCCCCTAATAAATTTCCAAAAGCAAAACTACTGGCCAGTATCTGATAACCAAACTGCCCTTTATAAAGGTTGAATCAATTTATGATTTTACCAGCAATTATGAGAATCCTAGTTTATCCATATTCTCACCATTTATTACATTAAAAAATGATAATTTGCTGGTCAAAAAATCATAGCCCATTGTTTCCATGAAAAATGTTAGGTATGTCCTTGGTACACACAATATATCAATATCAATTCCAGATGGACTTAAGAATTACTATAAAATTTGAAACCATGAAACAGAAATACAATAAAAACTTTATCTCATCTTAGGATGGAGAGGGACTGTCTAGACGTAAAACAATTTAAGAAACAAAAATGTAAATGATTTCTAGCTTTGATGATAAAATAACATCAAAAACTCTAATGAATCACTAAGTAAAATAAAAACACTCCCTAGACAAAAAACTGCAAAGTATATGGATAAACAATTTAAATTAAAGAAATTGAAACTACTGCCAAATATAGAAAAACTTTCCGGTAATCATAGCTTTTCAAGGATGGAATAGGGTCCTTTCAGAAAGAGTGAGTTCCAAGTCACTGGAGAGGTTCAAGTTAGAACAATAATTATAGAGGTCTTATGAAAGGAATTCACTCATCAGAAAGGTATTTGTATATCTGTACATCATTTAATCATCCTTTCTACCTTGAGAATCCATAATCAAATGATGACATTTCTGCCAACATTTTAATGGTGTAGGAAATTTATTGAAGCGCCTACATTTGACACAATTAGCATGCTGACCAACACTTCCAACCATGGAATCCAAGTATCCTGGGCATTATCAAACGTTCTCAATACAGAACAAATGTTGCTGCAAATAGAGTAAGTGAGTAATAATGAATAGTCTTGGTCAAGACTAAAGCAGAAAGGAAAATTTACCTTAATAACATTTTTCAGAAAGAAAAGCAATATACGTTCATCAGAAAAATGGTGAAACTACAGAAAATGTGAGAAAATGAAACCCAAATACATTTCCACTATTTATTTTAGTATACTTTTAGTCATTTAATTGTGCATTGATATACCTCCTTAAATAAATATGAAATTGCACCTAACTGCTTTCTAATGTTTTTTTCTCTGAAAAAAATCAAGAACACTTTTCTATGTCCACACTCTTCTCAAAGTGCTTTTTATTGCATCATGTTATTAAATCAAAATGCATTTAATTATCCTTATAAGTTATCCTTAATAAGTATAAAATGTTTCCATTTCTTCCCAGTTTAAAGTCATACTTAACATCTTTGTATATAGCTTTACATGATTTTATTTTCACATTAATTTCTTAAAGCGGAATTTCAGGAACAAAGGTTGCTCATTTGGTGGGTTTTGATTAGTGTTGTCGAATTACCATCCAGAAAGTTTGTACTGATTTACGTACAGTTCTACCACCAGCATAAGAATGTTTGTTTCCCTGCAGAATCTATAGTACTGAATATTATAATTCCTTTACATTTTTGCTGATTATCAAACAATAATAATCATGGCTTAATTTGTATTTCTACAAATTTGTGGTTTCTAATGGTGTTAAGCATTTTTTCCACATATCTGGTGCCTATTTTATGTAAAAGACTTAACTCTTAAATAGTGAAACTGCCATTAGTTGGAAATCTTTACCATCAGAGATCAGAGTGGCAGAAAGGCCAGAGACTGCAGTGTTTGTGGATTTTGTTGGAGTTGGAAGTACAAGGTGAGTTGCCAGTATGTGACAGGAGGCAGCTTTCTGTAATTCATTTTTCATGTTTAAAACATAACAGCAGTTATGTTACTGTTACTTCAGTAAAGCCTATTTTACTTTACTGATTAAGGTCATCACAGTTGCAACCATGTACTGCAAGGAAAATATATTGTGAGGGCATATTAAAGGCTGGATCTACTACAAAAAAATGTTTCTCTGAGCTTTTCATAGGGTATGTTTTTCCTCAGATATTGGAGGGGTGTGTGTGTGTGTGTGTGTGTGTGTGTGTGTGTGTGTGTGTGTGTGTGTGTAGCAGTGGTGGGGAGGGAGATGGTTTAAAGGCCATTTCAGGCTCATTTGGGTACTCTGATGGCAATATTCCCTCCAGAACTTCCATGTCATTGGGACTGAATCCTGCGCTGACATTTTTTGTGTCCAATCCTTCTTTTTTTTTTTTTTTTTTAAAGATTTTATTTATTTATTTGAGAGAGAGAGAATGAGAGAGAGCACATGAGAGGGGGGAGGGTCAGAGGGAGAAGCAGACTCCCTGCCAAGCAGGGAGCCCGATGCGGGACTCGATCCAGGGACTCCAGGATCATGACCTGAGCCAAAGGCAGTCGCTTAACCAACTGAGCCACCCAGGCGCCCTCCAATCCTTCTTCTTATCCCTTTCTTTCATAGGTGATGATGCCTGATGAGCATCCTTCAGGGTCTACTGGAAAACCCAACTTCAGACAGACTCTGAGCCTCATAGGGAGACAGAAAATAATGAACAAGCAAATGCATACACAGGATAATTTCAGATAATGACAAGTATAATGAAAGAAGTAAAATGAGATATGACAGTGACCAATGGGGAGGAGGGTTAGGGTGGAGGGAGAAGGCTTCCTAGGTGGGCTGGGATGAACTGAGACTGCAGTCATAGAAGGGGAAATTCATTTAAGGTAGAGGGAACCTTCATCCCCTCATCCCTAAAATCCCAAAACAAAGGACCCAGGAATGGAATGCTTCTAATTTTTTTGACAGCCTAACTCAAAAAACCTCAGATTTTAAATACATTTCTACAATATATTTTATCAGTCAAGAGCCCAACAGGAAACAGATCACATCCTGAAAATGGGATAATTTGAAGACAATGTATTAAAAGGGAAGTTTACAAAGAGAACAGCACTTCCTCCCTCCCAGAGATAGGATCAGCAGATTGCCCATCCACTCCCTGGTGTTCCAGACATGAAGAGGGAGAACAAAGCAGGGCCGGGGGGAACCTGGACACAAGTTTCACAAGAATGGAGCCTAGGAAACAGTTCCTCTGGTCTCACTCTCCTCCCTCCTCTAAACTCCTGGTCTGCTCCCTATTGGCCAAAGCCAACCTGAAGCCAGAGAATCAGGGAGACAGTTTATGAAATCCAAACATTCTAGTCTGTAAGGCCACAGAACGTGGTGATTAAGGGTGGAGGGTGGAGCTGGAGAGGCAAAGGAAGACATCCAGCATGTGTAGTTTATATTTTAAAATAATACTGGATGGGATTTGGAAGAAGTGGCAACAGACCCAGGTGAGGTTGTAACCTTGGCCTGTCACTGGCTAGCTATAAATCAGCATTCGTGAACCACTTACTTTGTTAAAATAAACAAATATATGGCTAGAATAAAAGTGATTAACTTATTCTGAAATGGTATGACTCTAATGTGTTAAAAATCAAAATTAAATATTTTAAATATATTTTAATGAATACAACAAAAAGTTTCTGGCATACCTGGACATTGTTTTAAATTAAAAACAACAACAACAAATCACTGCTGAAATAATCTGCATCCCAGCTATATGTCTTTCTAGTTGGTAAGTGGCTCTGGTTCAATTAAATCCCTTACATCGATCTGAAATCAAATTTCAGTTAGGTTATGAGTCAAAAAATAGAATGATTACTTGTTCTCAGGGACTCAGGCTTCCTTTAAGACAGAGAGAGAAGTGAGCATGTTCTCATTGCTGAGATAAGCACACACTTTGCAGATGAGACCATCAGGGTTGTAATGTGGGAAATCTTGGTAAACAAACTTGGACTGTATGTCCATATCGATTAATATTTTTGATTGAGTGGGATTTACATACTCGCAAAGTGAGATTTTGTTTGATACTGCTGTTTGGATTCTACAGACATGGTATTTAAGGAAATGTCTTTGAAATAGCACCTGGACTTGTAACAGAAACCTGTGTAGCCTTTAAATGGTCACAGTATATTTACAGAGGATAAGATTCCAGAAAAGCAAAGAGTCACAGAAGGCCAAACAGCTGCAGAAGAGTACAAATAGCTCTAATCTCAAATGCATGATTTATCAAATGGGAACATGATTGCTAGCAATCTTACTTTTTTTGGTGATTACAAAGTTGAGCATACTAGCGCATGTGACTCTATATGAGGACTTGTAAAGGGCTTTTAAAAACAATTATGCATGAGTGTTGTAGATTTTAATTTAAGCAGGACTCTGTGGAGGTAAATCAAGAGCATAGGCTGGAAGAAAAATGCTGAGGGAGACCTTCAATCAGGGGAGAATATTAAGTAGGACTCCTTGGGGAGAGGCCTGTATTTGCTTGTCTGGGGTAGGCTAATCTACATAATTGACTAAAACAGAATGAACAGCTGTGAAATACAGCATTTGAATGTGTGGGTAAAACACAATTACAAAATATACAGGGTCACAGAACATGTAATGTATTTTCATAGGATTACAGAATATCCAAGCTCATTTGGGATTTCAGAAATCGGCCAGTTCCCCAGAGAAGCTAAATGACTTTATCAAAGTCAACTAGCTAGTTAGTTATAGCATAGTAGTTAAGTATGTGGGCTCTGGAGTCAAACATCCACTCACTGTGTTACTATTGGAGAAAAACACTCTACCTTTCTGTGCCTCAATTTTCTTATCTATAAAATGAGAATAATAGGACACTGATATTAAATGAAATGATACATTTAAGCAACACTAGATTATATCTGGAACTCAGTAAGTGATCAGTTAATATGAGTTATGCTTATTATTAGCAAGAATGCAAAGCTGAAGTCATTTAAGTCTTGTATCAATGCTCTACCTACTCTACAAAATGCAAGAGCATATCACAAGAGGGATATATGTGAGAAATTAGTTTCCCAACTAAAGTGGTTGTGAGAAACAAAATAATATCAAGTCTGCTTGGAGATACAGAAGCAAATCTTTTAAAGTACTTTTTGGGGAAGTGACTCAGATGAGCTCTTAAGAACTTTTCAAAATTTCAGTTTGTACTCTCGTGCTTAAATTTAGTATATTGATCTTCCCCCACCCCCACCTGAAGTCTTTAATTAGTTTGTTTAACAGCCAGAAAAAATATATATCAATATATGTTTTTTAATAACTGGTTGTTTTCAACATCCTAATTTTTCTCTAACAATGATGCCAACTCATGCTATAGGATTTCCCTATCCTTTGTAATTAGAGGAAGTTGTGCTTTTAAGTAAATGTACATTTTGAACAAAATGAAAGCATGCTGTGAATTAAAATAACATGTTTTGAATATAGTTGGAGATAGGCATCTGATTTTCAAAAAAAATACAAAGATATTGAAAAAAGTATTTTGTGTGCATAGAATAATTGGATGGTTATCTAGATAAAGAAATCAAAGTAGAAATCCTCAGTCACTTTATCATCTCTTGTTGAAATCCTAACAAGCTTCTCACCTGTTAGGGTACTTGTTTGACCATATATTCTAGTGCCTGAAGCCCATCTTGAGGAGTCTGTTGAGGTGCCTCTGGGTGGTTCAGTTGGTTAAGCGTGGGACTCTTGGTTGGAGCTCAGGTCGTGATCTCAGGGTCATGAGATTGAGCCTTGCTTCGGGCTCCATGTTCAGCATGCAGTCTGCTTAAGACTCACTCTCCCACACCCTCTCCCTCTCCCCCTTGCTCTCCCTCTCCTCCTTCTCAAATAAATAAATCAATCTTAAAAAAGAAAAAGTCTGTTGAAAGTGCCAAAACATGTCACGTTTATTATGATTTTGAGTTATTTCCTATTGGCTGAGAGGCAAAGGCAGTTATTACTACTTAATAACTACCTTTGATCATATTCAATCTCAGAATGATATGGTAGAATCATTAAGTCTCAGGTAATGACACTGTAAAATATTTGTTATGGCTTTGGTGCAAAATGCTGGCATAGCTGTTGTATTTCCTGATTTTATAGGTACCTTTAGTGACTGTTTTAGGGTATGTTATATATATAGTTTTCTTGCACTGTGTCAGTATTTTATGGTTGACAAGGCCCAATGACTAAGGATTAAAAAGTTTCTCCAAAGATCTAGGCTTTGGAATAGCCCAGTCAGAATACTGACATTCCCCAAAGGTGGCTTTCATCATGCAATAGTATTCAGCCCCAAAAAGGCATATTTCCACTTGTAACTAGAGAAAATTTGTTACATGTAAATGAGGTACATTCTGAAAGCATCACTGACTGTTTCTTGTGATTGAAGACAAAGCTATCTCTATATATTTCACAGCCGTCTTAAAATTTAATCAGGATACCTGCATAATGAGTTAGTAGCTTCACTTCAAAGACTCTTAGTACTAGTGTTGAGTAACTTAAGGCCCATTAGGGATGTTTATCAGGATTGAGAAAGGCATGTTCATGAAAACCCCATTAAGTATATTTGTTGTATTGACTTATTCCTAGAGAAACTTAACACTGCTATAAATCATAAAGTTCCAAAGAACAGATTTTGATGTTGATCATTAAGCTTTTCTGAATAAGATTCATTTCTGAGTAGCTTCTTCTATAAATCTATTCTTTTAGAATTTTTTACGTAAATTAAATGAAGCACTTAATATAGAGAATTGTTTCAAAATTCTCAGTTTGAGAATACTTATGACCATTGCTTTCTTTTTTTCTTCTCTTTATTATTATTATTACTATTTTAATCTTGGGTTAGCGATACATGCCAGAGACATGCCAAAGTGCTGAGATACAAATAAAACAAAAACAGATGTAGTTCCTGATCTGACAAATCATGTAGCAAAGATGCAGTTTTGTTACACATGTCTGTACCTTGTATTAAAATCTGTTGAATATATTTTTTGCATTTATATGTTTTGATGTTATTTACATCATATTTTGTAGCTCAGCTTTGCTTTTAATATAGATGTATGAGTATTCTACATTTCTTCATGTATATAAACATATACATATGCATATTTCCAAATACCAACCACTGATCAAATGAGTTATCATTGTATCTTCTCATTAGCAGGTGGTCATAACAAAAGTTACAGAATATATTATGAGTTACAGATCTCTTTTTGCTTTTATCATCTCACAACCAATTAGGATGACAAGTTTTTATTTCAGGTGTTCAGGAGCATCCAAGCATTACAGGATCTAAGTGATTCATCCCAGCTCACTCGCTCTGGTCTGTATGAACAGGACTCCACAGGGATTATTTTGTCTACAGAGTTTCTGCTTTAACCCAATAGGAGACACAAATGCCTTGTAAGCATTGACTAGAAAATATTTATACGTATTTTTTTTCTTTGTTTTACGAAGCATAGCATTAAAAATTAAAACACTGGTGTAAATACAAATGTTGATGTGACAAAAACATTTTCATCTGTTTTATTTTTTAAATATGGGTAGAAACTCATTTCTTCTGCAATAGCCTTAGTCAGTTTATTTTTCTTGTTCACAGCACTCATGTTTATAGCACTAGTTCACAGATGTTAGTTGCCACGAATATGTATCCGCAGAAAGTGTGAGCCACAACCTATGTAGTAGCTATTGCAAGCTTCACTTCCCTTACACAGTCGAGCATCTGTTTATGGCTCTTGCTTCTTTTTTTTATCATAGGTGTGCCCTTGTGCCTTTAAGGTCCTTTGTGTTCGTTCTGTCAGATGAAGTTAATTTTCTCTAGTTTCTCAAGATGGGGATTATTTCTGCTATTTTACAAAAGTAATATGGAAGCTTTGGTATGCCCATCATATACCTTATTTTATTTTCTTTGAAAATGTCTCTTCTACATAATACAGGCTTCTGTATGTTAGTAGCAATTCAGGTTGTTAACTACATGTTAAAAATGAAAAAAAAGTAGAAAGAAAGAAAAAGAAAAGGAAGGAAGAGAAAGAAAAAGAAAGAAAGAAAGAGAAAAAAGAAAGAGAAAGAAAGAGAAAGGAAGGAAGGAAGGAAGGAAGAAAGAAAGAAAGAGAGAGAGAAAGAAGAAGAGAGAAAAGGACCAGTGAGAAATTCAGTCAAATATTGCATAGCCAAAATAAGTTGATATTTTTAAGCCCCGAGTAAATAATTAAATGTGAATGTTAATTTTTATATAATTTTTAGAATTTGTAAAATATAAGTGGTAAGTCCCACTGAAAGCAAAAACAATCAGTTTGATGATAAGATAAACTCTAGTACTATATATGCAATGTCAATTAAATGGATTAAAATTCATTTACTGTTAAAAATATAAGAAGAATCCCTAAAACTTAAGGCACATATAAGTTGAATAAAAGAAGAGAAACAATGCAATAAGATAGTCCTCCAAATAAAAGATCTATATCAGAAAAACGAACTGCTTGTTCTTTATAATTCATGTTTTTATTTATCCAATGGATGTTTATTGATTGCCTTACAATAAATAGAACAAAGTCTGTGCCCCTAAATAGCTTACATTTTATTGAGAGAAATAGTACTAAAAAAAAAAAAGAAAGAAAGAAGCAGAAGTTTTTACTTCTTATCCCCTTCACCTATCCCCCGATCCCTCCCCTTTGGCAATCACCAGTTTGTTTCTCTCTCTTTGTTGTTGTTTGTTTGTTCATTTGCTTTGTTTATTATATTCCACATAGAACTGAAATCATATGGTATTTGTCTTTCTCTGGCTTATTTCACTTAGCATAATATCTGCTAGGTCCATCCATGTTGTCATGAATGACAAGATTTCATTCTTTTCTTATGGCTGAGTAATTGTTAAATTATTATGTTATATACCTGAAACAAATTTAAATTTTTAAAAGTGAAAAAAAAAGCAAGATAATTTCAGATTGTGATACTTGCCTGAAGGAAATAAACAAGTAAAATGCAACATTAGTTAAGGCAGTCACTTTGGGTGGGCTGTTTGGGAAAAGCCTCTCAGAGGAGGTGATTTTTGACTTGAAGGATCAGAAGAGAAGGCCTTGTGAAGATCAGGGAGACACATGTTCGAAGCAGAAAGAAAAAATGTGCAGACTGGAAGACAGTGAGTAAGGACTTGGTAGGAGATAATAATGGGAAGGAAGAGGCAGATTATTCAGGGCACAGTAGGACACAGCCAAGACTCTGGATTTTATTGGAAGAACCACTAATTAAGCAGAGGAGTGATACAATCTATGTTTTTAAAGATCTGATGGCTGTGTGGATAATGGATAATTGGGAGGCAAATGGAGAGGCCAGGAGACCAATCCACCATAATAACATGAGGTGAGGCAGTGGGAGCCATAGATTTTGAGGGAGGCAGTAGAGATGAAAAGGAGCCAAGGCCGAGTAGCTAACTCTTGGTGAAGGAAAGGAAGGAATCAGGGATGAACATCAGCCCTAGGATACTCACTTATGTGAAAAAGAAAAAAATTAACAGAGCACAAACCTTAATGAAGCAGTAATCAAACTAAAGAGGTATGAACTACTTACATTAAGTTAATCACTTATTTCCATCCTACAACTGAGGAGTGGGACTTGCACACCTAACTGAGGAATTTCATAAGCTTGGTCTACTTAGATTACTTGTAAACTCTGACCAACCTTTCAGTGAAAAAATATCTATCTGGGACTCTTTCTCCCAAGTTGGGGCTGTATCATATTTCTCTATTCCAAACTCATAGTAAAGTGCCCTTCAGAGTAGAGGGAGCCAAAGTTGGTCAAATTCAATATCAATTTCTTCTCTTAGTTTTTTTCAGCAGATGTAAAGGACCTGCTATATGTAGGTACTCTTTTACATTCTATACATAAATTATTAATTCTTATAGAAACCTTGTTATGTAATTATTATTATTGTTAATGATATCCCCTTCTTAGAGATAAAGAAACTAAGGTTGGTTAAGAGATATTAACCGTGTTGATGTCAGTCAGTGAGACAATTAGAATTTATACCTATGTCTGTTGTGTTCTAAAACTTGTGTTTTTCATGACATTATGCTGCTGTATTGATCAGAAAATTTATATTAACAAATCATTTAGGACTATATGCTTTTTGACTCCTTTTAGTAGGTCTTCAATAAGAGATTACTGAAAAATGATGATAGACGAATATAAAGACATTAAAGAGACATATTCATATCTCTCTGATAAAATAATAAAGGTGCCAGGTGTTCTAAATAAGTAACTCTGCCAGCCCATAGGAGGATGCTTTCTAACAAGTCATGAGAATATCAGATTGCTCAGCACAGAGCAAACCAGGCAATAGATGAAAGGTTGATTGTATGTTGTATTAAAGCAGTTGAAAAATACTACACTATGCATGGAAATGTCAAAAATGATGAATCAAAGCCAAGATTTAATGAAGATTAGATTTGAGGGAGGAGGAAACAAATGTGAGTGGGAGAGGAATTATCTATGTTGATATTCTTAATCACCTGTGATGCTTATAAAATCAAGAGTCCCAGGACCGTCCTTCTCTATACCAAGACGTTCCAAAGCATGGAAACTTCCTGTTTAACAAACACTCCCAGGTGATTTTGGTTCAAGTAGGTAATGGACCACACTTTGGGAAAACACTGATTTAGTTCTGTCTTTTTTTTTTTTTTTTTTAATAAGTCAGCCTGGGGCTTATAAAGGAAAATGGTTATCCAAAGCTGTAGCACCCTTTTTTGCTAGAACTTTGGCTAAGTCAGTCTCCTAGAGGCCCAGTTCTGCCATCTTTGATACTTGGATTTAATTTTTCCAACTCCAGCCATGGACCAGCTAACAGTATATATCTATTTCTCTTCTAGAATCACAACCACAGCTGCTTGCATGATGGACCTAAGGCGGTACCCACTGGACGAACAAAACTGCACCTTGGAAATTGAAAGCTGTAAGTTTTTCTAAGAATGCAGCTAGACTGAACTCTGCTTTAAGGTTATTCTGGTTCATGTCCAGACACAGGTCCTGCAAAGGTCCTGCTACTACAGTAAATCTGGTGGAGGGAGATATAGTATCTTTCCTCAGTGATGCTACCAACCTCTTAGTCTCATCTCTAAATCCCTGGGAGAAATACATAAGGGAAGATATAATCTAGCAATAAAAGGAAGACCCTAAGGCCCTGGAAGGAGACCAAGCGCTATTCCAGGCATTTAAGTATGGAATTGGTGCATAGAGCTGCAACATGGTTGGGAAAATAGGTGGTGATGGCAGGGTGACACAGGAAATCCCAATTGTCTTTGCCTCTCATAAACATTTGCAATTGCAAAATCAATGTGGCCTCTGGACCAGTTAAAACATTCACAAGAGTGTGAGGGGCGCCTGGGTGGCTTAGTCGTTAAGCGTCTGCCTTCGGCTCAGGTGATGATCCCAGGGTCCTGGGGTCGAGCCACGCATGGGGCTCCCTGCTCAGTGGGAAGCCTGCTTCTCCCTCTCACACTCCCCTTGCTTGTGTTCCCTCTCTCGCTGTCTCGCTCTGTCAAATAAATAAATAAAATCTTAAAAAAAAAATTCAGAGTGTGGATTGGTGGATTTTTTTTTCCCAAAGATTTTATTTAACAGAGAGAGACACAGCGAGAGAGGGAACACAAGCAGGGGGAGTGGGAGAGGGAAAAAGCAGGCTTTCCACGGAGCAGGGAGCCCGAAGCGGGGCTCAATCCCAGGGTCCTGGATCATGACCTGAGCCGAAGGCAGATGCTTAACGACTGATCCACCCAGGCGCCCGTGGTGGAATGTTTTTTGTTTCGAGGGACTATTTTCGGTGTCTAAAATTTATTTTATATTCTTGCTGAAGGCCATATGATGAGCAAGATTGGTGTATATGCGCATGTTTATTTTCTTTCCTGTGCTGACCTGTTTTGCAGTGTTGTTGCTTTTCTGGGCCGCAGTTTCAGCGTCCTTCTTGATGACTCAATCACCTACCCTGTTGGGTGGGCGAAAACATTGATTTCATAACCTGTCTCCTTTTTGGACGTCACGCACGGAGGTCATTTGAGATGGAATAGGATTTTGAATCTCTTTTCTTTGTCAGCTCTTTGCAATGTTTTCGTAGCTCATCCCACCTAACAATTGGAAGCTGACGATTTTATATCCAGCATTCTAGATAATGAGTGAATTGACTGCTGTGCAGATAGGATACTCTCAGCTGTTATGAGGAGCTCTAGCTGTGACAAGCGGTCCAACTCTAAGTCACTGCTCCGAGCAGAAATACAAGCATTTATGGCACATTGCTGGTATTTTGTCCATTAAAAAAAAAAAAAAAGCTTCCAGGGATACTTAAATTTACATACATTTTTTTAAGAACTTGATTTCATATTTGTGTTCCCAAATCATCATTATTTTCACATTTGATCTTTACAATAAAGAACTATTTAATGAAATTGGTTTATAGGATTTTGATGATTATGTAAGTATGTTTGGGATAACTTCGCATTTTCATAACTTATGATACAGTTTAAGTATAGAATGTTCTTCAAAGTCCAAATTCTTTGGTTGTTTCAAATTGTTGGTGTAAGGATGTATTTGTTTTTTTTTAAAGTAGGTTGCCATGTACTAATATTGACTTTTTATGGTAAGAGAATTTTTCATGATGAAATTTGAGTGAAATTTTAAATAATCATGATTTTGCACATAGTTAAAGCACTTTCACTGATTTTATTCCATTTGAGCTGTTTACAACCCCCTCAGGTAAGTAAAAAAAAAGGCCTTTTTATTTTAAAGAACTGATGCCTAAGGACACAGGCAACACCCAGGTGTTTAACGTAATTAAATTGTAATTTTGAGATGAATATTTTAAAATTAACATGATAATTCTTCAGACTTTTAGAAAGTTTAAGTTTTAATAAAGGGACATTTACATCTCTTATTTCAATTCACAGTTACCCTGTTAATAGACTTTTTCCCCCAGCTTTACTGAAATATAATTGATATATATAACATTGTATAAGTTTAAGATGTACAATGCCATGGTTTGAGATATATATATATATATATATATATTTGGTGAAATGATTGCCACAATAAGGTTATTTAACATATCCATTATTTCACAGTTACCTTGTGTGTGTGTGTGTGTGTGTGTGTGTTGAGAAATGATCTACTCTCTTAGCAACTTTCAAGTATACAATACAGAGTTGTTAACTATAACCACTATTCTGTAGACACCCAGATCTTATTCATCTTTTAACTGAACATTTGTAACCCTTTAACCACCTTCAACTATCTCCCCCATACTCCCACCCCTGGCATCCACCAAGTTACTCTCTATTTCTATGACTTCAGTATTTATTTTTAGATTCCATATAAATAAGATCATACATTATTGGTCTTCTCTGTCTGACTTATTTCACTTAGTATAATTACCTTAAGTTTTGAGATGCCTGGGTGGCTCTGTCGGTTGAGCGGTCGACTACTTGGTTTCGGCTCAGATCATGATCTCAGGGTCCTGAAATCGAGCCCCGCATCGGAGTTAGTGCTCAGCACAGAGTCTGCTTAAGGTTCTCTCTCTTCCTCTCCCTCTGCCCTTCCCCCGTGCAAATAAATAAATAAATAAATAAATAAATAAATAAATAAATCTTTTTAAAAATTCCCTTAAGTTTTATCTATGTTGGCACAAATGACAGGATTTCCTTTATGACTAAATATTCCATTGTATACATATATCACTTTTTTTTTTTTTTTACCTACTCATCCATCAGTGGACACTTAGGTTGTCTCTATGCCTTGGCTATTGTAAATAATTCTGCAATGAACATGGAAGAGCAGGTATCTCTTTGAGACAGAGATTTCATTTCTTTCATATATTTACCCAGAAGGATTGCTGGATGATAGATGGTTCTACTTTTAATTTTTTGAGAAACTTTCATACTGTTTTCCATGAGGTCTGTACCAATTTACATCCTCACCATCTGTGCACAAGAGTCCCTTTTCTTCACATCCTTGCTAGCACTTGTTCTCTTGTCTTTTTGATAATAGCTATTCTAAAAAGTATGAAGCAATATCTCATTATGGTTTTGATTTATATTTCCCTGATACAAATTCTTTTGCAAGTATATATCGTTTCCCCAACACCATTTGCTGAAGAGACTATTTTTTTCCCATTTTATTCTTGGCTTCCTTGTCAAGGATGAGTTGACCATATATGTGAGAGTTTATTTCTGGGTGCTTGATTCTGTTCCATTGGTCTATGTGTCTGTTTTTATGCCAGTACTATACTGTTTGGATTACTATAGCTTTGCAGTATAGTTTGAAATCAGGAAGTGTGATGCCTCCAGCTTTGTTATTCTTGTTTAAGATTGCTTTAACTATTCAAAGTCTTTCGTGGTTCCATACAAATTTTAGGATTGTTTATTGTTTTATTTCTGTAAAAATACATTGGAATTTAGATAAGGAATACATTAAATCTATGGGTAGTTTTGGGTAATACAGACATGTAAATAATATTAATTCTTCTGATCTGTGAACACAGGCTATCTTTCCATTTATTTATATCTTCAGTTTCTTTCATCAATGTCTTACACTTTTCATTGTACAGATCTTTTACCTCCTCGGTTAAATTTATTCCTAACTGTTTTATTGTTTTTGATGCTATTCTAAATGGGATCGTGTTGTTTTTAGAGTTCATTGTTTGTATATAGAAGTGCAACTGATTTTTGTATGTTTATTTTGTATCCTGCAACTTTACTGAATTTGTTTATTAGTTCTAACAGCTTTTTGGCAGTCTTTAAGGGTTTTCTATATATAAGATTATGTCATCTGCAAACAGAAATAATTTTACTTCTTCCTTACCAATTTGGATATCTTTTATTTCTTTTTCTTGTCTGATTTTTCTGGCTAGGACTTTCAGTACTATGCTGAACCGGAGCATTGAGAGTGGGTACCCTTGTCTTGTTCCTGATCTTAGAGTAAACACTTTCAATCATTAACCATTGAGTATGATGTTAGCTATGGATTTGTCATATATAGGCTTTATTATGTTGAAGTACAGTCCTTCTATACCAAATTTTTTGAGAGTTTCTATCATGAAAGGTTGTTAGATTTTGTCAAATGCTTTTTCTACATCTATTGAGATGATTTTATTAATTTGATGTGTCACATTTATTGATCTACGTATAGTGAACCATCCCTACATCCCAGGGACAAATCCCACTTGCTTATGGTATATGATTTTTTTAATGTACTGTTGAATTTGTTTTGCTGAGAAAAGTTTTGTTGAGAATTTTTGTATCTATATGTATCAGGTATATTAGCCTGTAATTTTCTTGCAGTATTCTTATCTGACTTTGGTGTCCAGGTAATATTGACCTTGTAAAATGAGTTTGAGAGCATTCCTTCCTCTTCAACTTTTTAGAAGAGTTTGAGAAGGATTGACATTAATTTTTATTAAACCTGGTTCTGGGCTTTTCTTTGTTGAGAAGTTTTTGAGAACTGATTCAATCCCCTTACTTGTTATTGGTCTGTTCATATTTTCTAGTTCTTCATGAATTAGTCTTCATAGATTATATGTTTCTAGGTATTTATTAATTTCTTCTAGGTTGTCTAATTTCTTCTAATTTATTGGCATATGATTCTTCATGGTAGTCACTTTGATCCTTTGTATTTCTGTGGTATCAGTTGTAATGTCTTCTCTTTCATTTATAATTTTATCTATTTGGGCTCACTTTTTTTTTTTTTTTTTTGGTTAGTCCAGCTAAAGATTTATCAATCTTGTTTATCTTTTTAGAGAATGAACTCTGAATTTTAATTTTTTCTTTTATACTTTCGTCTTTTCATTGCTTTTGTTTCTATTTCATTTATTTCTGCTCTAATCTTTATTATTTCATTCTTTCTGCTAACTTTGGGCTTAGTTTGTTCTTTTCTAAGTTTCTTGAGATATAATGTTAGGTTGTTTATCTGAGATCTTTCTTTTATCTTGATACATGTGTTTGTAACTATAAACTTTCCTCTCAGGACTGCTTTTGCTGCATCCCATAAGTTTTGATATGTTGTTTCTATTTCATTTGCCTTAAGATTTTTTTTGTTTCCCTTTTTATTTCTTTTTTTAATCATTGGTGGTTCAGGGTTGTTTTATTTCCATGCATTTTTGCATTTTCCATCTTTCCTACTGTTACTGATTTCTAGTTTCATACCTTTGTGGTCAGAAAAGACCCTTGATATAATTTCTGTCTTCTTGAATTTTTTGACTTATTTTGTGGCCTAACATATGATCTATCCTAGAAAATGTTCTGTGCATGCTTGAGGAGAATATGTATCCTCTTGCCATTGGATGGAATATTCCGTATGTCTGTTTGGTCCATTTGGTTTGTAGTGTTGTTCAAATCTGCTGTTTCCTTATTGATTGTCTGTCTGGATGATCTAGACATTGTTGAGAGTGCGTTATTAAAGTCCCCAACTCTTATTGTATTCCATTTATCTCTTCTTTTAGTTCTGTTAGTAGTTTCTTTATATATTAGGGTGCTCCAATGTTGGATAAATGTTTATGATTGTTATATCTTTTTGATTAATTTACCCCTTTATCATTATATAATGACCTTCTTTGTCTTTTGTGAGCATTTTTAGCTAAAAGTTTATAGTTAGGTATTAATATTCCTGTCTTTACATCTAAGGAAACAGACTCAAAGAGGTAAAGTGATTTGCCCAAGATCATGCAGCCACTGAGTAGAATAATGGCTCTGTGCTGATGTAGTAATTGATAGCTGGCTTAACTTTTAAAGCCACTGATTTTATAGGGACCAGATTAATAAGAAGATCCCTATTGTAGAAACCAAGAAAATATCCTATACTTACAAAAAATTGGAACTTATTCATATTTAGCCAGACAGTAAATCATTGCTATATGAATGAATATGAATGATAATGAAATATGGTGTTATATTAATAGTGTATATGATGTGCAGGTCTTGCTATTATAAGGAGGTAGTTAACTAGTTAAGCTTATTGAAATCAATTTAGGATCCTGTCCCTTAAACAAGTAGCTCTGAAGTTCATGTCTGACATTTGACCTTATTTAACCATTTCTTTCTGTTAAGCAAAATCTAGACATTCATTTATTTTCCTTCTCCTTCTCCTTCACCCTCTCCCCTCCCTCTTTGCCTCTATCTTCCTTCTCCTTACTTTTCTCCTTCTCTCCCTCCTTCCCCTCCTTACTGCCCTTCCTCCCTACCTCTTTCAAATGCAAATGGCCTTAGTAGTGGCATTACTAAATCATTATTACCTTGTCTCTATGTCAGCAATTAGTATATTTGTTTAATGTCAGAGAAAATAATATAACTTGATTCTGAGTGAGGGACTATTAGGATTGAGCTTATTGCAAGGCTATTTAATATGTTCCATCCAGAAATGGAAAATAGTTCAAAGGGGGCAAGGAGAATATTATGTATCTTTGAAATGGGAATTGTTAGAGGGCTAATCTCTTATATTCTGAGCTAGATTAGCTGCCCGATATCAGTATCAGCTACATGGCCTCTCTCCCCTCCTTAGAAGGGTAAGACTGTCTTATACACTCTTAAACCCCATTTCCAGGTTCCCCACTTGGGGCATGTGAACACTTGTGTGAAAGGAGTGTGGAATTCTCTCAACTAGATCTATTGACAGGCTGCTCACATTTCCAAAAACCCAAAGGTTTCTCTTTTCTTCCTCATTTGTTGGTGTGCTTTTTCTCAGCCCATCTCTGGGTGACTTGGACTGGACAGCCTCAGTGTCTCAGAGAATAAGGTTAATGCTCTTATTTTCAGTATTGTTGGTTTTTCCATCAGTCTCAGCCTTGGTGCAACCTATAGCAAATTAGAGAGTATGGAACTTTCCCAGCAACTCTTTCATAGACAACTTCACATGGCTTTGCCAAGTGTTCACTGGGATGGCCAGTCAGCCATCTCTTTTTAGGATCCCCCCCCAAAAAATCCCACACTGCCCTTGAGGCAGCATCAGAAACCAGTTGTTGCTGGCCTCTCACAGTCACTGATTACCTACACTGTGTCAGGGAAGTCACCTGATTTATCCGCGCCTCAGTTTCCTCATACATTAAATAGGAATAATAATACCTACCACATCAGGTTGTTTGAAGATTAAATGAACTAATAAAGAAGATAAGCGCTTTGCTTGGTCCATGGTAGATACCTAACGAGCAGTAACTTTGGTAGTTAATTATTATTATTATAGCACTGATTTTATTATATTTAAAGATGCCCGTACTACCACAGATTTGACCAAACTATGAGATCTAGTAAATCCAGCCAAAGAGAGGCTCAAAACATCGACCTTCTCAACTCTTGTAGATCTTATTCCAGCTCTTGTTTTTACATTCTGAGTAAAGTCTCATTATCTGCAGGGCTGTCTACTTACTCACAGAATGTCTCAGTCAGCTGTGCCTACAGAGTGAAGTGCAAATTAATTTATTCTACTTCTGTCACAGGGAAAAGGAATTAATAGCTAGCTTCAGAATCCAAAGAGGGAGATTTAAAAGCTCTTTGACACCTGTACTTAGACGAAATGGAAGTATGGTCCATTTTAAAATAGAATTCATTTGTGATTTTACTAATATTTTAAACTGACCAGAGAAGGAAGTCATCAACTGCTGACCATCTCAAGTCTCTGCAATCAATGAGCAAATGTGCCTATGAGTGTGTGAGAGTGTGTTGGCACAGGTCTCTCTTCTTCCTGGAGATACTCACCATGCTTTAGGAAAGGAGGAAATAGAAATGTGCCTGTGGTTGTCTTACTGAATTCCAGTTTGGATATTATATAAAACAACTTGCTGTTAGGTTATTGATGGAATAAAGGCTCTATTTTCTTTCAACAACTTTATTTAAAATAATCCTTATTAAAGAAGAAGTCAATATAGATTGACACATGTAAACAGATTAAGGTATTGAATCCATATTTACTGTGTCACGGGTTAATATATTTTGGATATAGTTTATGCTATGCACTGGTCAATATTTTAGTAAATATACATATAGGATTTTTAAGAACTTAGAGGAAAGGAGAATTTCTTCCACTCCTAATGTGAAAATTGATCGTACCTTAAAGTATGTCATTAGATTCAAAATACCTGATTCTGAGTTAATGCGTATAGTGGACGAGAGGACATTTATTGAATACAGGTAGCTTTCTGGTATTGATTTCGCAAGCTAACCGAGCAGGTCACTCAGCTTTTTCAAGCTATGGTTTCTCATCTCTACAATACTGCAAATACCGTAAAGTTAACGAGATAGTCAGGACAGAGATCTTTGTGCAGTGCTTGGTACTGATATTTCCATAGATAGCAGCTGTTATCTTTATTACCACTATTGTTATAATTATCAATTTCAACTGGAATATTGTGCTCAATTAGAGTCCCTATGTTTTAAGAGGAATATTTAGCAGTCAGAATAAACAAAATATGAATGATAGGTAAACCATGGAGTATGATGAACCAATAGAAGAAATTTACCAGTACATTTACCTTGAGGAACAGAAACCCAGGGAGAGTGGCAGTATTTGAATGGGATAGCTCTTTTCAAAAACTTACAGCATTTCCTATTAAGAGAGCAGACTGTGTCTGCTCTAAGGGCAAAACTAGGCTAATGACAAATGATGCCAAAAGGCAATTTTGGACTGAAATATTAAAAAAAAAAAAAAGTTCATAGCTGTTAAAGCTGGTGAAAATCCAGCAGGTTGTTGAATGCTATAGACCATTTTCTGGAAAAAAGGGAATTTTTGCATTGGGCAAGTGATGGGATTATATGATTTCTAAGGAGCTCTGGTTTGATGGTTACTTGGCACCAGCAAAAATATGTAGAACTTTAGTTAAAGGACAATTAGGTGAACACTGGTTTCTGTGAAAATGCAGATCCCATATGCATATACATCTGGAAGCAATGCTATTTAGGAAAAGATGAAAATCGCATGCTGGCTAAGATTTTAAGTAGATTCTATGTGTGTTTTGCTGATGGTCTGTTGTTATTTAGCTAGCAATCTTTCTATTCTCAGAGTTTCCTCATAGGAATACCTCTTACCATTGGGTGTGTGAGGATTAAGACTAAGACCCCCACATTTTCCTGCCTTTCTAAAAAATTTAGAACTCCCTTGAGGGTTTTGATCTCATTAAGGTTTTAAGAATTATCACAGCAGAAGAGAATGTATGTGCACATTTGTCTGTGGGGGGGGGCGGGGTTGGTAATGTTAAATCATGACACTACCAAGTATTTCAGGTGATCCTAGAATTATTCAAGTTAGAAAAATATTCCTGTGACATTCCAGTGGGACATAGTCATAATCATTTATCTAGAGAAAATCAAAGAGCATTGCAAATGCTCTGTGGTGTTACTGCATGCAAGTTTAAATTGCATCATTGTCCCATTTTGGTATTTTCTTGAATTGTATCTAGCAGTGTGGAAGAGGAGGATTTGTTTTCCCCTCCTTGCTATGTGATACTTGGTTGGAATATGATCACTGTTTAACAATTATTATTACCTTTTCACAATAAACAAGTGCCGGATGTGTATTTAGAAACTCTGGCACCTTGTGAAGATAATACTTGTGACCTTGTGTATCTGGACTTTAGGACTTCTGTTCTTTCAGTTCTTCCATTATGAGAAAGTGAAGAAGTGACTTAGATATAAAGGGTACACTCTAATATTGAGTATGAAAAATGAGAATATTGAACCCTTTCCCTAAAGCTTTTTGTTTCCCCCAAAGAGAAACCTTATTTTTTATTCACATTTTAAATTTTCTCTTTCTGCAGACTCTATTTTCTCCTTCTGGAATTCCCGCAGATAGACCTTGGGTCTCTCACATTTATCTTCCATGGCTCTGAAATAAAATTTTTAGATTTTTATCTTCCAGATTACTAATATTTATTTTATTCTAAAGAAATTATTATTAGTAAGTATTCTATTTTGGCCATCCTGTTTTCAATTTCTAAGAACTCTTTCTTATTCTTTGATTACTCATTTTTCCATAGTCACTTGTTTTCTTATGGAATGTCCTTTTTAATTTAAGGATACCATTTTAAATTATTTTACAAGTTTTCTCCTGCTCTCTTCATCTTTCTATTTCCTTTGTGATGATGTATGTTTATTTATTGTGGTCCTTTTTTATGCTGATGGTTTTTCTTGTAAGTCTACTGATCTTGGTAGTCCATTCGTATTTGTAAGTAAAGGGCTAGTTTGACCAACAAGATACTGATATAGGTTTTCTGAACTGATGTGGGTTTTCTTAGCACTTTTACATGGCTGTTTTCATAGTCAGCCTATTCCCTGAATAAGGAGAATAGAGGAAGGAGGAGAACTGGGCATGCTGAGCAGGCAGCCTCCCCCTTTAGGAGAGTGGGCTAAGATCTTTCACGGGGAACCAAGGCTCATCTGAGGTTTCAGCACCTTACATTATTTTACCCTTTCATTCCTAGGAGGATCTGATGGAACAACAACTTATCTTTTTTTTTTTTTTTCTCCCTCCATTTGTAGCAGTACCCAGGGCTATCTGGGGGCTCTGTACTGATTCTCTCTTCAGCCCAATATCTAAACTAGGAACCCAGGCAGCCTCCAATTTGTTTAAGGAGACTTTTTCCAGCATTATCTCAGGGGCAGTCACCAAAGCCAGATGTAAGAGAAGCAAGGGGACTGGTCTGGTGGTGGAATGGTGGCTCCTACTCTGAACTTCCTGAGTCTGAAAATTCTCTAACGCATAGGTTCTCAACATTGCTGCACATTAGACCCCCTGGGAAGTCCTTAAAAATCCAAATGAACAGGCCACACCACGGACCTACTGAATCAGTCATTTTAAAATCTCTGCAGGTGATGACAATGAACAAAGAGAGTCTTCTAGGGCATGGTTCTCACGCTTGAGTGAGCAGGAGAATGTCCTGGAGAGTTTGCTAAACACAGATTGCTGGGCCCCATCCCTGCAGTTTCTAACTAAAATGGGTCTGAAGTGAGGCTCAAGACTGCATTTTTCACATTTACTGGTGATGCTAACGCTGCAGGTGTAAAGACAACATTAGTGCAGGACTTTAGTGGAAAGATCAGCCCTCTTCTGTTGCACTTGTCATGGAAAACTTGTTTCTTTGGTTTTCTCAGTCTACATAACCTCATCTATATTCTAACTTTTGTACATTTTTCAAAATTACTCACCCTTTGATGTAATACTTTGCTATAATTTATAGTGCTATTATGGATTTTGACCATCCCTTCTTCTTACAGTTATTTCTATGAGATTCGAGTAAGACAGGAAAGGTAAATATGCCATCTTAAGCTGGAATTCTCCTTTTTCATACACATATTCAGTTTTTAACTACATACACAATTTTCAACCTCATTTTAAAAATGTAATAGCATATCACAAATATCTTATTTTCTGAAATCCTCTCATAATTTCTCATGTCGGTCTGGTATTCCACATGTGGATGAATCATAATTTATTTAACCAGTTCCCAATTGTAGAATACAAATTAATTCCACTATGTTGCTATTTTTAATAATGTTATAATTTGTATTTGATTGAAGCTATTTATCATTAAATACAATCATGATTTTATATATGTATGTATATATATGGCTCTTCTGTACAATGTAATGTGTAATGTTAAATTTAAATTAATTAAAATTAAAAAAACTAAAAATTCAGTTCCTCAGTCTCACTAGGCATATTTCATGTGCTCAGTAGCCACAGGCAACTAGTTCCTGCCATATTGGACAGTGCAAGTATATAGAACATTTTCATCATTTCAAAGAGTCTGAGTAACAATAATTTAAAAGGTAAATTCATAGAAGTTGAATAACTACATTATAGAAAATATAAAATTTAAAGTCTTTTGATATGGTTTTACATATATCCTGATTTTGAAAACATTAATGTAAAAGGAAACCAAAGGGCATTAGAAGTGAGTACATTTTCGTAATTGAAAAGGAAACCATTATTTTATTGTTCCTAAGTGGGCGAACTGAAAGGAAGCACAATTCACAGTGTTATCAAATTAGCATCTCCCAGTCTCACAGGTGAAAATCTGCCTGTTTTGTTCATTCCCCTCAAGGCACCATTAGGCTGTCTCCCACATAGTGTGCAAAGTGAAGCAGTTTATGAAGTATGTATGTATACCTTCGTAAATGCTAGCCCAAAAGGTAGAATGTGGATAAACCGTATTATCCTGGCAGTGATCAAGATTTCCGCATGAATTAACAGGTAACTTTGGAATCTAGAGTTTTAGATACAGAGAATCTGGGGAGAAATTTTTCAGCAGTAGACTCAGTCCCTTAGCAGATTTTTGTCCTGTATACGTCAATATAAATACTATGCCAAACCCAGGTAAATTAAACACAAAGGCTTCCACCCCTCACCTGTATTAAGCTGACTGGATAACTAAATGAGCCCAGGGCTTACGAGACCCTCGCCCATCTGACCTGCGTTATAGCACAGGTATAAAATTTAGGATGTGTTGGCGCAGGCTCAGCTTGCAACTCAAAGAACAGGAAGGAGCAATTACAAGGAAACTGATTCCCATTATGGGTTCTCATAGGTGGAGTGTTTTCTTAAAGACTAAATGAATTCCTAAGCCACTCAAGACAGAGTGCTGGATGAGGCTCTGCTCAAAACCCTGCATTTTGTGTATTTATCTTCCTGAAAGTGATGGCGACTTTCTTTTGTGTTTCGAATGCTCATTTTTTTTTTCCTGCTTTGAAATTTTCCATTAAAACTAAAAATGCAGTTTAGGTTCTCATTGTATATTATAAATTTTTCTATGGCAGATCTCATGGGGGAAGGGTGGTGGGTATACAAACTTGTTTACTTGGTTCTCCTTTAGACTCAAGAAAGGTGCCAATAGTGCTGTCAACAAAAATTGCTCTTTTTGGCTAGGCTTCAATTTATACTTGATCCTAATTAAGTGAAAATGCCACATTTGCGGCTTTCTTAGCATTTTTAGTGGAAGCTGGAGCGCACTTCATGAAACCTGATGTGAACATCATAAGCCAGAGGCATAAATACACCCACAGACCTTCCCTGAAGCATTTCCAGAAGACTCATGTTGTTTTGTTAGATAGCTGCAGCCCAATAAATTATAACTCAGACTGACTTTTCTCAGATCCTGAATCTAGCTCCCTGTGTTACCACTTGAAGATATTTTCCTTTCAGTAGGCTTTTAATACTGTTGATTTGTTTTTGCAAATCTAATACCTTTTTCTTCATGATAGCTTCCAGAGTTTATCTTCTATCCCTGCTCCCACCTCCACTGCAGTCAGTACCATGATTATTATATTTATTGTTATCATGATCAACATCATCAATAATATTTACTACCATTTATTAAATGTTTACTTTGTATGAGACATGGTGCTGTGTATATACACACATGATCTCATCTAAATTCCTCATATGGCAGCTACTAATATTATTTCTTCTTTACAAATGAGGATGTGGTGCCTTTGAGAGGTTGTGTAACTTACAAAAGGAGACACAGGTTAGCAGGTGAATGTCTAGCTGAAGAAAACAAAATCCAATGTAGCTAGTTTAAACAGAAAGAGACTTATTTGGCTTACTGAATTCTAGGGAAGACTGAGGAAACAGACTCTAGGCTGAGCTTTTATATAGAATTCCTACAATCACAGCTGGGGCCTCTATTGGCAAGGCAGTCATTTATTCCTGCCAGACTGACTGCTGAACAAAAGGGCCACTGTTCTAGTGGCTAGACCAAAACCACACTGCTTTTCAGGTAGTCTGTACTAATAAAAGGTGTTCTGTGCTGTACGTCTCTCTCAAGTTCTGAATTCAGGTCTCCAGCAAATGTATCCGATTGTCAGAGCCTAGATCACATTTAGAACTATAGGCAAAAGTGAAGAATGTAGTCAGGCAGTCTTCATTATTGAGCAGAATGGCCAAGCTGTGATGTGAACCCAGATCAGTCTGATTGTAGAGCTCATTCCTAACCATTATACGTACTGTTTCTTTGTTTACATCCCTAACGTAAAATCAATATATTCCTGTTTGTATTATAAATAATTTATTTCTAAGAATTCTATATTTGTTAAATTCTACTTGCTGAATCGTATGCTTTCAGTGGACTTTATTATTTTCTTTGCCTGCCCATATCTGAATGCTAGATTTGAAGAATCCCCTACTTTATGAAACAGAGCCAACCTCCCATAACAGACGCTGTAAAAGCCTCGCACTCATTCTCTCAACCTTACGAGCAACTAGAAGGTGGGTGCAAGACCAAGGTGCTACCAATCCTATAACTCTGAATTGGAAATCTATGCCATGAAAACCAGCAACTGTGGGAAAACCCAGTCTAAGAAAGGTAGGAGCCGTGGCAGTGGATGGGTAGAAGTGTTCAGGGGCACAAGTCGCTCTAAGAATTGCAGTGAGAGCTGCAGGACCTCAACCCAATGGAGGTGCCTTGACAACTTCACTACAACAGTTCTGCTCTATGATTGTGGGCATTATTCCTGACTTCATAGCTTCCACACCTGGATCTTGGGCTTATTGTAAGCTGTTCAATACCATTTTAATAAATGCCTGTTCTATTTCGTTTAACCCAAGTCACTTTATATTATCTGCAACTAAGTACCCTGATTGTTATATTTCTTGAAGGCAGGGTTATGTCTTATATTATCCTTTATCTCCTGTATTGCTTTGTTTTTTTTGTTTGTTTGTTTGTTTTTTAAAGATTTTATTTATTTGACACAGAGAGAGAGACATAGCAAGAGAGGGAACACAAGCAAGGGGAGTGGGAGAGGGAGAAGCAGGCTTCCCGCCAAGCAGGGAGCCCAGTGCGGGGCTCGATGCGGGGCTCGATGCGGGGCTCGATGCGGGGCTCGATGCGGGGCTCGATCCCAGGATCCTGGGATCATGACCTGAGCCGAAGGCAGACGCTTAACGACTGAGCCACCCAGGCGCCCCTCTCCTGTATTGCTTTGTAAATGACAGGTAGGTAGTTAAGAAATTCTTCACCAATTTAATTCATTTGTTTCATCAAAGTTCACTCTAGAACCAAGTCCTCCCCAAACAAAATAGTGCAATTAGGAATTCCCTAAATGTAAGCCCCTCTGTTGGGATTTATCACTCTCCTTGCCCCCAAGCTATTTGGCAAGTGATTTCAGGCTATTTGAATGAAAATACTAGAGACTTTATGTTAATTTTTCTGTGGCCACATTAGGTAGATAGATAGAATTTATTGAGCGCTTACTAAGCACTAAGTGCCTTATATTCATTGTCTCATTTTATTCCATCAACCCCACGAGAATAGGAGATTACATAAAGGTCATATACTGAGGCACAATCCGGATTCAGTCCCAACCAGTCATCCTCAGGGACCTTGCTCTCAGTCAGTATACCACCTATTTTGAAAGTATACAAGGAAATTGGAGCACCTGGGTAGCTCAGTCAGTTGAGCCTCAGACTCGTGTTTTTGGCTCAGGTCATGATCTCAGGGTCATGAGATCAAGCTCCACATGGGACTCAGTCTCAGAGCACATGCACGCTCTCTTTCTCTAAATAAATAAACAAACAAACAACACCTTAAAAGAAATTGTACAAGGAAGATGATGCCAAAGTCAAATAAACACTAATGGTGAAACTAGGAATTAAGTTTTTAAGCTATTTTAAGGTAGGAAGTTGCTCTACTCCAGTTTAGTCCCCATAACTAAAGAAGTGTTTGTACTCTGTTGGTATATGCATGTTAATCATAATATATCCATAAATGTGTCAAGAATTTCTTAAACCATTGCTAGTCAGTCACTTTGTTTCTCTAACTTTTTTTCTGATAAACAGAAAAAAAATTATTTTTTTAAAAGATTTTATTTATTTGAGAGAGAGAGCATGAGCCAATGAGGGAGGGGAGGGGCAGAGGGAGAAACAGACTCAGGGTTCAATCCCAGGACCCTGGGATCATGACCTGACCTGAAGGTAAACACTTAACCACTGAGCCACCCAGGCACCCCCAGAAAAAAAAAAATTAAAGATTTATTTTTCACTAAAAGAAAGCCACTCACTGATAGATTAATTGATTTCAAATGGCCCTTTTTATCACCTTAAGAAATAAGTATTTAGTATGATTATATATTCTGAAGCATTTTTGTACTTACCCCTGACATACTTGAGTCTAAACTTAATCAAATTTATTCCCCAAAGGTAAGCCTTGGTGAGCAGACATGGAAAAAAAGACAGACATTAAGGATGATCTGGCCTTAAGTTGAGTAATTGTGGCTGTTCTGATTACAATTGTATCAAAATAACTTAATATATAAGCAGAAGACAGAGTACTATAAATTACTTACATATTCCAAAAAAGGTTACTTTAATATGTCTTTCCAATTCTACCTTCTCTTCTTAGTGCTTATGTAAATAAAGGTCATGCTAATTGGCTACAATTTTCTAGTTGTGAAGATACATTAACCGAGTGTTCCTTAAAGTTTAACTAAAAGACCCTTTTAGGATTTAAAGAAGTATATTCAATGCAATACTAACAAATAGCTACCACTTGGAATGCCAGTTTTGTGGTGAGCCCTTTACACTGATAATCATTTAATCTTCACCAACAGGCCCTTGGGTAAGTACAGTGTCATCACTATTTTACACAGGGGGAAAATGAGGGTTAAGTAATTTAAAACACACATTTGGAAGTGGTGAGAATAGAGTTCATTAAATCCCCAAAGTCTAATTACAGAATGATAATTTAACCATGTTGGTGATGCTTATTCATTGAGTTAATAAAAACAATACAGGCTTAAGAATAGAACTTGAAACTGTAGCTCATAGTCAATTAAACACACACTTACTGATACCTTACTGGGTTTAGGAAACTATCAAAGGAATTGGGGGAAATTATGTAAAAAAGACTCATTCAAGAACCAACAGAAGGATTTATGATATAAGCCAAAGGGGTTTGGGATTCTCATTTTAAATACCTCTCTCCTCTGGGAAATCTGAGACAACAAGAATGCTTTATCAGGTTTTCCAGAAAGAAGAAAACAGATAATCTGCCCTATTCTCCATTGCCAAGAAGGAGATGAGTGACATTCCTGGAGCAATGAGAAATCCTCCATCCCTCTAATCACTCTGTTGTAACATTTTAAAGTCCCAGTGGACCATAATGCAACTCCTGTACCTGGGGGAAGGGATGGAATGTATTTAGACTCAGTGTGGTCCTCTGCATCCTTATAGGGCTAAACTGTTACTTTTCAAGACCTAATTTCTGACATTTTAAACTTCTTAGTTAACCATTATGTGCATCTATGACTCAAAAAGAAGACCAAAAATATATGAGAATAATTTCTGAAGCACAATATACCATATAGAAAACTATTACCTAAAATTTTTACTCAAAGAGAGTAAATTTTTCCTCTTTTTGTTTTGGCTATGGAAAGCAGGAAGAAAGAATCAGAGATTAGAAGCTTCTTTCCTGGACCTTCACAAGTTCCCCAAAGAAGATGTATTAATGATTATTATATTCTTGTAAATAACATTGAGTTGGTGAACTACCTCTTGATCACTGAAAGGCAGGTGTGTGAAGTGGGGAGATCAGTCTTGGCTCTTCAGCCTAACCATTCTTTACCTAAAATCCAGAGAAGAAAGTCACTGCACCTGTACCAGGAAAAAAAATTTTCAGTAGCCTCAGGGATTTCTACTTTGCTGTTCTCTTTGCCTACAATACTTTTTCCTCTCTTTGCCTAGCTCACTCCTACTCATCCTTCAAATCTAGAGCTAGAATTAATTTCTTAGCATTGCTTTTCCTAATTTCCCTCTCTCAAAGCTCCTGTACCATTTCTTCATAGCAGTTGTTAAAATTGTAATATTTGTGGGTTTTATTCTTTTACAATTAATGTCTGCCTTTCTTTCTTGACTGTAAACTTCACAAGATAAGTACAATGGCTGTTTTTCATCATTCCATCCACTGTGCTGAATGCAAAGCATCATAAAATTCAAAAATATTTGTTGAGTAATAAATGGATGAATGGATGGTTGGATGAATAAGGAATAGCCAGCCCAATCCATTTTTGTTTATCATTTGCTGTACTTAAGGAGCTCTTTTCAGTTTTACCATCAAACTCAGGCTATCACTGCCTCCTCAAATTAAGGAGAAAAATAACAGGAAGGGAAAACGAGCCTACTGTGTTTCATTAAGCTCTTGGAATGTAAAAGATACCCAGCTATCAGCTGCCTCCTCAACCTTACTAAAAATGGAGAGTAAATAGCCCCTCAGTGGTTGATCACGTGGTTTTTCTTCATCATTATGGTACTTTGGTGGATTATATTAATTGATTTTGAAGGATAAACCAATCTTACATTCCTGGGATAAATCTTACTGGGTCATGGTGCATTGTCATTGTTACATGGTGTTGAGTGTGATATTCTAAGATTTTGCAAAAGATTTTTGCATCATGAGAGGTATTGAACTATAAATTTTCATTTTTGGCACTGCCTTTTTTAAGATTTGGCATTAGAGTTAAGGGGCCTTAAAAATGACTAAGCACAGTGGGCCTCCTCTATTTTATGAAAGTGTTTGTAAGGTTGGTGTTTTTGTTTGTTTGTTTTTCTTTCTTGAATGTTTGATAGAATTCACAAGTGAAGCTATCTGGGCCGAGAAGTTTTTTGTTTCTTCGTTTTCGTTTGTTTAGAAGGGGGGTCTGATAAATGTAATGTCTTCAATAAATATAGAGTTAGATTTTCTTTCTTCTTATGTCATTTTTGGTAATTCTAAATGTTTCTATATCTTCTAAGATGTTGAATTTTGACACAAAGTTGTTCATAGTATTCTCTTATAATTCTTTTAATACCTATAACATCTTTAGTGATAATCCCTTTTTGAGTATTAATATTGGTGATTTGTGTTCTTTCCTTGTTTTTTGATCAGTTTTGCTAGAGGTGTGTCAATTTTGATAGCATTTTCAAAAATCATCTTTTGGCTCTGCTAGTTTTCTCTAATATCTATTTTGTACTTTATTGATTTCTGTTCTTTATTATCTTCCTCCTTTGCTTCTTTTATATTTACGTTACTCATCTTTCCTCTAGATTTTTTTAGATGAAACCTGGGGCTACTTGTTCAAAATCTTTTACCTACTCTAATAGGAGGATTTGAAGATACAAGTTTCTCTCTAAGCCCTGATATATTTGCTTTCCCAAATTTTAATGTATTTTCATGGTCATTCTTTTTAAAATATTTTCTAATTTCTCTTGTGATTTCCTCTTTGTCTTATGAATTATTTGAAATTGTGTTGTTTTATTTCCAATTAGTTGAAGTATTTCTAGATATAGTATTATTAGTAATTTCTTTTTTAAGATTTATTTATTTATTTTATTTATTTTATTTTTTTATTATTATGTTAATCACCATACATCATTAGTTTTTGATGTAGTGTTCCATGATTCATTGTTTGCGTGTAACACCCAGTGCTCCATGCAGAATGTGCCCTCTTTAATACCCATCACCAGGCTAATCCATCCCCCCACCCCCTCCCCTCTAGAACCCTCAGTCTGTTTTTCAGAGTCCATTGTCTCTCATAGATTTATTTATTTATTTTAGAGAGAGAGAGCATGGGCAAGGTAGGGGGAGGGGCAGAGGGAGAGAGAGAATCTCAAGCAGACTCCCCACTGAGCGTGGAGCCCATTGAAGGCTCCGTCTCACAACTCTGAGATCATTACCTCAGCTGAAATTAAAAGTCAGGTGCTTAACCAAATGAGTCAGCCAGGCGTCCCAGTATTATTAGTAATTTCTAATTCAGTACTCTTGTATTCAGAGAATACTTTCTTTAGAGTTTCTACCTTTTTAAAATTTACAGAGGATTATCTATCATGGGTAAACATGCACTTAAAAAGAACAGGTATTCTGTACCTCATGGATATATTGTTCTACACATGACAATTAGATCAAGATGGTTAATAGTATTGTTTGTATGTTCTCCGTCTTTACCAATTTATTTTCTAGCCCTATCAAATCCTGGGAGAGGGGTGTAAAAGAATTCCTGCTATATTTGTGTAATTTTTCTTTCTTTCATTCTGTAAATATTTGCCTCATGCATCTTAAGACTATTATTTGTGGCATACATGTTGATAATTAATATGTCTTCCAGATGAATTTTCCCTTTTATTATTATGAATTGTCATTATCTCCAGTAATATTCTTTGTCTCAAAGCATATTTTATTTTATATTAAAAGAGCCATCTGGCATTATTATGCTTGCTTTGCTTTTTACATGATTAATCTTTTTTATCCATTTATTATCAATGTATCTATGCCTTTATATTTAAAATAGGACTCTTATAGGTCTCATATAGTAGGGTCTTACTTTTTATACGCTTTGATAATTTCTGTTTTTCAATTGGATGAAAATGTTTAGACCAGAGGTTGGCAAACTATGGCCCATAGGCCAAATCTAGCCTATGTCCTTTTTTTGTATGGCATATTGCTAAAAATGGTTTATATTTTTAAAGAGTTTTGAAAAGGAATATACTGAGAAAACTTAGGCCTGGGTGGTTACTTGTGGTTGCACTATTGATTGACATTAAAATTTGACCTCTTTTCACCCTTTCCTTCACTGGATACTCTATCTATACAGCTTAGAATTATACTTAATTTCTGGAAAGTCACATTATCTTGTGATTTCATGTGGAACTTCTGGTCAACTTTAAAGTCATATATCTTTGATATCTTTTTTCATAAAAAAGAACCCAGGTCTCCCTGTGAAATTTCATCTTGTTTGCTTTAGTTCTTCCTCTGTCAGTCATTTCTGTATCCCAATACTTAAAAAAAAAAAAAATTGCCTCCCAGAATTGTTCCATTAACAAATTTAAAATCATATCACATACATTTTTATCTAAACTGTTAGTAAAAAGTTTGAATAATGTACAAGAGTAGCCCTGCCATATACATATGAACTCATTAATAATTTGTTTTATAAAGTTATCCAATTGGCTATAGATCCACTCTCTAATTTAGCTTACTTTTCTCCTACTAATCAATATGGTTATCCACAGCTTGCCTCAAAAAAGGTGCTTTTAGAGGTGAAGTATGAAATATTAATAGCTAATATTTATTGAACACTCTATAATAACCAGTGTTTTGAATTAGTTATAAAAAAATTGAATTTAATCCTGTGAAGTACTCTTAGAATGCCCATTTTCTGATAAGGGAACTGAGGTACAGAGAAGTTAAGCAACTTGCCCAAGGTTTCACAGAGTAGTGGAACCAGAATTTGGGTCCAGACTATTTGGTTCCAAAGCCTGAGGCATTAACAAACACTCTTGCCCCACAACGTTACTGAAAGAGCATTGCATTTGTGGTCAGAAGACCCAAGTCAGAGTCATGGACTAGTGCCAGACATCAAGTAATTTCTTCAGAGAGTGGAGGAGTTAGACCAGATTGTCACTAGGTGTTCTTTTAGTTCAAAATAGTATGATTATTCTTATTTACCTAGATGCCTGACCATTTCCATAAGAAGAGACAAGGATAATCATAAATACTATCACATGGGCCTTTTATCAAGGTCCTAGATGAATATTCTTGTGTCTCAGTACATGACAGAACTAGAGTTTGAGCACAGCTTTGTCTGAATCCAGAGTTTAACACTCCATCAGAGTTGGCTTCATGGGCACAAGACCTGGGCAGGCAAACAGGGCTCCATAATTACAGGGTTCTCATGCTTGGCGTAATTTTCTGCTGTTGTCCTGAAATTCATAATAATTTGTCAGCAAGAGACTTCTCATTTTAATTTTGCACCCCACAAAATTATGTCACCAGTTCTGCTTTCAGTCCATCTGCAGTAGTCTTGAGCTGCTGCTCTGATATCAGAAGTTCACTTGGCGTGGGAGTCAGGGTTAGGAGATGCTCTGTAATATGGGAACATGATCTGTGATCCAGCCCCCCTTCTTAGAGACAACTAATAACTCATCAGTGAATGCTGAGTCTCTTGGTTTGATGGTCTCTATTATTTCTTGGCTTTTGGATTCTGGAAGAGCAGAATTTTTCATTACATCTTGTTAATATCTGCACCAAGTTCTGTGGGTCAGTATCAGTTATCTTTCTAATTGGAGAGATAATGAAACATATTTACATAGATCTCATATACACAAAGAGAGTGAAAGAGAGATTTCTTAATGTGTATTCCTGGTTTTCTCTCTGAGCATGATTCCTAATGCTAACATTATGCATTCTCTGTTGGCTATGATGTTGTTTCTTATGCCATATGAGAATTCAAAATTTATATTTTAAGTAGAACAAGGTTTTATTCTACCCTGTGAAACTACTTCACATTTGACTTACTCCCACCACTCTACCCCAGGAGAATATCTCAATGATTAAAGAAACTAAATGAAAGTTGTTTTGCACAAGGAGTATATAGCCTACTAATGCTTCTTTGATATCACAGATTTTTGAAAATCTGTCTTGTTAAAGTGACCCACCATTCTCTCTCTCTCTCTCTGTCACACACACACACACACACACAAAAGAGGGCATGGTTTGCCATTTTTAACATATGCTCCTGCTTTACAAAGTTAGTTGAAGCAAACCTGTCAAATGCCAAAGTGTAGAGTATGAAAATCTCAACAAAATGTCAGGAGAAATGGGAAAACTAGTGAATTTAAGAAAATCTGTCATAAAGATTGCATTGCATGTTTCTTTCTGCCTAACTTTGGATGACATATGGAAGTTTAAAAATATAACCTAATGGTGTGTCTTTATGGTAAGAAGTTTATATAACCTAATTGCCACAAAACTGTCATTGCTGGTTAATTTATTAGAGTAATAAAAAGATGTTGTGCTCTTAGAACTTAGCTGGAATGAATTCTGTCCAATAACACTGATGGCCTGAACCATAAATTTTTTATTTTTGATGCTTATTTGAAACCTGAGAAGATGCACATGTGGGTATACTCTTCTTAACCATTTTCCTTGGAGCACTGGTGTGGATACAAGAACATAGATGAGTTAGGGACAGTGCTGTGAGTCTCCTGTTATGGGAGAAGCTGAGGTGTAAAGGATTGGGTGAAAGGAAATAGAGACTAATTTAAAGCCTGATCATTTATGGGAGGTATTAGCCCTCAGATTCCACCCAAATTTTAGTGTTTGTTTTTTTTTTTTAAATTTTTTTGAACTAACTTCAGGTTCACCAAAAAGTTGCAAAGATAGTACAGAGTGTTCCCTCAGGTTTTCACCTAGCTTCCCCTAATGTTAAGATTTTACATACCATAATGCATTTCTCAAAACTAGGCAATTAACATTGGTAAAATCCTACTGAATAAACAAGTCTTCAATAAGATTTCATCAGTTTTTTTTTTTCATGGAGGGCCTTTTTCTGTCCAAGAATCTAATCCAGTTGTTGTAGTTAGTCATCATGCCTTGTGAGTCTCTTTTCACGTGACAGTTCCCAGGTTTCCTTTTTATTTCATAGTCTCAGCACTTTGAAGAGAACTGGTCAAATATTTTTAGAATGTCCCTCCAGATTTATCCCTGGGCTGCAAGGTTGGTTCAACATCTACAAATCAATCAACGTGATACAATACATTAACAAAAGAAAGAACAAGAATCATATGATGCTCTCAATAGATGCAGAAAAAGCATTTGACAAAGTACAGCATCCTGTCTTGATCAAAACTCTCCAGAGTATAGGGATAGAGGGTACATACCTCAATATCATAAAAGCCATCTATGAAAAACCTACAGCGAATATCATTCTCAATGGGGAAAAACTGAGAGCTTTCCCCCTAAGGTCAGGAACGCAGCAGGGATGTCCACTATCACTACTGCTATTCAACATAGTATTAGAAGTCCTAGCCTCAGCAATCAGACAACAAAAAGAAATAGAAGACATCCGAATCAGCAAAGAAGAAGTCAAACTCTCACTCTTTGCAGATGATATGATACTTTATGTGGAAAACCCCAAAGACTCCACCCCAAAACTGCTAGAACTCATCAGGAATTCAGTAAAGTGGCAGGATATAAAATCAATGCAAAG
>NC_138375.1:47288637-47323552 GCF_054177405.1 Leptonychotes weddellii | reverse complement strand
GGAGGATGCGTGGCTGGGTGATAGACATTGGGGAGGGTATGTGCTATGGTGAGCACTGTGAATTGTGCAAGACTGTTGAATCACAGATCTGTACCTCTGAAACAAATAATGCAATATATGTTAAGAGAAAAAAAAAGAAGAAGATAGCAGGAGGGGAAGAATGAAGGGGGGGAAATCTGAGGGGGAGACGAACCATGAGAGATGATGGACTCTGAAAAACAAACTGAGGGTTCTAGAGGGGAGGGTGGTGGGAGGATGGGTTAGCCTGGTGATGGGTATTAAAGAGGGCACATTCTGCATGGAGCACTGGGTGTTATGCATAAACAATGAATCATGGAACACTACATCAAAAACTAATGATGTAATGTATGGTGATTAACATAACAATAAAAAATTTTTTAAAAAAAGAATGTCGCTCCACTTGGGCTCATCTCATATTTCTAATGATTAAACGAGTCCACACAAATATTTAATCTACTTCCTTAAGAAACTACATGAAATTCAGTAGAGCTGACTTGAAAGCAGGGAAGAGCAGGGCTACCCTAATCATATTTGATCATGTAAAGGCCAACATGATCAACTGGACTAATAATCTATTAGTTTAAACATTGGATGAAAGTTTACCATATGGAAATTTATTTCACAAAAGAAAATAACCCCAATAATATGTCCCAGGCACTGTGCTTTATATACACTGCCTAATTTTATTGTCAAAACAACCTATGATTTAGGTGTCTGTATTATTATTACTACTCTTACAGTCATTATCATCATCATCATCATCATCATCATCATCATCATTATCTTGGAGTTGAGGGAATTTAAGCTCAGGAAAAGTTAAGTTCCCAGTAGTACAACTCATACTGTGTGTGGAATGCATCCTTAAGCATGTCTTTCTGATTGCAAAGTCCATACTACTTATTCATTAAGCAATAAAAATGTAGGTCTTCCCTAATTTGTTGCCCTTCTCTGAGAGAAGCCCATGTGAAATTTATAGTAAAGGTGTATTTCAGAGGTTTTTAATGGAGTTATTCCAGATATTGATACTATATTGGTGAAAATTCCTGTGATACAATTCCTTTCATAGATATTGGTCAACACATACTCTAAAACAATTCCTTAATCCCCTGTCTTCCTCCATCTCTCTTCTTGTGTCTCTCTGTTTCTCCCATCTCTTTTTCTCTTTCTATATACAACACACACACATGTGCACACATGCACATTATAGATATGTGTGTATATAAGCATTTATCTATAATCTGTCTGCAAATGTAATACTGAATATGAGATCTATGAAAAATCATGCTTTCAAAACAAATATAATTAATTGGTGAAACTTCTTATGCTTCAGTGCCAAGGTGATATTAGTCAAAGTCCATTTTTTTTTCACACTTTTTTTCACACAGTAGAAATAAGGAATTTGAGGAGTATTATTTTAGAAGTTTAATTATCTACAATTTTGACATGGTGCCTCCTACTAAGTTGGATGATCTGGATGGTTACAAACTATTAAACTAAAACCACTAATGGTTTGTGTTTTAATTTGGATGCATCACATTCTGGCATTGTTCCCATTGTCCATCGTTATGACAGAGTGCATTTAATTGAGAGTTATGTATTGTCTAGTTCAACAATTCAACTTTACAGATAAGTAATCAATATTTTTTTTAAAGATTTTTTTTTATTTATTTACTTGAGAGTGAGAATGAGAGAGAGAGAGAGAACATGAGAGGGGGAGGGTCAGAGGGAGAAGCAGACTCCCCGCCGAGCAGGGAGCCCGATGCGGGACTCGATCCCGGGACTCCAGGATCATGACCTGAGCCGAAGGCAGTCGCTTAACCAACTGAGCCACCTAGGTGCCCCAGTAATCAATATTTTTAAGGTCATTAATCTGGTTAATTACAGAATCATGGCTAGAATGTCTAGGTTATAGGTTCCTTCCTCCTTGATATTCTGTGATTATGAGAAAACAAATTGAGCTCAGGATTGATTAAATAAAGTTTTCTAATTATATTTATTATTATTTTGCACATATGATTATAAGAGAAGAATTGTCCAAGACCTATAGGATGCTTTGTGGGTATTATGTGTGATTTTATTTCCATTTTTACCAAAATTAAAGCAAAACTATATATTCTTGATTAGAGTAATTAATCAATATGTTGCCATTGAAGACAGATTGGAATTTACGGATGGCTAAGAGATTTGGTGATACATTAAACAGTAGTAAAAATACTTTTAAAAATCTAACACTATCTGATTTTATGGAGGATGTTGCATAGCCTAAGAATGATTAAATGTATAATGGCCAATATATCTCATGTTATCTATCTTCTACAATTAAAATTAATAAAAAATGTGTGCCAATAAAAATGCTGTTTTTATAATAAAAAGCCAGCATCACAAGAAAATTATACCTCTCAGTTTGAAAAATGCTGATAGACTATTGATAATAAATTTGTGGAATAATGAATCTTCAAATGGTTATTTTTTAATATATCAATGGACTAATTTTTATAGCTTTCATCTGTTGACATCTTTGATGAATGATATCTTGAAAATCTTTTCTACTGATCTTTCTGAAATGCTTTTTTTATAAGTTGGAGTCAAAGGAAAGGCAACTCATTATGTGACATCTTTAGATACTTTGAGCACCTCATAAAATCACTTTAGAGGAATGTTTTGGAACAGAATTTGCCACTATTTTAAATCCTTTCACAGATTCTTATAATTATGGCCAGCATGTTTGCTCCTAGTAGAATATGAGCAACTTTAAATTGAAAGATGTATATATTTAGTTTGTCATTCCAAATTATAGTTCAGTTGTCTGTGTTCTGACAAACCTACATTTTGAACTTTGCATTTCAAAACCTGCTACTGGCTTTCTGTGCCAATTTTATGAGGTTTAGTTGAATTTAAATCCTTAAAGCTGTTAGGATTTGTGTATTAATATCTCCCTAGATTTAATTATGTATGGTTCATTTAAAAAAATGTCATTTGAAAATCTCTAGGTGTGTTAAATCTTTAGTAGTTTATTTATTTACACTAATAGTTTCTTATATAATATTTCATTTGATTTTACACTTTTTAGGTTTAACTATTTTTAGTTACATAGTTCTTTCCTAAAGAAAAACAGTTGACATGAAAGATGGGGTTGTTCACATCTATCACATGGGATTTATTATCCATTTCAGCATGAAAAGAAAAATATGAGCAGTTACTGACATTAGGTAATATATGGATTCTGTGTGGTATAGATACTCTATATTCTCCACACAGCTAATTTGTACAAATGATTTTAATATATATGTTCTTTTTTTTTTAAGATTTTATTTATTTATTTGACAGAGAGAGATGGCGAGAGAGGGAACACAAGCAGGGGGAGTGGGAAAGGGAGAAGCAGGCCTTCTGCCAGAGCAGGGAGCCCGATGCAGGGCTTGATCCCAGGACCCTGAGATCATCACCTGAGCCGAAGGCAGTCGCTTAACCAACTGAGCCACTCAGGCGCCCCTACATATGTTCTTTGATTCTATTAAATCTCTCAGAGGACTTGTTTGACAAAAAAATTAATATTTTGACATAATCTTAGAAAAGTTTCAGTTTCCTCTGATAACCTCAAAGGATACGTTCTCAACAGAGTGACCAGGATACATCAGGTTGGGGAATGCTTTGAGTGAGTGTAGCCTCTTGGGTCTCCAGAAGATTTGGTGGTATTAGTACTTCACCTGTCTTGGGTGAGAGACTGTCAGAACATAGGAGGTCCCATGTTGGGATGAACAAAGCTGTTATACCAACAATTCCAACGTGATTAACATACGCTGCTAGAAGTACCAGTCTGCGATTATGTGCAATCAGTAATTCACAAAGCTAAGGACAGAGCGAGCATGGCAGGCTCAGGTAGTGAATGCCACAGGATTAGAAAATGGACATTTCATTTATTTTAATTACAAGTATCACATTTGAATTTGATTATGATATGTAAATATAAACATACAAAGTAAAGTATACAATTTCTTTATTGGGGCACCTGGGTGGCTTAGTTGGTTAAGCGACTGCCTTCGGCTCAGGTCATGGTCCTGGAGTCCCGGGATCGAGTCCCACATCGGACTCACTGCTCGGCGGGGAGTCTGCTTCTCCCTCTGACCCTCTCCCATCTCATGCTCTCTCTCTCAAATAAATAAATAAATAAAATCTTTAAAAAAAAATTTCTTTATCATCCCTTCTACTCTCTAGAGATAACCAGCATTAATAGATTGTGTAGCCAGAACTTTTTTCTATTAATATTGTTTTGTAACCACCCCCTCAGTACTGTATGCATCATGGGTATCCTTCAATGTCAATAGTAATAGATATCATTCAATTTTTTCAAAACTTGCCTAGTATTGCATTATATAGATGTGCCATAAATTGTTTTTTTTTTAAGATTTTATTTATTTATTTGAGAGAGAGACAGAGATAGCAACAGAGATAGCGAGAGAGGGGAGGAGAGGGAGAAGTAAGCTCGCCACTGAGCAGGGAGCCCACCACCACAGGGCTCCATCCCAGGACCCTGGGATCATGACCTGAGCTGAAGGCAAATGTTTAACTGACTGAGCCACCAAGGCGCCCTAGATGTGCCATAAATTGTTTGATCATTACCTTATTGATGAACCTTTAAGTCTTCTCTGAGTTTTCAACTATCATATACAATGAAAACAATGAAAAGCACTATTCACCTGTCTTTGTACTCTTGTATTCCATAGGATATTGGATTAATAGGACAGGAAGTGTTGGTTGAAAGGGAAATTTCCACTTAAAATATTTACAAATAAATTACAAACAGTATATTTTATCAATATTTAACATTTTTTTGCAGTCTGATTGATGAAGACTTTTCTCTAATTAACCTGCATTTTTCTGTGACCACTAGTCAATTTGTGCATCTCTTCAAATATTTATCAGATATTGATATTTTTCTTCTATCAATTTTTGGCTAGTATTATGCTAATTTTTCTTTTCTTTTTTTTAAATTTTATTTTATTATGTCCATACATTACATGATTAGTTTTTGATGTAGTGTTCCATGATTCATTGTTAGCTATAACACCCAGTGCTCCATTCAATACATGCCCTAAAATGTTTTATTCTTCGTATTTGGAAAAGGGTAACCCTTTGTTTCACATTTATAAAGACTCAGTTCACCATTTGTCTTTTCATTTGGTTTATGGTGAATTTCATCATAGAGGAGTTGAATTTTTTATGTGGTCTAATCAACTGGTCTTTTGTTTTCTTGCCTTTGGATGTTGTTTTCTTCTTATGATATTTTGCTACCCCAGAAAAATAAGCATGTTCTTAAATAATCTTATATGTTCTTTTAATATACTGATATAACCCTATATCTCCATCACAAATTGAGCTCCTTACATTCTTTGGCAGAATTATAAGTGCTGGTCAGCTTCCTAAGATGTATAAAGAATAGGTCTAGGGCACCTGGGTGGCTCAGTCCATTAAGCATCTGCCTTTGGCTCAGGTAATGATCCCAGGGTCCTGGGATGGAGCCCTGTGCTGGGCTCCTGCTCAGCGGGGAGCTTCCTTCTCTCTCTCCTCCTCACTTGTGCTCTCTGTCATTATCTCTGTCTCTCTCTGCCTCTCTCTGTCTCTGAAATAAATAAATAAAATCTTAAAAAAAAAAATAGGCCTGTGTATTCCCAGTCAGAGGAATGGAAGAAGTTGGCAGTCCAAATTTTGCAAAAGTGTACTGTATTGGGGTGTCAAACTTCATATTTTAGTTTCTCAACTGTCTTCACTATAGATTGCATAATATTGAAAATTATTAAAGTTTTTCCTGTGGCATTAAATCACAATAAGGTACTTTAGGCTGGGAGATTTTAGGGGGAAATCGTGTAGCTATTTAAAATGTTAGCAGAAATCACAAGCTTAAATAAATCTATGAGGGCCGCTTAGGTTAAGTATAAACCTCAGATGGGTGAAAGTAATGATTGGATAGGTCCATAACATCAAACCACAGATTTTTTTTTCTAGTGGTTATTTTAGAATAATTCGAATGTGAAGGGAGAATAGTTTGACCTGGGAGTGCTCAAGAAATATCCAGTGAAATCCAGGGATCCACTCAACTTCTGAAAATGTATTTCTACATATTACATCCCAACACACACACACACACACACACACACACACACACACCACAATAGGTAACAGCTATTAAAAGCTAATTATGTGACAGGCACTGTTCTAGATGCTCAACTTGATTATCTCACTTGATCCTTATAATAAGTGGATGAACTAGGGACTATTCTTTCCCTTGTTTTCTGGGTAAGGAAATGGAGGTGTAGACAAGGTCAGTCAGTTATGTAAACTCGCACAAGTAGAAAGTGTAGAAGTGAGGGAGGCAGTTTGGATACTGGCATTTTGATTCTGGAGCCCAAGAGCATAGCCACTGTACAGACTGTCATGCACCTCCTCACAACTCCACTCCAAAAGGAAAAAAATAATGAATAAAATGACATAGGGAACATGTGTGTAGCACATCATATTTTGCAAGATAATTTCATAATTTTAACACATTTAATTATCCCAGCCATCTGCTAAATTCCCCAAGGTTAACTTTATTATTCTAGTTATATAGACATGGGAACTGAGGCACAGAATTTTTAAACAAGTTGTCAAAAGGTCACACAAAAGTTAATCCCAGACCTCAGGGTAAAAAAACAAAAAACAAAAAACCCCACAGTTTTGGATCTTTCTAGGGTGATAATTCTACTCTCCCCCCCAATAACAACATCAAAGGCCACATTGGAATATCATGTGTAAAACATACCAAGACTTTTAAAAATGTACCAATAGAAGCATCAGTGCAGCAATGGACTTAAAATTTAAAGTGTGTTTTCTACAGTGTCTTTAGATTAACCTGTATCTTATTAATCCCTCTGCCTTTTATTGGGAGATAATATTGAAGAATTAAATATATACGAGTCAAAACTTAATTTATTTGAAAAAAAATGCATAGCACAGAATGTGCTCCAAGCTTATCCCAGATTTGACAGAAAGAACACTTCAAATTGAAAGATAGAGGCCCCTCTAATTGCCGCATGTTCTTCCATTCTCCCTGTGCTGTTCTTCAAACTGACAGACTCCTTTCCTCTCTATTGTTTTTGCAAATGCTTTTTCTCCTCCTCCTGGGGTATACTTCCATAGCCAAGTCTTCACCTGACTAATTCCTACCCACTTTTTTTTGGAGAAGTTTTCCCTCACCAATCAAATTAACTAAGCACCCTTATTATTAAGGCTTTTAGTACCAATATTTTTCCTACTACATAGTTCTTCTTACAGTGCCTAGTTATGTATTTACTCTGGTGCTCATTTGTTCAGGGTCTGTTTCCCCATTATTCTCCACTAGGGCAGGGACCATGTTTATGTCACTCAATGTTCAGTATCTAGTGGTTAGCACAGGGCATGGCACAGAGCAAACAGTTGATATTTATTGACTTAATAAAATAATTTTGCTTTTGGATCTTGTGAGTGTAGGGATTCTTAAACTACTGAATGCTAACAAGCTAAGATCAATTTCCCCATCTCCTATTTTGCCACCAAGAATTTTTCCCCCGCCTTAAAAGGAAACAACCTTGAAGTACTAAGGAAAATGTAAAATGACTATTTCAAGCATCAATAACCAAGACTGTTTCTGTTTGTTTTATAAAGAATTTTCCAAATGAGAGGGCCTGTCCACATCATCACTACTGAGAAAGAAATGAGAGAAAAGTTTGCTGGAAAAAGTATTTACAGAGAAATGTTCATGAAAGATTTTGCATTAAAGACTTCAAAAATGATTGATATACTAGAATTCAGCTGGAAGTATGTGCAGACTGTGTAGAGATACAGATACAGTTGGCAGATATTTGCCTCTGGAGTGGAAGAGAATATTCATCGGAGCTTTTTTGATGGGGACTCTTAGTTCAAGAAAGACTAGAGGAAATCAGAGACTTAGAACTTTCTGGAAAAGGTCACAGGTACTCAAGAGGAAGACTCCATCTGCATTTGGGGATTGCTCATTCTCTTGTTAACTTAAAGGGTGTCTAGACTGTGATCCTGGGGAAGATCATGCAAAGGGGCAACAGGTTAACTACCATTTTGAGAGTACAAAATCAGAAACACAACTTAAGAGAATGAAAGAAGAGAAGTCACAGCAAATGTAAAACTATATAATCCCTTAGGGCCCCTGGGTGGCTCAGTCAGTTAAGTGTCTGCCTTTGGTTCAGGTCATGATCCCAGGGTCCTGGGATCGAGGCCCGCATCAGGCTCCCTGCTTAGCAGGGAGCCTGATTCTCCTTCCTCTGCATGCTGCTCCCCCTGCTTGTGTTCTCTCTCTCTCTTTCTCTGTCAAATAAATAAATAAAAATCTTAAAAAAACAAAAAACTGTATAATCCCACCTTCTCTTACTTACTGCCAGAAACAGTGTACATCAAGAGACAATCCTCTCCCCAACTCTCAGGATAGGGATATTGGGTAGAATGCAAATGGAGAATATAATCTCTGTGAGGAAAAGACTGTATCTGTCTGACTTACCCACTACAAGGCCTGCCTTATAGTAATTATTGGAAAATATTTGGAGTTGAATTAAAGAAACTCTCCTCTCTCACCTCTCCTTGGACTTTGGCACAGTTATCCTTAGTAATGCTAACTGTCCCAAGATCCAAAGTTGCATTCCCGGTAGGGGTTTTTTAGAGCTGAGATCATCTCTCTCTCTTTTTTAAAGATTTTATTTATTTATTGACAGAGGGAGAGAGAGCACAAGTAGGGGGAGCATCAGGCAGAGGGAGAGGGAGAAGAAAGCCAGCTCCCCTCTGGAGCCCACCGCAGGGCTCCATCCCAGGACCCTGGGATCGTGACTTGAGCCTAAGCCAGACGCTTAACGACTGAGCCACCCAGGTGCCCCTAGAGCTGAGATCATCTCTTAACCATATCAAAACCACGAACTTATATTACTGGCACATGGCTGGTCCTATTAGTAAATAGGTATTGGATGAATGAGTGGATAGATGGGGGATAAATGAATGAAGGTGAACACTATGGTTACCACAAGAGAAGCCTAGGGCAAACTCTCCACTTTTCTAAGAAGTCTTAACCTAATCATACCAAAAACAAGCTAAGAAGCATGTTACCCTCTTCTCCATACCCAATTATACACTACTATACAACAAATGAAAACTCCAGACACCCATCTATATTTTATAGTTAAAAATAATGAAATATATAGAAAAAAAAGATGTCTCTAAGAATACATTCTTTATTTCACATTTATAAGGCCAGATTTACAGTTGTATTAACAATTAAACTACTTCATCTCTTTAATTATCTAGTTGACCACACATTTTTCTAAGGGAGTGTTTCTTGAATTTGGAAAAACTGACCCTTATCAGAATTTTAGAACTACTACCATAAGTCATCTCTTCAGAAAAAGGCATGTATATTCTTTAACAAATTTTTGCTTGTAACTTTTGCTCAGTCCTTGAAGGCTCCTATGTAGTCCAGGTTAAGAAATTTTATTATAAGGGGGAAATTTTAACACTGACTCCATATTTGATGTTATTACATATTATTTTTCTTATATATTATTGCTACATACATATATTTATAATATTATAACATATTGCTAATATATTGATGTTATGTTTAGATGACATAGTATTTGCTTCAAAATACTCTGTGGTGAGGGTGGGATATAGGTTAGCACTGTCTAATAAAAAGTTCCATGATGGTTGGGGCGCCTGGGTGGCTCAGTCATTAAGCGTCTGCCTTTGGCTCAGGTCACGATCCCAGGGTCCGGGGATCGAGGCCCACATTGGGCTCCCCGCTCAGCGGGAAGCCTGCTTCTCCCTCTCCCACTCCCCCTGCTTGTGTTCCCTCTCTCGCTGTCTCTCTCTGTCTGTCAAATAAATAAATAAAATCGGAAAAAAAAAAAAAGTTCTATGATGATGGAAGTGTTCAACTGTTTTGTAGTGTTGCAATGTCCAATGATAGTCACTTGCCACATGTGGCCATTGATCCCTTGAAATGTGGCTAGAGTACATGAGGATCTGAACTTTTGTATGTTTTTTTGACTTTAATGAATTAACAAGTGCAAGTGTTACTGTACTGAACAGTACAGGAAGAGATCAACATAGTTGGACATCCAGTGATAATGCTTAAAGCTGAGTGATGGGGATATGACTGTTATTTAAACCATTTTCTTGATTATATGTTTGGAATGGTCCATAGTAAGCCAGTCACAGAAAGACAAGTACTGTATGATTCCACTTACACAGGGTATCTGAAATAGTCGAAGTCATAGAAGCAGAGAGTAGAATGGTGGCTGCCAATGGCCGTGGGTTGGGAAAATAGGGAGTTGATGTTCAACAGGTAAAATGTTTCAGTTTTGCAAGATGAATAAGTTCTAGAATTCTGCTGTGCAACATTGTGCCCAAAATTAATAGTACTGTATGGTATATTTAAAAAATGTCTTAAAAGGGTAGATCTCATGTTAAACAGTCTTACTACTATAAAGAAACAAAAAATAGTATGAATTTTCTAAAATTAAAGAAAAAAAGAAAAACACTTGAATAGACAAAGAAGAAAATTTAAGTCTTTAAAACCTAATTCTTTTGTTGTCCATCCAGAGTTCTCTTTGAAGTATGAGCAGATGTTTGTTGTATCTTGGCAGCCTTTCTGCAGGAGAGGTTGCCAAGAGACTGGCACAAGAGGATGCATGGCAGGACTGGAAGGCTCTGGGTATCCACAGAGTTGCTTGAGTGAAAAATGGAACCTTGGCCTGTCAAAGTGAAAAACAGGCCTTTATGACTAGATTGTAGGGTGAGATAAATCAGGGATTTAGAATTGAGCCATGGGGCTACCACTCCTGTTATGTGTAAGAGACAGAAAGGTAACATGTCATAGAAGCCAGAAGATTCTGAACCAATGAGTAGAATTTAGGTCCTTGGGAGAAAAGTCATGTGGCAATGACTGAGAAGGAGCAAGACCGAGTAAAAGGTGAAGGAGGATAATATTCATTTGCCCAGCAAAGAAAGAGAGCAGCTGAGAATAAGCAGAAGTATAATTGCTATGGAATTAGTCACTCACAAGACTAAAGACTATGACCCTGATAGAGGATTGTGAGAGTTCCAACTATGATCAGTAGACACAATGGAGATAAATGGATTTGTGCTGTGCCAGGAGATAGGGACCTTCAATTTTGTACACCCTGAGTCCGAGTACCTAAGTAATTTGGGCAAAGTCTCTGATGAACTACTTCCTTATGCCGTAACAACCTACTGTCCAGCTTTTTCAGGCTCGCTACAGAGGACAGAGCTCTTCCTGGCAGTGGAAGGGACTGAGCCAGCAGCCCTGACATTTGCTCTCATCTGCCACTTGGAGTTTCTTCCCCCTCCTCTTCCTTCTTCTCTGCCCCATCTTTTCAATATCTTGGGTCAAGAATAGACAAAAGAAATACTTTTTAAAATCTGCATAGCAAGGCTTAGATTAGATTGACTAAGCAGCACTTCACTCTAAGGCATGGCAATATCAAAAGGGAAATGAACAGGAAGACTAATAGGCAGCCAGATAATATATTTTATTAATAATATTAAAGAGATTAAGGTGTATTGAAAATATACTGCATATCCAATACTGTAGTGTTTGTTTATAAATCTTAGTCGATCCATACACCAGATATATGAAATATTCTTATTTAATAGAAAAACTGAAGTAATTTTTGGCATAACTTGCAAAGCTAAAGCTATTCAAATCAGATTGGACTTGAATCTGAGTTTGACTACTCCAAAGCTCATGCCCTTAACCACTTTAGGATATTTTCTTATTTTACATTCAGCTTGGAAACTCCTAGAGAGCATCGCCTAACCTGTTTCCTGACCTGCCTCCAAGTGTCAGGGGACATGTTTTGTTTTGCTTTGTTTTCCTTTTGTAGAGAGCACACTGAATAATTACTCACCCCCTTCAGAATAAAGGCCATCCCCTCCACAGGGATGCAGCCTTATCCTCATCCTAAGACCTCAACCAGTCAACCATCTCTGCATGTAATAAATGGATCATTCATCCAAATCACCTGTAGACTCTCTATGGAGAGTCTAGTCCCCTAATCCCCGACCCTGCATACCTCTCTTGCCTTACGTCCAAAGGAGGGCACAAGTTCACTTCATATGTTTTCTTCATCATAATTCTTTATGATGATAATGCTACTGTGGTAGAACTGTTGGTGGTGGGGCTTCCATTTATTGAGTATCTCATATATCCAAGGAGCTATACTTAGTGCTTGACACATTGACAAGAGACCCAATAGTAGATAATGTGATCTCCATTTTACAGTTGTAGAAACTGAGGCTCTAATAATTTAAGTGATCACCCAAGGTCACTCAAACTGATAAATGCAAATGCTGAGATTTGAATTCAGCATTGCCTGGTTCCAATGCCCACATTTCTTTTACTGAAAAAGGTTAAAGGGGAAATAAGAATATCTGTGGGGAGGGTTGAAGGCCCCCCGAAATCTGCCATTTGGGTACCAGCATTTGTCTTTCAACGTCTTTTCTTGTTCTGAAGTTTTGTGGTAGGGCCTTTGAAGTCAGGTAAAGATCTGTTTATTTTAGAACACATGGAATTTTTATATCTTCCCTCTGACCCCCTCTTACTCACCTTTAGACTCAATAAAGCCATTTCTTTTTTCCCTTGTAAAATCATGAGAACAATTGATCTCTTGTCACATCATGTTGTATCAATACACAGCCATTTTATTTCACCTAATTATAATCTGTGATTCTGGTTCCATGGGATAAGTATGTGTTCACCCTCAGGTTTATAGCATTGTGTTGTCAAAAGTTTCTACATTCCCTAAAGCTTGATTTAATTTAGCTCTAGCCACTCTGTTTTCTAATTTTCAAAAGTCAGAATCCTTTATCACAAGAGCATTGCATGTCCTGAACAGAAAGGTTACTGACTCAGCATTGCTCTTGAACCTTTTCACAGGAAGCTAATTCCCCCCCTCCAACAGTCACAATGCAGCTCAGTTCTTAACTCCCCAAATCAGAAGTTGTTATTTGCAAATGCAAGTGGTAAAAAGCTGGTACACTTGGGTTCTAAATAGAATTTGAAGAACATTTGAGCATGTCATTAAGAAAAAGAAAGAAATGGGTGCCTGGGTGGCTCAGTTGGTTAAGCGACTGCCTTCGGCTCAGGTCATGATCCTGGAGTCCCGGGATCGAGTCCCACATCAGGCTCCCTGCTCGGCAGGGAGCCTGCTTCTCCCTCTGACCCTCCCCCCTCTCGTGTGCTCTCTGTGTCTCTCATTCTCTCTGTCTCAAATAAATAAATAAAATCTTAAGTTTGCTTGTACTTTATTAAAAAAAAAAAAAGAAAAAGAAAGAAAAAGGAATTTTTAACGTCCAGAATTTTGATAAGCTACAGTAAAAGTGATCTGGCCTTTCATAAAATAATAAAGCAGCTTTCCATTGCCCAGGTGATAGTTTATACCCTCAATGGTAAAATAAGTTCCTAAAGAGGTATAATTTTGTGGAAAGAAGTTTGGGATTTTTGTTTGCTTCTCTGTTTTTTTATTATAGATTTGCAGAATAAGGCAGATCAGATTCCAATGATAACAGACTCTGTTTCAGAGGGTATATTTGATAATGTGTGGTTATCAGAACACTTGCATCAAACTGACTTGGGATGTTTGCTTAAAATGTAGATTTCTGATACTTATCTTGGTGAGCATTGAGTAATATACAGAATATGTTGTATGCCTGAAACTAATATAACGTTGCATATCATTTATTCTTCAGTAATAAATAAAAATAGACTTCTGGAGTCAAGCTTAATAAATCAGACTCTATAGACGTATAGCCCCAACCAAAACATTTAAGGACAGAAAAGTCATTTATAAGGTAATTAAATGAGACCAGCTCCATAGATTAGCAGGTATTGAGCTCTCAGTATTTCTTATCTATTACTGTTGTTAATTGCATCCTTTGCCTCCCATTTGCACCTTGTCCCTTTCCTCCTTCAGGCTTCTTTCAGTATGTTTTCATATTTGCTTTCTAGAAAGAATGCTTTCAGCACTTTCACACTGTGGCACAAACAACTGACAATGATTTCAAGAGTTATCCCTCCTAGGAGCAGCACATACAATTTAACATATATTAAACCCTAAGCTTCATTTGAGCCAAAGGAGTGAAGTGCTAATAGTACAGTTTGAGTTCAGTCAGGGAGAGGTGATAATTGGAAGTGGTGGGCAATGAAGTCTTATTTTAATTGATACTAGAAATAATGTATGAAAATATACTCTATGGTCAGAGAGTGTTGACTCATCATCCAAAATACTTTAACACCTGGAAGGTGAGAACCAATGTAATAGGAATGGAATGAAATTTGAGAATGTGTTATATGAAATATTTTATTTTTTATTTTATTTTTTAAGGTTTTACTTATTTATTTGTCAGAGAGAGAGAGAGCACAAGCAGGGCGAGTAGCAGGCAGAGGGAACAACAGGCTTCCCGCTGAGCAGGGAGCCCCATGTGGGACTCGATCCCAGGACCCTGGGATCATGACCTGAGCAGAAGGCAGATGCTTTACCAACTGAGCCACCCAGACACCTCTTTTTTTATTTTTTTAAAGATTTTATTTGTTTATCTGTCAGAGAGAGAGAGAGAGAGCACAAGCAGGGGGTGAAATATTTTAATAGAGATCATCTTGTAGGTATGTTGCTCTTTGATTGATGTTATGAGTATTTTTCTTTTTGGCTTAAATATTTGTAGTATTTACAAATACAAGCACATGTCTCAGGGCAAAAAGGACAAAATCTTTAAAACTCAGAAAATTCAAACACACACACACACCACAAACCCTGCAGTATTGTTCTGGGGACATTAAGGACGTATGTTTGAAGCTCCTTATACATTTCACAGAGCGGAAGTGAGCATCAAGGCCTATGTTGTACACCATTTTGTTTTTGCTTTTGTTTTTGTGGGTGTTTAGCTTCACTCAGCGTGTGTATTATATTGCTTAGACAACTGTAATGGGTTTATGTTTGAAATAACTCTCTTTCACTGAGCACCAGCTCCTGGAGACCTCACCTTTCTGTTTTATTCATTCTCTGTATGCCCAGCAACTACTTAGGGTAGGCGCATAAAGATGGCCAGGTACATGTTTTGTGAAAGACTGAAAATATGTTTTATGTGTTTAATTTAAAACGACAGCTAATGTCAGAAAGTAAGAGAGTATGGTTTAGTATGAGTAATGACAATGAGATTAAATTTCTAGTCTAGTTGAATGACTTTAGAAAGCCACTTCTCCAGATTGTTTTATCTTTAAAATGAGACCATTCAAGTAGCTCTCCTGTGACCTGTGTGAGTGGACCCCTCTGCCTGTTATGTTCCAAATTCCATCAGACACTCTGGCTTGAATAAAACTATAGCTGGTTCTGCTTAATAGTTCTCAGTTTTGCTTCAAATTTTAAATATGTGCTTTTCAAAGGCACTACATGTTTTTGAGATGTACAAGTTTGTGGTAAAATGCATTTTATTTTATCATTATTTGCTGTACCTTTCAGACCCATTATAATCAATTTATATCAAGTTTTATTTTTAGCAGAACAGAACTAGTTTAGGGAAATTCCTTTTACTCAATCTCAGAAATTCTCATAACTGCCTTTCCACTTGTGCATCATACTAAACATATCACCATGATTGCTATTAGCTTAAAGCCAGAAATGGTACCGGTTGGTGAAAACATGTGTTTGCCTCCAGAATTATAAAAATATCACATGATCTCAATCCACTAAGTCTTGCCATTGGCTTGTTTTAAGGGCTAGAGTCAGTTCATTGGGAATATATTTAATTACAGATATTGTAGGAAATTAAGGTTAATGTAGAAATAATGGCTTCTTCCCTCATGAAGTTCATATTTCAGTATGATTTAAGATTGAATATTTTTACTTTCCTGTTTATCAATAACAACTTTTATTGAACATTCACTATGTGTTACCTAGTTGCATAATTTAGCTTACTTAAGCCACACAACAACCTTCTATTAACTGTGATTATTCCTCCATTTTACAGATGAGGAAACACAGCTTCCAAAAGATTAGATAAATTTTGCAAAGGCATGAAGCTAGTAAGCCTGTTTTCTTAAGTACTTAGTTTCACAGTTCTCAAAGTTTTCTATCTCAAAGAAATAGAGTAGAAAAATTGAAATTGGAATCCTCAGAGGGAAATTCTCTCTCTCTCTCTCCCTTTTTTTAATGTCTGCAAAAAGGTGCTTTTGTTATAGCACAGGGACAGGATCCCTGGGCAGAAAGAGCTGCATTGGTGATTGTGAGGAAGGACTGATTATATACTTTTAAGTTGGGGGAGGGGGGAGATAATGTAATAATGTAAGATATGTAAGTCTTTAAGAGATTTTTGCATGTTAAAGAAGAGTTATAGGATCCTGGAGGTCTAGCTATTGTCAAGATAAGGTTGCTTTTAGTCTCTAGCAAAACATACATTAAGGCGGCCCTGAGTTCCTTGAGGAATGTCACACTTGGCGTCTAAGGTATTTATCAGGGAGCTGCACATTCTAAGGAGATTTAATTCTAGCTACATTTCTCTTGCCTTGGTTCTCCTCATCTATAAGCACTCATGAAATTCAGCCCCTCTAATTTTCAAGGCCAAATGCCTGGAGATTTTTTTCCCCTTGTAGGCTCCCCAGTGTGCCAGTCTACCCCTTGCCCCTCCCTCCAGTGGTCAGACCTTTGGAGTCTTAAGTTCCCACAGAGTCCTCACCCCTCCTACCCTCTTCAGTACGGCCTCTTCTCTACATTTAGTTGTGGAATCCATTCAGCCAGTCTTTGGGTCCCTTTCTGGACTATTTGCTCCAGAGTATCTGTTACCTAGTTGTATCCATGGGACAAGACTAGTTCATGGTCCCAAGAGGGAAATTCTAACTGGATTTCCTACCTAAACAGCATTATATATGGTGGTTAAATACTTAGTATTAAGTCTAATACTATAGTCAGACAAGTTATGAGTTCAAAGAAATTTTGTGATCTGATCTGCAAATGTAGCCAGTTATTATAGGAAAGTAAGTGCTGCTACCAAAAAACAGGTTTATAAATTTAATAAGGGTTTTCTGTTATGAGTAAAATAAGTGTGTTGGGCGCCTGGGTGGCTCAGTTGGTTAAGCGACTGCCTTTGGCTCAGGTCATGATCCCAGGGTCCTGGGTTCGAGTCCCACATCGGGCTCCCGGCTCAGCAAGAAGCCTGCTTCTCCCTCTCCCACTCCCCCTGCTTGTGTTCCTGCTCTCGCTGTCTCTGTCTCTGTCAAATAAATAAATAAAATCTTTGAAAAAAAAAAAATAAGTGTTGAACTCCCTGGGAGCCTAGACCACCCATAACTTAGCTAAAACTAGTTATTTATTAACACATTAAACATTTATCTTGAGACATTGTGTAAATTACTTTCTACCTTAAAGTAGCCTTTGCTATCAGAGAACTTGCAGTCAGAACAGTTCTTGTTCCTTTCTTTTTAGGAAACATTGACAACTCCATTTTGTTTTGTTTTGTTTTGTTTTTATAGACTTCAAATAGCTAATAGCAGGAAAATTCTTGTCAGGCAGAAGGATTTCAACTGCATTTTTTGCTGAGAATATGTTTTTCTCAGTAACATAGGTTTAATCTCTCAGTAATGATATCATGTATTGTATGTCTCCCTTAGTAAACATTCTCTGTAAAAATGAAAAGTTTACTTCAGAGACTTATCACTAATTCCTGAAGAGGAGCCACAATTAATATCCTTAGAGAACAAATTTGAGAAATGGAGGCCCTGTTCTTCTATTGGGGTTTTCCATAATGCTAGTGGGCTACCAAGGCTTTTTCCATGAGTGTCAACCCACACACACGCTCTACCTTTTAAACACTCAAAACTCAAAAAGTGATGTCTATGCCTGTATACATATTTTAAAGGTTATTTACCAAAACTTCAAGCTTGACAATTATGACTTACAATGAAAAAAAAAAAAAAAAACCTGTGTTTTAGGTATGGAAGAGAAATAGTCACAATAAAATGTTCATTATTTTAGGTAAAGCTTTAAATGCTAGCAACAGCACAAGTATATTTAAGTAACCTGACATAGTTGCCCTAGGTTCCACCCCTACTTTTTATTGCTTTGTCTGTTTTTTTTTTCCTTTCCTCCCTCCTCATTTATAATTTTCTCAAATTACATAAACTCTCCTTACTTATATACCAAGGCTACCTTTATAAACATTTTAAAATATACAGTAAATATTTTCCTTCACATTTATCACATGACCCACTTGCCCTGTCACCTGAAATGAAATTGACTGTGATTATAGTAGCAATTAAAATTCATTGCAGGAAATGGGGTATATAGCAGTTTATATTGTTTTTTTTAGGAACATTCAAGATATTGAAAATATCCTTCTTATTGACAAATGTTAGGACAGGAAGTATTATGTTTTACCACAGATATGTTACATTTAGTTTTAAATTTATATTTAATTAACCCATTGGTTAATTCCCTATAAAATCCAACAATACCATAAGTATTCTTACATAAACAGCAGATGAGACCAAAAGTTTAAAGATTTCTGCAAATTCTTCCTCCAGATAACCTTTGAATATCTTCTTTTATTCTGGTTCTAAACAACTTACAACTTAGGAAAGAGTCATTCTTTCTCATCTTTTTACATATGGACTTGATTTCCCACATTTATATATGTTGGACCTTATTACCCATGTTGGGTACTAACAGAGTTTAAATTCATCTGTATCCTAGAATTCTCTTGACACTGTGGCTGGTTCAAGTCCAATTATCCGCATACGTGAAAGTTGGCTCCACCACCATCATCTCTGTTATTAACATAAACTAAGGTTACTAAATGTTCTATTAGTTCATCACTTGTATCTGAAAGAGCCTTCCCCCTCACTTTTATTTTCTTTTTCTGCTGTGAAGATGTTTGAGGATATGTCTTTGTGATACCCAATAAATGATTTTAGATATTTAAATTTATTAATTTTTTAAAAATGATGAATGTAGGCCTGCCTAAATGACTAAATCCTATAAATGTGATGGAGGAAAAAAAAGATGCATATTTTTATCTGAGGAGATATTTCATCTTGACTATGTATTAAGTAGAAACTTCAACAAAAGATTATAGTATGCAATGATATGGTCAATGATAGAACTTTAAACAATGATTGATTATATTTTCCATTGATAAGCCAAAAATAGTAGGATTTCTTTTTTTTTTTTTTTTTTGGTTAAACAAGAATTATCATTCTGATCATTATTGATATAATCACTAACTCATTGACTATTTTTAAATGCCAGAATATTTAAGGACATTATCTTATTTAAACTTCACAATGCCCTTGTGTTGCCCCTGTTTTACATATGAGAAAACTGAGATTTAAAGAATCTAAGTAAAAGTTTTCCTAGCCCCACAGCTAGAAATGATGGGGCTCACACTGGAAACCAAGTCTGTTTGATTCAAAACCCCTCACCTTTGTCCTTGCTATAATATTGTTTTTCCAGGAGCCATTTTTAGTTATGGAATCACAGGGATAGTCATCTGTGCAAAGGCAGAATCACAAAGACAGATTGCTATGGAGTTAAGTGGGCAGTGTCCGTGAGTGAAGCAGGAAGTGCAGGGGCTCTCACGTGCCCTTTCTAAGGCAAGGAACTACTGCGGCCTCACTTCAACTCCAGCTGACGGCTTCCAGGAGGGAACAACAAGCCACTGTTGCTGGATCTTCTGACTTTTCAAGAGAAACTAGATACCTAGTTTTTATATAAAATTATTTTTAAAGCAGTATTTGTTTATTTAGTCCCCTGGCCAACAATTTATAACCTCTCTCCTAAAGATTTTAACTTGATCTCTTCCTTCTTGGTGTTTTGAAGTCATTTGTTTGATAAGTAGTTATTGGATACTGACTAAGGACTATGATTTATGCTCATGTCTGAGAACTAGTTCAACTCATGCATTCAAGTAGCTTCCTGAATAATGGAGGATGTGAGAAGGAAATAATCAGTTTCTAAATCTCCTTTTTGTGTTTCATACTGAGCTAGATACCATAAGGGATAGTAAGACATATAAAATATGGCATTTTGTCTACCAGGAGTATTCATTCATTTATCTATTCAACAAATCTTTTAAGTGTTCACTAGGTGCTAAGTACTCTCCTCAGCACTGGAGTTAAGAAGTTAAAAAAAAAAAATCATGCCTTCGAAGAGATTCAATTCTACTGAAGGGGACATATAATAAACCAATAAATATATAATGTGGGAGATAGCATATGCCATGAAGATCATAACATGAGATAGAGAAGTAGAGGGTAATAAGGAATCACTATTTATTAAGTACTAATTTATATATGGTGATCATGGAAGGCCATTCCAATAAAGTGAGATTTGAGCAGAGACCTGAATTAAGTTAGGGATTGGGTCATGTGTATATTGAGGAAAGATTATCCCTGGGAAGAAAGTAAAGCAAATGCAAAGGCCCTGGGGAAGCCAGTTTGAAGGTTTTTGCTGATAGCCCAGAGAAGATTTGATAGCTTGGACAGGGTGGAATTTATGAGAGATGATTAATCTTAGATATATTTGGAAGGAAACGCCAGTAGTATATGCTGATGGCTATTCAGCGAGAGAAGGAGAAGTCAAGGATGACTTAGCAATTTAAAGAATGGAGGTTTCATTTACTGAGATGGAGATTTGTGAGGAAAAGGTTTGTTGTAGAAATCAAAATTTCCATTTTGAAGGTGTTAAATTTGAGATACCTCTATAAATTCAAGTCTTGACGAAATGTCAAGAAGGCACTTGGCTCAGAAGGGAAGAATGAACTAGAAATGGCAACATAAAAAAAAAAAGAGATAGAAAAAAACACTCAAGGGGAGCCTGGGTGGCTCAGTCAGTTAAGCGTCTGCCTTCAGCTCAGGTCATGATCCCAGGGTCCTGGGATCGAGCCCCGCATCGGGCTCCCTGCTCAGCAGGGAGTCTGCTTCTCCCTTCCCTCCTGCTCGTGCTCTCTGTCGCTATCTCTGTCTCTCTCGCAAACAAATAAATAAAATCTCTTAAAAAAAAAAGAAAAACAATCAAGTCGCACAGACTTGAAGTACCATGGATGTTCAGAGAATGAAGGACTTGCTGTGATCTGAAAAATCTGCAGACTGCTTAGTAAAGAGATGGACTTTAGAGGAGAAGCTGTAAAATAAATGTAGTTTGAGGCAGCAAAGCTCTGGCATGTGTGGAGGCTAAAGATGAGAATGAATGAGAGTCACAACACTCAAGTATCCTAACTTCTTTGCCCAGAACAGTTCTGAAACTTTTGACACGTAGGATTCAATTTATTTTTTTTTTAAGATTTTATTTATTTATTTGACAGAGGGACACTGTGAGAGAGGGAACACAAGCAAGGAGAGTGAGAGAGGGAGAAGCAGGCTTCCTGCCAAGCAGGGATCCCGATGCGGGGCTCAATCCCAGAACCCCAGGATCATGACCTAAACCAAAGTCAGATGCTTAACAACTGAGCCACCCAGGCGCCCCAATTTCAAAGGTGATCTATTGGAGGGAGAGAGACAGACAGAGAGGGAGATGCCACGTTATTAAAGTAGAAAGATTTAGTACACAATGGCCGATAAAATTTGTTCCAGCAGTGGAACAATGGGTGAAAGGTAAATTTTTTAAATGAAGTTCTCATTGAGTGTGAGCCTCAAAAGGAGCACAGTTCCAAAATTAATATAGGTACCAGCGCTGCTACGTATACCCTTTGTACTTTATTTTTCTTTATTTTATGAGTGTACTGAGGTTGATTCTCTTGAAATGTATTGTCTATTGAAATGCTTTTGTAAGTCATGGAATCAGTGGATACCTGTGGGGAAATTGAGCCCAGAAAGGCCGAACTTGTTTGTCTGTGACTGATATCTCTCTTGTATCTGAGCTGAGAAGGGACTGTTACTTGGGTCTTTTTTTAATGATAATTTACCCATAGTTATTGCACTCGAGTGCCCAAGGGATGTCCTTATGTAACACATATTTGCATATGGAATTCCAATTTACATTAGAATTTCCAAGAAGAAAAAGAGCATAGGCATCCACCTAAGGAGGTGTGTTGTTTTGGAATATTGATGCTCCTGGCACTTCACAGTTTTGATTTTCCCCATAAATAAGTGTTTTGTGTTAGTGCTTTCTTTCTAAAGAGGCCGGGGCTGCTCATTCCCTGAGTGGGGGAATCCTGTTCCAATGATTTTAAGGTAGTAGAACTTAGTGCTTGCAGCACAGCAGAATGGAGTGTAGGGCCTGGGAACCACACTGACCACGTATAGATCTCACCTCTACCACTGCTTGTGTGGTCCTTTAATTGTCTCTTCTATAAAAGGGAGATTACAATACCGAATAAGAAATGACGTGGACTTTAAATGAGTGAATGACTCATGCAAAAAGGTTAGGACAGCATTTGGAACAGGGTAAGCATTCAATAAATGTTAAGCACATCTGTAATTATGAATATTATCTACATTTTGTTGATGGAGGAAAGGCAGGTACATGAAGAGAAGTATCTGAAAAGAGGGAGCCATGAAGATTATTATACTTTTGTGTAAGTTATTCTCACTCTAAGGGCACATATAAATGAGTATGTGTCCCATACTTAAGGACATATTTTAGAAATGACCCAAAATAGGAATACAATCTCAAATACCTGTGGAAGGAGGTAAAGAAAATAAGTGAAGATGGCCATGCATACCACAAAAGGGAGATGGAGACTGTGAAGAATTAGAAGGGGACATTGCCCTCTCCCCAGGAGAGGGCAGACAGCGTCAGCAGCAGGTGGTTGTGGCCACGCAAGACTGTCCTGTGCAGAAGTGCAGTCCCGGGGGGCCACATTCACTGATTTTTCAAAAAGAATTTCCAAATTCATTTGTGTGAAATTAAGACATAAAATGTTTGGCAAGTAATTTTTTTTTTTTTGGCAAGTAATTTTTTAAAAAATTGTAAAACACTGAGGGTGATCCAAAACAATACATATGCAGATCAGATTTGATCTCTCTGTCACTTCTGAGTAAAATGGCAATGACACATGTCCAACAGATAGAAATAATTTAATCAATTAGCTAATGATTGGATTCATCTCCTTACAAAGTATTTTTATGAACCGTGTATTGGGTTCTCATTTGGGTCAAACAATAGAACTTTTAGAAACCTTTCCCATCCTTAGACTCATCACTGATAAATAAAGTTCCTTCAAAATCGCATTTAAAAACTGTTACCTGATCATACCCTTGTCCTTGACAGCCCAGCTCTGGAACAAAGCTCTGCTGCGTAGGCTGATTCTGGTTCTATTGCACATCATCCCATCAGCGCTTTCTTTTCATAGAAATAAACCAATGGGCATTTTAAATTTCTAGTCCACAGGATGCATTAAAAGCTATTAAAAGAGATTACATTGTGCTTGTCTTCTCTTTAGATACTTATTTTAGAAATTTAGATGTGGCCCAAGATAGATAGAGATAGATACTAGATATTGTTATTTTAAGACAATTCATGTATTTAAATAAATGGTCATTAATTTTACCTTTTTTTTTTTTTTAACTCTGAGGTCATTCTAAAAGTGTACTTCCAAGAAAGTTTCTGCCCAGATCATGACTAAGAAATGAAGAATTATTTAATAATAAGAATATCCGGTCTTTTATATTCTGGAAGTTGATTCTTGTCAGAGAGAGCTACGGATACAAGAATATGGCGTAACACACCTTTAGTACCCAGTCTGGCCAGCACTTAGAGCTAAAAGGAGGAAGAGGTGAGAAGTGTAGGACTACCCACCTCAGAACTATTAAATAATAACAACATACTGCTATAGGATTTTTCTGAAGACAAGGTTAGAAACATTATTTTCTGCTCTTAGAAATCCACAGCACAATAGATACTGACTTTCCCAATAGCTGAAGGCTGGTGTTTCTTATTCACATCAGTGGCTTTTCCACCAACCGGGTCATCAAGGCAACATCTTTAATGACTATGTGGCTATTCTTCTAAGGTAGATTTTCCAGTGATTAATAAAGGTGGCTGCTGCCCCTTGATTTCGGTTTTGTTGTTACCTCCCTGGCAGGAAGATTCTTAGAGTGTATGGACTACTAAATCATTACTTTATTTACAAGTAGCAAAAGATTTAATTCTCTGGCTAAAAGACTCTGAGTACCTGCTTTTGCCAAAACACCAAATTGAATGCTGAAGGAGAAAAACGGAAAGCAGATTTTTTTGGATGATCCACAGCCGATGGGAAGTTATACCACACAATTTCCTCTAGGCAAAATGACAGATTTACAGAGTTTGGCTGCAAAAGTTTCTGGCACATTTTGACAAATGGAGATGGTAGATCTGTTCACATTCCTCTTTCTAGATAGGCTATCCCAAGTCACGTATTCTTCTAAAATTATTTTCAACTCTGCTTCCACACAGCTAGGTCTCTTAAAACCGAAGCTAAGGGGCGACGGGGTGGCTCAGTCGTTAAGTGTCTGCCTTAGGCTCAGGTCATGATCCCAGGGTCCTGGGATCGAGCCCCGCATCGGGCTCCCTGTTCCACGGGAAGCCTGCTTCTCCCTCTCCCACTCCCCCTGCTTGTGTTCCCTCTCTTGTTGTGTCTCTGTCAAATAAATAAATAAAATCTTAAAAAAAAAAAATTAAGTTCAGATTTATCAGCACTGTGATTGATAGATTGAGCTAAGCCTACCTACTGTTTAACAAAAGGACAAGACACCAAATAACACTTGTCTAACACTGTATTTCTCCTTTATAGTAAATCATTCATACATACAGCCATAAAAGTACATATGATCCTGTATGCCATCTGGTATTTTATTTTTCCTCTTCATTTTTGAAAAGGAAAAATCTTCTTGATAAAGAATGGATTCCAGTGCCATGCACTACTAAAGTAAGTCTCATCTTTATTTTTTCTTCTTAATCATTAGCCTTAAGATTTTTAGTGCTGCTGAGTACTTCATTATATGGAACTTTAGCTATCACTGAATTGATAGGTAAAAACTTACTGAATGATTCTAGACGTAAGTTGGCAAGCAGAGACAGCTTAATTTATTACAAAAGAAGAAATCTGAAGACACCAGTCAGAGAAACTTATTTGACATCACTAATTACCTTCTCAAGTTAGGTCCACTTTAAGAAAGCTACCATTTAATATTAAACTCTGAAGAAAGGCAAATAAGAAGACAAGCAAATGTACTGAAGAATATTGTCTTAAAGGTTTTAAATCAATAATAACATGGTTGAATTCTAATACCCAAAGTATATCAACTCTTTAATTTCTTTTTTTTCCAATAAAAAGATATAATTGACATATAACATTGTATTACTTTAAGCTATACAACATAATGATTTGATATATATATATATAAGTATATACATATAGCAAAATGATTACCATAATAATTTTAGTTAACATCCATCATCTCATATAGTTATATTTTTTTCTGGCAATAAGAACTTTTAAGGTCCACTGCCTTAGCAACTTCAAATATGTAATACAGTATTGTTAACTATAGTCACCACGCTATACATTACATCTCCAAGTTATTCATCTTGTAACTGGAAGTTTCTATCTTTTGGTCCCCTTAACCCATTTCCCCACTCCCAACCACCCATCCCTGGCAACCACTAATCTTTCTCTGTTCATCACTCTGTTCCTTGAGTTCAGATTTTGTTAGATTCCACAAATAAGCGAGATAATACAGTATTTGTCTTTCTCTGCTAATATGAACTTACGATCTTTTATTACATTCTCTCTCAATTTCTCTCTCTCAGAGATAAAGAGGCAGAAAGAAATTTCTTTTTCCCCCATCATAAATTAGCTTTTTATTGCATGTTATTTTAATGATCAGACTCAATCATTTCTTTCCAGTTTAAAGGAAAAGTTCAAATCGGTCTCATATAAATGTTATCTTTATAAAAGAAGAGGAGATTTTCACTCATGTGTATGAGAAATCTGTGCTATCTGTGCGTAGTTTAATACATATTCTTATCTGCATTGTTTAAAAATAGAATTGCTATTTAAGATATTATTTTTAGGGGAAAAAATGTTGCTCTTAAAGCACCTTAATTGAGAACAATTCAATGGTCTCTCAGCAGCAGCTGCTAGTTTCCCTGCAGGAAATCTATTTCACAGCATAGATTTGGGTATGCTAATGTGCTCACAGCCACACAAGAGAAACTGGGAATTTTATCAGATTTTCTTAGGCAAGTTCTTCTAATAATAAAACCTAAAGAAATCTGAAGGCAGGCATCCCCAGGGTTAGAGTTGCCAAATGTAGACCTGCAGGTCCACCAGGGCCCATAGGCATTATTTAGTTGTTAATGTTTATAATTGGGTTGATTTCTGCGTTCTCTAGAAAAGAGAATTGAGGATACTGATTCTGTCATAAAAATAAAAGTTGCTATATAGGACCCTACATTTTACTCTCAAACCCATTTCTAAACATGAAAACTTTACCACAAGAAGAGATGGAATAAACAGCCATCTATCAATTCTGGAACTTGGAAGACATAACTAAAATGATGCCTCACTCTTTCCACTTAATCTCTAACAGGTTCTACAAGTCCTCCATCAAAGTGTCTTTTAGCTTCTTCTCTTGTCCCACTCCACAAATACTTCTCTAGTTTAATCCTTTATCATGTCTTGTTTGGATCACTAGAGCTTCTTACACAGACACTGAAACGTGAAAGGCCTCCCCTGAAACCAGGTGGGATGCATAAATAAGTCAGTCAGACCAGGTGAGAAGAGTAGGCAACATCTATAGCGGGCAGCTTCTACTCAACTTCAGAAGATTGCCAGAGAAGTTTTGTTTTGTTTTGTTTTCCAAGAGAAATTAGAAATCTCCCATTTCTTAAGTGTTAGCCACATGTAATGTCTGTAGGCCAAGCTGGATCTGAAGATCCATGGTTGGCAGTTTCTGACACTACAGCTCCCTGCTTTTAGGTTTTTCTATTTTCCATTGTTATTTCTAAAATATTGCCAGATCTTTCTAAAATCATGCCTTCCTTTATACCTTGCTGCTCAAGAACATAAGACAATTTCCATGGCCGACAATATCAAAACAGAATTGCTCTTCCAGCACTCAAGATCTTAAGTGCCCAATTTTGATTTAAAAAATTATTTGAGAGTGCCTGGGTGGCTCAGTCAGTTAAGCATCCGACTCTTGATTTTGGCTCAGGTCATGATCTCAAGGCTATGAGATAGAGCCCTGCATCCGGCCCTGTGCTGGGCGTGGAGCCTGCTTAAGACTCTCTCTCTCCTTCTCCCTCTGCCTCTCCTCTCTTTCTCTCTCTCTCCCTCTCTCCCTCCCTCCCTCTTTAAAAAAAAAAAATAAAATAACTTGAGATTTGTCCGGTAAGTGATGGAGAACCCATCAAAGGCTTTAAATAGGAAGTGACAAGGTCATTATTTCATGTGGGCAATTTACTTATGAGCTGTGGGAGATGGCTTTCAGACACTGGTTATGACATAGGATTGAGAATTAACTTTATCAGCACAGTCAATGCATCTCCAATTTAGGCAAGAAAAAATTGAACTGATAGATTGGGAAGTTCGGGAGGAGTAGAACATCAAACAGAAAAGTATCCATAAACTTTAAGAAATAAAAGCAGTTTAGTTAGCAGAAGTATCAGTAATGGAGAAAGGTTTCCGGAGATTATGGAGCTGACTGCTTTCTCTGCAGTCTGGCAGTATATTCATTTAAAGGACAACTCATTTCACCACAAGACATTGTGATATTAATGCTTTTCTATTTCACTTGCGTTTTCTCATCTAAAACTTGTAGTAGCCTTCTGAGGTGGGAAGAGTAGTATGATCCCCGTTTTGTTTATGAGGAAGGGCTATCTAAGAGAGACTGTGGCTTGTCTAAAGCCAGAGGTTTGATCAGCAGTTGAACGTGAAGTGATAGAACTGTTTCCCAAATCCTAGACTAATAAAAAAATTACTTCACTAATTCTATAAGGGCAGATGCTTTGGGCACCATAGGCATGTGCTGCATTTGTCATCCCATCCCCTAACCAGAATACCCAACACAGTGGCACAGAGGTCTCTAACCAAATCACTGGCCTCTAAGTGGCCATTCGCTATCACTTTAACTGACTTTCCTACAGTTAATTCCATGAAAGCATCAGTACTTTGTGGAAAAGTTTGCCTAATTTTTTCTCCCTTTCCAGCTATTATTTTCTTTTCCTCTGTATTTTGTCTTTTAAATATTTTAGGAGATGGAAATATGTCTGGAAGTTTGTGCGTGTGAAAATTGGGTCATAAATTAAACAGGATATTTGTATGAAATGAGGTCACAAAGTTAAAACACAGTTTGGAGGCAGGGAGCTTAGATTTCCCCATGCACATTAGACAGTAGATTTGGGATTTCTACCTCAAGTACACTGTGTGCAGTGAAATGAATCTCTGCTGAGTTGCCTGACTACAGATGGACTATGAAGTTTCATTCCAGACGAATCTTGAAAATTTCCCATTAAAATGTCTCCTTATCTTTGGTGGAGACATTTAATCCTGTGAAATTCTGTTATTTCCTGGTGTTAATGTTTTGAACTAAACTTGGTCTTTGAATGTATATGTGAATCTCACTGAACTTTGAAACATGCTGTAACATTTTCTGACACTCAAAGTGACATTTCTTGGGGTGTTTTGAAGAGAAGGGATAATTAGGCTTTAACAATGCATCTGAGAAAGACACCACCTATCATAAATTCATGTGTGCATATGAATTGTGCTGTAAGTAGAAATTGGGGAAGGGGTGGGATTGAATTAAATGCAACAAATAAGCCAGAAATTCCAATGTATTAATTGGAGAGGACTGAAATAAGATGATAATTCCTAGTCACTGCTTTTGAAAAGAAAAAAAAAAAGTTAATTCATCATATTTCAGCAAACTCTAAATACATGATTGGTTATTTTTAACATTTTATTTGAATTTTCAACCACAAAAGTAATATCTAACACTGATTGAGCTCTTAACATGTGCCAGACCTCACGCTGATCATTTTCACGTGGACGATCTCACTATGTCTTCACAACAACCCCATGTGTGTGAATTCAGTTACTGCATTTAAGTCTGTTTTTTAATTCATATACAGAAAACTTCACTCATGCTTACAATTTGAAACTTATAAATACTCTACATCATGAGGTTAAAAAAATTAAAGAGAACTTAATATGGACTACTGATATCAAAAGATTCCTAATCAGATTCTTGAGAGATTAATACATTAGAAAATGTGTTTATCGTTTTTCATAGATTTTTCCCCTTATCAGTTGAACATATCTTAGAGCAATGTCTGAATTTCTAAGAGGGTACTTCAAACAATATTTTGGTAATCTTTATCAACAACAGAGTGGATAATGACCAATTTGCCCTAGTAACCATGCCCTGATATTTCTTTTAAAAATGGGGCACCATTCATTCATCTATGTATGCATACATTCTTTCCACTAAGAATTAACTGATCACTTACCATGTGCTAAGTAGGACAGTGAGGAATATTGTTCCTGCTCTTAAGGTACCCAGATGACTGGCATTTGAATAGAAATTTTTCTTTGGTTAAATTAGATCTCTGCTGATTTTGCTCAGATAATGTCAGATGATTGGTTCTAAATTTATAGTCCTTTGTGCACATTTACTTGAATGAGATTCAAGTATCCAAATGTGGAGAACAATCACTTGCCTATTTCATAGCTAAGAGCAATGGAAACATAGAAACCCTTGGATGATGGAGAGATAATAGATATTCTTTGGTCATTGCTTCATCAGCAGCATTCTGCCTTGGAGCTAACTGTGCCAGTCATATTTTTCATTTTAAATGCAGTTTTGAAAGAGATTCCCTTTCTATGACTGTCATTTCCTTTTGAAATGGTTTATTGTATTCTTTAGAATCTAGGTTACTTTTTATAACATTGAGTCTCTGGGGAATTGGGCAGAACAAAATGCTCCCTGACATAAAAGTGCCAGCTTAGCTGGCTTTACAGAACTCATTCTAGATAAGTTGAGAACTTTTAATGCCAACTCATTGGACACCTGAAGTACCTAATATCTGCCAGGTGCAGGCAAAAGGCCCACCTAAGCGTAACCCCAGCTCTAAAGAGTGTCCCAAGTTTTGTAACATGGTCAGATTCCAGAGAGAGAAAGAAGAGTCATTCACAGATCCCACCTTGCCACAAGAATAAAAATAAGACATCATTAGTCCTCAGCATCTTCATGACATTGCTATCTCAGAGGCTCATGTGCATCTTACTTAAACAAGAGGAAAAAGAGAAGCCCCAAAGCATAATGAATAAGAAAACACTTTGGAGATAGACAGGCAAAGGATAGAATCTGGTTCTACTACTTACTAGTTGATCAGAGCAGATATCTTAACCTCTCTGTATCCCTAATTCTTCATCTGTAAAATTGGGATGATAATAATATTTTTAATGTGCATAAAAATGCCTGGTTATTAAAAATGCCTGGTTATTAAAAATGCCTCTAGGTTATTAAAACATGGTGGTAGCAGCAGCAACAGTGAAGTATTAGATTAATGAGGTCATATTATGTGCATTATGAGTGATTCAGTCACATACCACTACTAATTTAAAAAGTATTTCAGAAAATAAGCCAAACAGGACAGGAAGCAATTGTCAAACAAATTGAAATACTTTATAAAAATGTCAGATTTTATTTTCAAGTTATTCAGGATAGGGGGGAATTTAATATGGGCTAGAGAGATCAAGTCTGCCTATAAGAAGCGATTTAATCTGGTCCTTAAAAGCTTAATATGTGAGAACAACACTTGTTGACTCTGACATCTTTTTTCCCATATAAGTGAGATATATTTTAGAACCAGGCAATGCTGGGGATATGAACCTTGGCTTTCTAATCCTATCTACATCTGTGGCTTGTACTTCCTACTAACTCTCCTTAACACATAGTTTCCCTTTAGCTATCACTCTGAGCTTATTTTAGTATCAGTAATTTGTCTTAACACGTCTAAACCCTTCTTGATCTGAAAAAGTATACATTTGTGATAATTACTATAGACTTGAAGAAATCCATGGGAGTAACAATGGATTGTGAAAGCATCTTCCAATAAAGCAGGTTTTCTTGATCAAAGCATTTTTATTTATTTTTTTTAAAGATTTATTTATTTATTTATTTGACAGAGAGAGAGACAGCGAGAGCAGGAACACAAGCAGGGGGAGTGGGAGAGGGAGAAGCAGGCTTCCTGCCGAGCAGGGAGCCCGATGTGGGACTCTATCCCAGGACCCTGGGATCATGACCTGAGCCGAAGGCAGACGCTTAACGACTGAGCCACCCAGGCGCCCGATCAAAGCATTTTTAAAAAATACTTATTAAATTGCTCTGGGCAAGTCACTTTATCCTATAGAGTAAATGTTCTTTATAGGATTTTAAACATTAGACAGAATGGTATTTCTTATAGATTTACTACACCTTTAGTATCAAACTTGAGAATTGTATTAAAGGAAGAAACACATAAAAAATAGATTTTTTTCCCTTAGAGTAAGAAGATAAGTGTCTTATTATCAGCCTAGCCAGCAGGAGCTAATTTAAATATTTAAGGCAAATCTGTGTCAAAAATTATTTTTCTCTCACCTTAAGCTATTCTGTAAGTGTATCTATACACAGAGAAGTATAACCAAATATGAAACAGGTAGATGGAGTAGATAAATTTCAAGGTCCCTTTATATCCAAAATTTTACATTTAAACATTCATTCTGTATATAAATACTTTGGAATGTTGCCATTTTTAAATTCAGAATAAAGAATTCAGTGCCATTCATTCTGTTTTTATCGAGTACCTAATATGTCCCAGGCACTGTTTCAGCAGTTGGGATAATATGATGAACAAAACAAAGAAGGAAATAAACCAAAACCTATGTCATACAAAGTCTCCATATTTAGTTATCATGATGTCCAGATTATTTTACTTTAACACATAAGTTTGAGAAAAGCCTTACAGATAATTAAGATAAAATTATTATCAATAATACAAGTACATATACATACACACATGTATTTTCCTATGTAGATTTATATATATGCAAATAATCATAAAAGAATCATTATTTTTGTGTATTTCCTACTCAGTATACATACATGAAAATTGAAGTAGTGTGCACTATAAATAATATAACTGGATTAATGTTATCCCAGGATTACACACTTACAGAATGAATGTTTAGGCATTATATGTATTTTTAAGTATGTGATTTTTATCACTTGAAAACCTGAATAAAATGTGAAGCAGAGAAAAATGAGTATTACTAAAATAGTGTAACATTATTCTCCTTCAACTTACTAAAACAAAAGAAAAAGAACAAATTAACAAACAAGTCAGACCATTTACAAATAAGGCAAGTTGATTCCAAGAACCTAGCTTTTACTAATATTCCATCTTGTCTTATTTGTAAATATAGTTTGTCGCTTTCCATATAAAGGAAGAAAGATTACTTAATAGTTCAAAGCTTCATAGGCTATACAAACAGTACATGTTTCGGGGGTAACACCAAAGATAAGGACTATTTTTAAAACATAAATGAATACCATTATTATACCTAACAATTTACAACAATTTCTTCATATCAAAAATTCAGTATTCAAATATATTTATCTCTTTTTTAAACAATTTGTTAAAATCTAGATCCAAATGAGTCTCATACAATTTTCATTGTTTCAGTCTCTTAACTTTTAATCTATAATTTCTTGCCACCTTCTCTTTTTTCCTTATAATTTTTATTGAAAAAACAGTCATATTTTCCTTCAGAGTTTCCCATAGTCTAAAAGATTGCTGATTGCATTATTATGGTGTCTTAACATGTTCTTATCTATTATCTTTTTCTATTTCCCATAATTTGTTTTAATTAGATCTAAGGCTTAATCAAATTCAGTTTATTGTGTTTTTTGGTAAAATACTTCATAGTGAAAATTGTCTATCGGGAAATATATAACATTTGGTTGACTGTCTTTGTGATGTTAGCAGCCTAAATTATACTTCATTAAAACTAGAAGAATGGTCCTATTCTTCTACCATTGTTTTATTTTAATTTATTAGCTGGAATATTTCTATAGAAAAACAATCCCTTTATATTAACTATTTGGTTACCTTGAGAATAGAAAAGGCAGAATAAAGGCTTTGTTTTTCCTCTTTATTTACCAGTTTTCAAAATGATGAGTTGACTCCCTAATAACCTCCAATAATGACTATTTGAAGGGCTTGTGTGTGTGTGTGTGTGTGTGAACAATTCAGAGATTTAAATATATTACAAGTATTTTGATCCATTGCAGATACCATCTTAGTTGATGTTCAAATCATCTCATTCTTTTTGCCAGTGGGAGCCTCTTTAAATTGACACCTGAGCCTTTTTGATATACCCTAGTTTGGTTTGTTTGGTTCCTTCATTGGTTCCTTCCTTGCTTTCTAGTATGACAAGATAGTCTAGGCTCATCTTGTACATTTCCTGCCACTGGGAATCAGCTATTTTTATGAATAGCTGTGGTTCTTCTTCATGAGAAATGAGAGTTAGAAACTACAGTCTGGGCAACAGAGGTGCTCAATGCTGTAGGGTGGGTCATTTCTGAGGCTTTTATTGTTAACAAATCTAAGAAATACATATTCCTTTTTTAAAAATGTTCTTAAAGATAAAACACAACATGAATCCCTACAGACTCATGTCAGGGTTCTTTCATTTGTACCTCTTTTATACCATAATGAAAATCCCTATTCTCAACATTTCTGATAGTTTATAAACCAAAATGGGAGCAAAAGTAACCCATTAGGATTATTGTAAGTATTAAGAGGTAATTTAAAGCATTCCATAGTGTTTGGCATATGGCAATACGTCAATAAATACACTGTTGTCATTTATTACTGTCATCATCAAAATTCTTGTAGAGACATATCTATCCTGCTGCCACCCTTACACCCTGAGAGAAAATCGTGTGTCTTCAGAAACTTTGTGTGTGTGTGTGTGTGTGTGTGTGTGTGTGATGTGTCTTAGTCCCTTCAGGCTACTCTAACAGAATACTACAGACTGTGTGGCTTGTAAACAACAGAGTTCTATTTTTCATAGTTCTGGAGGCTGAAGTCCAAGTTGGAGGCACCAGCAGATTTAGAGTCTGGTGACAGCCCACTTTCTGGTTCATATATAGTTCATAGTAGTCTTGCTGTGTTCTCACATGGTAGAAGAGGCAAAGGAGCTCTCTGATCTCTTATGAGGGCACTAATCTCAGTCATTAGGGCTCGACCTCCATGAACTAATCACCTCCCAAAGGCCCCACCTCCAAATACCATCACATTAAGGTTTAGGTTTCAACAAATAAATTTGGGGAAAACAAATAAGCAACCTTGTGCTCTAGAAGAATATTTTATTTCAAACTGAACTACAATGCTATTTAAAACAATGAAACAAATTTGATGTTTATAAAATTTATCAGTGTTGTTATGCAGAGATCCTAAAACTATACACTATATTGTCAGCACTGCCTAATAGCGAAAGACTGGAAAATGACATTGGTGAGACAAAGTAGCAAATATTTCAAAAATTGTTCTTGAATTTTGAATACATGTATTTTTTTCTAATACATCTAACTTGTGAGTCCTTAACAGTTTGGACAAAATTTTTTTTAATTTATTTTTATTTTTTTATTATGTTAGACACCATACAGTACATCATTAATTTTTTTTAATCAGAATATTTTTTATTATTGTGTTAATCACCATACATTACATCATTAGTTTTTGATGTAGTGTTCCATGATTCATTGTTTGCATATAACACCCAGTGCTCCATTCAGTACGTGCCCTCTTTAATACCCATCACCAGGCTA
>NC_138375.1:47278832-47288137 GCF_054177405.1 Leptonychotes weddellii | reverse complement strand
CTAGCCCTTTATCTGATATGTCATTTGCAAATATCTTCTCCCATTCTGTTGGTTGTCTTTTGGTTTTGTTGACTGTTTCTTTTGCTGTGCAAAAGCTTTTTATCTTGATGAAGTCCCAATAGTTCACTTTTGCCCTTGCTTCCCTTGCCTTTGGCGATGTTTCTAGGAAGAAGTTGCTGCGGCTGAGGTTGAAGAGGTTGCTGCCTGTGTTCTCCTTTAGGATTTGGATGGACTCCTGTCTCACATTGAGGTCTTTCAACCATTTGGAGTCTATTTTTGTGTGTGGTGTAAAGAAATGGTCCAGTTTTCTTCTTCTGCATGTGGCTGTCCAATTTTCCCACCACCATTTGTTGAAGAGACTGTCTTTTTTCCATTGGACGTTCTTTCCTGCTTTGTCAAAGATTAGTTGACCATAGAGATGAGGGTCCATTTGTGGGCTCTCTATTCTGTTCCATTGATCTATGTGTCTGTTTTTGTGCCAGTACCATACTGTCTTGATGATTACAGCTTTGTAATAGAGCTTGAAGTCCAGAATTGTGATGCCACCAGCTTTGCTTTTCTTTTTCCACATTCCTCTGGCTATTCGGGTTCTTTCAGTTTGGACTAAATTTGCTTAGATGTGCTAAAATGAGTTAGGCTTTTTTCCCTTTCCAATGCAAAAAAAAAAAAGTTAACACATAATGGTGCCCTAAATTTTCATTACTAAAACATCAAAATAAAAAATTGCCACCCACAGATTTCCCAGGAGGCAAAACTGCTTCCATGTAATTCTGTATTCTGTCAAAGCTTTTTGGATACAAAGAAAAAGTCCACTTACACTAGCTCAAGTAAAAGACCTTTAAATTCATGACCACAGACTTCAAACTTTAATGCTGCTGAATAATAATATACTGTTCTGGTCCATTCATTCTTCTCCTCTTTTAAATGACTACTTTGTGTCTTCTTCCCTCTCTTCTCACTTTCTCAACACCTCCTGTGGCATTCTTACCCTCAGCTAATGACTTTGCTTCCTACCTCATTGTGAAAACTGAATCATTGTAAAAGAACTCAGGATACTCCCACCACTACACCTATTCACATACTATCATCCATGCCCACACATCTGCCTTACCCCTGCAGTTATCATGCTTCCATCTAAATATAATTTCATCTTGCCCACTTAAGAAGATGATTCTAGCAATCTACCCTCTCTTTCCTATAGCATTAATTTTTAGTTCTCTACTGATCACTCCCAACAGTATTATAAACATGCTGTTGTTATTTCTTCCAACTTTAAAAGAAACTAATCTTCCTTCTTCCCAACAAACCCTGCTAGCTACCACGCCACTTCTTTTTTCCCTTTTGTAGCAAAATTCCTTTAGTAGTATATTTTCTCATGTTATCATAAAACCATTCCAGTATGCCTTTCTCTTCCACCGTGCCACCAAAACTGCATTTGTCATGGTTGACAATGCTTCTTCACATTGCTAACCTCAAATGGGCATTCCTCAGCTTTCATCTTGTACAGTTTCCACAACCTGTTACATCAGGATCGTTTGACACTGTTGATTACCCTCTTTCTCCTTAATACATTTTCCTCCCTTGATTTCATTGACTGCACTCTCTCTAGGCTTCCTTCTTACTTCTGATTTTTTTCCCTCAATCTCCTTTGTGGTTTCTTTCTCTGCATCCTGGATTCTTAATATAAAAGCATGCCAAGATTCACTTCTTGGATTACTTTCTAATTTACGTTCACTTCTTTGGGCTATCTCATAAGGTTGCATTGCTTTACATTCATCAATATGCTGATTGCACCCAAATATTTATCTCTAATCCAGACTTGTCTCCCAAACAAACTCCTTTCCCAGACTTTATATATTCAACTGTATGCCCAAAATGGAACTCCTTCTCTTCTCTTCAAAATCTGTAATGTGTGTAGCCCTTCTTATGTCATTAATGTCAACTCTGTCTTTCCATTTGCTCAAGGCAGAAACCTTGGGGTTATAACTGTCCACTCTCTTTTTTTCACATCTTATATAAAATCCTATTAGCTGGAACTTCAAAATATTTCTAAAACTCCAGCACTTCTCACCACTTCTTTTGCTTCTACCATGCCGTAAGATACTGTTATCTCTTACTTGGATTACTACAAGAGTCTTCTGACTGGTTTCCCTTCTTCCAACTTTATCTAACTCCATACTGATCATTCTCTACATAGAAGCTAGGGTAATCCTCTTAATACATATGCCAGATCTTGTCATCTTTGCTCAAAGCCCTCACTCAGAGTTTGAAACCAAATTCCAAATAATAGTTTACATGATTCTATATTATAAGACCCCCTTCCCCAGTGCCTCTCTGACTTCATCTCCTGTTCATTCACCTTGCTCATTCTGTTCCAGCTGCACTGGATTTCTTACTGTCCTTCCAGGACATCATGTATCATCCCAGCTTTGGGCCTTTGAACCTTCTGTTTTCTCTACCTGAAATGCTCTTCCTGCAATAGGCTTAGTCTTTGCTTATATTCAGCTTTCCAAGGAAGCCTGCACTGAACACCCTTTTTAAAATTGCAACCTAAGTGCCCTTCCAAGACTCTACGTACTACTCACCTTGCTCTACTTTTTTATTTGTCCATAGTCAATATAAATCATATTACTTTCTAATACACTATAATTCACCTGTTTGTTATGCCCACTATTGTCCATCTCCCCCTGCTTGAACACATTCTCAGTAAGGGCAGCTGGGTTTTTTAATTTTTTTTTTCTTCACCAATGTGCCATAAGTGCTGAGAACCATGCTTACACATAGCTGGCATTCAATAAATATGTATTGAATAAGAAAAAAACAAGCAGTCTCAGAGACATCTCATAAAAGGATGTTCAAGACTGTTTGGGAATATCCAGAATTCCAAGGATATCTTTTAAGTTTTGAGAGCTAGAACACCTCTCTGTCCATGTGTCTCTCTGCCTCTCTCTGATCGTCTCAGGAGCCCCATATACCTTTTCCCATGGTGTCTGTGCTTCATTGTTCATTCTCTGCATATTGACTTCCTCTACTTTCTTATAGCCAATTATGGCTTCTTTGTTCCTATTCTCCCCTCCTTTTCTAAATCATTACCTTTTCCTATTTCACTGGTAAATATACTGATTCAGTCTCTCAATATTTGGATTCCATATTCTTAGCAAAGGAATATGCTTAATCCAGCCTAAAGTAGACATCCGTCATGTATAACCAGCCATGGCTGCAATGAGGGTACAGTCCTGGTTCAGCAGGGGCTGTGGAGAGAAGTTTCAACTGATGTTTGGCTTTTGGTGGGCAGAGAATCCTAAATTTATGTACTATAGTTATTCTCTTTAATATGTCATATCTCTAGAATAAGTTGTGAAGATAGATATGAGCCAGATTCAGATTATACAAGCTCTCCTAGACCACATTACAACTTAAAAAGTCATAAAATTTTCTGGAGTTTCCTTATTATGAAAAATCTTAAAATATGATGTCCATTTGGTCTATTCAGCCATCTATTTGCTTAAATTTAGGTAGGCTTGCAAATGTGAAAAAGTATAGCAAAGCATCAATCTTCCTTTGTCTACACCTGATCCTATTTTTTTGTATGTGTTTGGTTTTAAACTCTGGTTTTAAATTTTACTTACTTCATTCTTGTCCCTTGTATTTGTTAAAACCATATATCCACCAGTGTGCCTTGTATTTCAGAGAAACTGTGTTGACAACAGAATAAGGAATAGGAACTAAAGGGGTATGTCAACAAATTAATAACAAGTCTATTTTTGAGTAATACATTTTTATGATATCAGTAAGACACTTTATAAAGTATCACCATCCATAAAGCATGAACCAAGAAGACTTATTCCTTTGTAGTATGAATACTAAATAAGGTTTCAAATGCTCTTGTACATATTAAAAAATGGCAAAGCTTCCATGTAGATATCTTCCAATCTGTGTATTTATATAGGTTTGTTGTGATTTGAGTCCAATACTTCTTTTTAAAAGTCTGTTCTTAATCTGTTAGATTTTAAACTATATACCTACTGAAGAACTTTTTGGTTTATTTTGAATATATGCAGATGATGAGACCAACGTTATCTGTTACATAGATGTTAATCAACAGGGTTTACTTATTCGTTCAAAAACATTTATTTAGCACCTACCATGTACCAAGCAATATCTTAGACATTTTACATACCACAGTGAACAAAATAGACACATTTCTGCCCTATAGGAATGTACATCATAGTACAGAGAGACAGACAAGGGAATGAATAGAGAAACTCATTCCTGAATGATCAAGTATAAGAAAATTAAACAAGGTAAAAATATAGAGAACAACTATTTGGGGGAATCATGGTGACAACTCAGAATAAGATAGAGACGCCAAGCTTCATTTGGGGGTCATTGAAGCTGAAATCTGAATGAGGAATAATAGACATTCACGTGAAGATCTATATGAAGGGAGGGCAAGGCAAGTACTAAGGCCTCAAGACCGGGAAGAAGCTTCCTCTGTTTAAAGAGCCAAGCAGGCCAGTATAGTTTGGCTAAAAGACTAAGGGAAACACAGTAGAAGTTGACTTCAAAGAGGTAGGCAAGATCAGAGTCAGATCATGTAAGGGTTTTTTTTTTTTTCATTATTATTATTTATAAGGTAAAATGAGAAGTACCTAGAAGCTTTTGAACAGAGTGACATGGTCAGGTTATTCTTTTAAAGCTTACTGCTGGGGCACCTAGGTGGCTCAGTCAGTTAAGTGTCTGCCTTCGGCGCAGGTCATGATCCCAGGGTCCTGGGATGGAGCCCCGCATTGGGCTCCCTGCTCAGCGGAGAGACTTCTTCTGCCTGCCACTCTGTCTACTTGTGCTCTCTCTCTCTCTCTGTCAAATAAATGAATAAAATCTTAAAAAAAAAAAAATAAAGCTTACCGCCTACTATATATTGTAGAGGAATACAAGTGGAAACTGGGAAACCAGTTAGGCAGTGATAGTAATTTTGCAGGCTGAGATGATGTGGTCATAGTCTATGACATCAGTACTGGGAGACAGAATTCAATGAATATATTTTGAAGGTAGAGCCCACAGCTAGGGTTTTATTTTGGACATATGGAAATAATAGATTTGCAGATATATATGCTGTAAGCCAGAGGAGAGGTTCATTACCTCATACACAGACTCCAAGATTATAGAGTCCCTAGCTTCCAGGATATCCTACATCTAAGAAAATATAAACACATGTATGTCTTAGGCATTCCTGAGTTTTTAAGGAACTTTTCAAACTCTATAGAGCAGTGTCTCTCCAAGCATGGACATGCAGGCCATGCATCAGAATCTGCTGGTACATTTATCAATGTACCTACACAGTTAGCCTACACAATTACACTCTGTAGGTATGGCCCAGGAACAGGCATGCTTAACAGGTCCTGGAGGTGATTCATTGGTTTACTAAAATTTGAGGATACTGCTTCGGTGAATCACTCTTTTAAGTCCTAGAGCTGTTATAGTAAATGCCAATTTGCTATGTTGGTAATATTTGTCCTTCATTTTCCCCCTCATCATTGAAACCAATTTGTACTGTAAAACCATAGTCCTATAAAGATAATGTGGTTTGGAGAAAACTGCCCCTTGGATTTGAAAATCAATTGAGTTTTTCCTCCAGATAGAAAATTGCCCTATTATCTGCAATTTCACAATCCTTAGGAACTAAGGAAATAAATTTTAGTAGTTTGGTTTCTTTTTGTTTTGCTTTATGAAATCTTTGTGGATAGTTTGCTTTAATGTCACATGCTAAAAAATATCCAAGTTCTATATAGAAAAAGTACTAATAAAAAAGCTGATTTGGATTGGTAGGATCAGTACAAGATACCATGTACACTGAACTTACCTGCTGCCAAATCAAAGGTATTACCTTATCTATGTTTAGACATTCAAGCAGCTTGCCTTAAACAAGCTGGGTTGCAAATATTCAAAGTGCAAATGCTCGAGCTGCAATTCTGGAGTCTGGAAACAGCTTGCACAAATCACCTAAACACCTCACCATCTTGAAAATTATGTTTGCTTTTGGTGTTTATTGCTTTGAAATCACTGACCTAATTACCATTATGTTAGGAGAGGCACACAGCTCCTGAGTCTGTTAATAAGCAATGGTGGAAAAAAGGGGCTTCCAAATTTCCAAACAAATTAGTTTTACCCAATTTAGAAAGAAAACTAATAGCAGAGGTGGACCATCAGGTCACTCTACAAGCATGGAAATGTGCTTCTGTGATTTTTTAGGATGGGAACTCATAGATTCAGATGACAGATTTATTCAGAATATACTTTTTTGTTTGTTCATTTGCCAGCACAATGTCACTGTTTCTGGCATTAGTACTTGAATTTGAATTATTTCAGGTACAGGAGCACACTCTGCAGTTCAGCACTGTCCTCAGGACTTGAACATTACCCATTTTATTTGACCCCTGAAGCATTTGAGAATCTTAGCCCTTATTTGACTGCCAAATGTTTTAACCCAGGTACTGGTAGGATGAGACAGCAAATACATCAGCTTCGTTCCTTTGCTACTTGGTTCAGAACCTCCAAGAGAAGAAATATTACTCTATCACATATTACAAATTGTGCCCATTATTTACTGAAGATAGACATTAAAATGATTTACCCAATATTATTTATTGCTGCGTAACAAACTATCCTAAAGCTTAATAGCTTAAAAGAGCAGACATTTATTATCTCATAGTTTCTGAGGGTCAGAAATCACAAGTCAGTTAGTGAGGTGATTCTGGCTCAGGGTTTTCATGAGGTTTGGCCAAGCTGTTGGTCAGCGTTGTGGTCTCATCTGAAGGTTCAGCTGGGCAAGGACCCATTTTTTTTTTTTTTTAAGCTCACTCACAGAGTTGTGGCAGGTCTGAGTTCCTCACAGTGTTCCTGTTAGACTGAGGGCCTCAGTTTCTCAGTCAGCTGGAGGCCTCCCTCAGTTCCTTACCATGTGGGTCTCTCCACAGAGCAGCTCCCAATATAGTGGAACCTGAAGAAGTGAAGGAGAAAGAGAGACAGAGGGAGTACATTCAAAAGAAGCCTCAGTCTTTTTATAACCTAATCTCAGAAGTGACATCTCATCACTTCTGCTGTATTCTGTATCACTAAGTCCAGCCCACACTCCAGAAGACGGAAATTAAGCTTCACCATTTGTGGGTAGTAATAGCAAAGAATTTGTGGACATTTTATTAAAATCACCACAGGAAGCTAGTTTTCTATTCAGCTTGAAAAAAAAAAACAAAAACAAAAACTATAGAGACGTAAGGATGCTGCACTTAGCTTGGCTGAATTTGGGTCATGTCTTAATAATTATTTAGTTTTAATCATCTTCCACATGTCCTATATTTCATCTCTGGTGTCAACATTTAAAAAAATGTATTTAAGGAATAATTTTATTCTCAAGCCAGGAATATAATCAATAGTTTAAAAAAGTGCAGATTTGCATCAACATTGCTCAAGGCTTTAGGCATTACTTTAGCTGTTTTCATCATAACATTATTTTTTAAGATGAAAATGTCTTATTCCATGTTAGAAGCTCCAAATGTTAACTGCTTGGCTTGCACTAATGATGTCACTTTCAGGGTCTTATTTATATGAATTAATTTGCATAGGTATTCAGAAGCCAAACAAAGAGAATTGGCAGTGAACTGCATTCACATATGTACAACTTCCACCAGACCGATAGTCTGATAGGAATGGACAATAGCTTCAATTGTATACAAAGGCATTAACTTCCTTTTTAAAAAAAATACACAAGTATTTCACTGCACTGAAGAACCAAATGATTTACATTTAATTTCAAGAATTTCAGGGTCGCCTGGGTGGCTCAGTTGGTTAAGTGTCTGCCTTCGGCTCAGGTCATGATCCCAGGGTCCTGGGATCGAGTCCCGCATCAGGCTGCTTGTTCAGCAGGGAGCCTGCTTTTCCCTCTCTCTCGGCCCCTCCTTCTGCTCATGCTCTCATTCTCTCTCTCGCTCTCTCTCTGAGAAATAAATAAATAAAATCTTAAAAAAAAAAAAAGAATTTCATACATAACACACACACTTAGTCTAAGGAATAAAAATGATTTTTCAAGGTCCCTTATTTATAGTTCTACTATAAAGGAAACAAAATTACTTGTTTTTGGTAGTCCTTAATAATTTAAATTAAAATGAATTATTTGGAGTTTTCCTTAAATTTAACCAAATTTCAGATTAGAGATCCTCTAAAATAGTGACTCAAAGTGTGATCCACAAGGCCACTGAGGGGTTGCTGAGATCCTTTCAGAGTGTCCTCAAGGTTAAAGCTTCCTTCATAATAATTCTATGCCTTTATTAGCTTTTTTCACTTTCATTATTTCAAAATGTACAGTCATGTTTTCCAAAGGCTCCATGAAACAAATTATCACAACCACTGAATGCAGAAGCAAATATGAGAATCCAGCTGTCTTTTGTTAAGCCAGCCATTAAAGAAATTTATAAAAATACAAAACAATGCCAGTCTTTTTGTGTTTTGTAAAATATAGCTACTACTCATAAAAATCTCATTTATATTAACATGTAAATAAGACCATTATTATTATTTTAAATGAATTAATGAATAAATACTTTTAAATATCTGTTTTAATTTCTAACATAGTATGTATCAGTAGGTATAATCCACATAAACAAAAGTTTTTGGGAGTTCTCAATAATTTTTTGAATATAAAGGGGTTCTAAGACCAAAAATTTAAGGATTGTTATTTAGAACAACTTTATTATTTAGGCATAGAAACTGAGTTCTATGATTTGTCCAAAATTCTACAGCCTGTATGTAGCAGCACTGGGATAGGAACCTAGGTAGCTCTTCTGATTTGGGTTATGCCATATGGCTGAGCCCATAGTATTTATAAATCCAGTTGGAGATTCTCTGAAGCAATGCCCAGCTGCAAGTGTGAATTTTACCCTGGAAATGAAGGTGTATATACCATTCTATGAAGAAAAATGTTTTTGTTTCTACAGAACCTAGTGTCCTCTATTAGCTTTTACTAATTTACAATCTTCCCCCAAAACTAGTGGATTCAAACAGAAACTATTTATTATTGCTTAGGAAGCTACAGGTGAGCTGGGAGGCTCCGAGCCAGGCTCACACATGCATGTGTGGTTCTCACGCAGACAGGCTTGGAGCTGGCTGACAACTGTGATGGGGTGAGTGGCCACGTGTCCCTCCTTCTCCCCAGGCTATGCAAGGCCTTTCACAGAGTGGCAGCAGGATTCCAAAAGAGAAGGAGAGGGAGCTGCCAAACCTTCACTAGCCCCAGCTTAGAACTGGCTCAG
>NC_138375.1:47155415-47278732 GCF_054177405.1 Leptonychotes weddellii | reverse complement strand
TTAAAGGAGATCATGCTTGGGAAGCACATGGGCATCACACAGGAAATGATTTTAAAAGGTTAGCTAGTAGCGCCTTTAGAATTCCCTTGCCTCCAATCACCTCACTGAATTCTTTCTGACTCCCCCAAACAAAATAGCAATGCCATATTTAACATGGGCCCCCAAGCCTCATTCCTGCTGTTCGTATACGCCTGTCACCAAACACAATTCCAGTCCGTCTTGGCAAATGTACTAATAATCTGGTATTTACCACCTTTCCACTCCAAGTCATGGATACCAATTTGAAAAATGTATGCTCACTGTTTAAATGAGAACTCATCATTGAGTATAGTGTATGGATTCCTTACCAGATAATTTAAATTAAATTTATTTAGTGCTACTACAGGATATTATGCAAGCACAGAAGAGGGCGGCTCATATCTGGAGTTTAAAAGCAGTATGAAGGGGCACCTGGGTGGCTCAGTCAGTTAAGGCTCTGCCTTCATCTCAGGTCATGATCTATGGAGCCCCGCCTCATTGGGCTCCCTGCTCAGCTGCTCAGCGGGGAGCTTGCTTCTCTCTCTCCAGCTCCCCAACCCCTACTCCGCCTAGTGCTGTCTCTTGCTCTCTCTCAAACAAATAAATAAAATCTTAAAAAAAAATAAAAGCAGTATGAAATTTTTTTCTTAGTAGTCAAGACGCATGTTAACAGTCTGTTTCACAGACCAGCCAGTCATTCAGACTAAAAATTCCTCTGCAAGAACATCCTGTCTGATATCCTTCAACGTGTGAGTCCCCAGCAGAGGCCTGTCACAGTGAAGGTGTGTGGGAGAATGGGTTAAGACAGAGAGGCTCAGACCATTTTCAACATCAGCAAGCTAGGCCTTCACTTTCTCTGTCACCCCTTATGAGAAAGCAGATGGGTTGGTGTAACACTTGATAGCATTTTATTACACAGCTGTGCATATCTCCTAGGCCATTCAGTTGGCCTTGTTAATTTAAATATCTTCCATTATCGCTCCTGAGCTAACAAACTCTTCCATGGGACTAAATCCCCTTGTCACCGGGGAGCACTATTCCATTTGTGCTGTAGGTATTGGCTGCCCCTGGAGGCTATTGTTGCAGTTTGGTTTTCAGAGTCTATCAGCCCAGAGAAAGTCATTACCAGGGGCCCATGGCCACTCCAAGAAACTGTTGTTCACCTAAGAATGGTAATGTATATTGAAAGTCAGCAACACCAGGAAGTTTCTTTTGACCCAACGGCCTTTGTTCCAACTTAGCAGCTGCCTCTTATGGACTGGTACCAACAGCAGTGCCTTTCTTTCGGTGACTCTAAAGCTGGTGCATGGGAATTCCACATCCCAAGTCACTAATGATGCCCGGGTTTGCAATCCAACCACCTTGCAATTCAGCAAGTAGCATCTGCTCATCACTCCAGTCTCTCTCAGGAGTGGGATCTGGTGAACCACAGCCTGAGGTTCAGTGCAGCAGTCTTGTGTGAGTGCCTTCCTTAGTTAAGACCTTTATTAAGAGGACACCAGCCACAGAGAATTATCAGACTTGGTTCTGCACCCTCCAGGGTAGTCTAGTGGCTGAGACCAATACATCCACAAACCTTCTGCTGCAAAACTGGCTGTGACAACTAAATGAGTAGAAATTCAAGCAGAGTGTTGTGAAAACATGAGGAAGAAAAGACAGAAGAATCTTGGGAGAGGTGGAAGTTGAGATGGGCCCTGAAATTGTACAGAAATTCGATATGAGTGGGGAAAATGTTCCAGTTAGCTGAAATCTCTTGGACCAAGGCCTGGAGCCCAAAGGACTACAAAAGAGTATGGGTGGAAGATGGGAGCTTTGGAAGAGGAAGAAGTGTAACAGATGAGGCTGTGAGGTAGATAGAAGCCCCGTGATAGAGTGTTGAATACCTGAGTGAAGAATTTGCTTTTAAATCTGGACCTATTGAGAAGGCCATAAAGAAATTTTTCCACAATTTTGTTTTCCATTTTGTTATGTGATTTTTAAGGCATAGAAATGTCACATCAACCTGTTTGTGAATGAACTGTAAGAGCAGCATGTGTAGCACAGACTAGAAGAGGGGGGCCTGAAGGCTGTTGACTAGTCTATTGAAGAATATAAACAAAAGATGCAGAGATCTGATGCCAGAGTGGACTATCCTTCATCCCAAATGTTCAGATAAAACTGATGTGAATCAGATGTGCAGAAACCGTTCAGACCTGGCTCCATCTCTCTGTTCTATGCTATTGGTGATTGTAGGCCATAGATTATTGAAGAGAACCAGACTGCTAGAGAGAGACAGCATCAGAAACATCTCCTCTCGTCTCTTACAAGAAAGACAGAGCTGGGAGAAAATATTTTAATCTTGGAGCTTATAAAACCTTGGTTCAGGAGAAACATTGTTCATCTCTTGGTCAGGCTAGATGGCGGACATCCCTTGCCTGACTCCCATGGCAAGGTAAATGCCATCCACTCTGCAGCATTCTCCTCATCACTTGCCCTGTGGAGGTGAGTCCATGTGGTAAACACCATCTTCCTTGCCTGGAAGTTTATTAGAACTAGAGAATCCCAGGCTCCACCCACTTAATCCTAGTTTGCTTTGCATTTTTTTTTTCTGTTTTCTCCAAGTTTTTTTTTTTTATTAACATATAAGGTATTATTTTTTTCAGGGGTACAGGTCTGTGATTCATCAGTCTTACACAATTCACAGCACTCACCATAGCACATACCCTCCCCAGTGACTATCACCCAGCCACCCCATCCCTCCCACCCCCCACCTCTCCAGCAACCCTCAGTTTGTTTCCTGAGATTAAGAGTCTCTTATGGTTTGCCTCCCTCTCTGGTTTTGTCTTGTTTCATTTTTCCCTCTCTTCCCCTACAATCCTCTGCCTTGTTTCTCAAATTCCACATATCAGCATAATACTCCCTAGTTCCATCCACATTGTTGCAAATGGCAAGATTTCATTTTTTATGGCTGCATAATATTCCATTATTATGGAATTTATTATATACACATACACACACACACACATACACACACACACACACACACACCACATCTTCTTTATCCATTCATCTGTCAATGGACATTTTGGCTCTTTCCATAGTTTGGCTATTGTGGACGTTGCTGCTCTAAACATTGGAGTGCAGGTGCCCCTTCGGATTACTACATTTGTATTGCATTTTAATAAGATTTCCAGATCATTTCTGTGCATGTTATATTTGAGAAGTACTGCCCTGTCCTTTTAGCCAATAGGGCTTTGCCTCTTCTATGTTACTTTAGGACTTAGGGCTCATGCATATCGAAGAAACAGGGTTGAGCAGAGGGGAAGAATCCTGGTAACCATAACCCAATTTGTTTATATGGTTCTAGACAGAACCATATAGGGAGTTTAAAGCAGTGCCTGTCACGTAAGGGCTCTGAAATGTCAGTTGCTATTGTTGTTGTGGCTATTTTTATTATTATAATTATCATCATTATTATTTATTATTAATGATTTCTCTTACCTGGAGCATCAGTTTAATTGCTTAAGCTCTACAAATATAAGGAAGCTTAAGAAACACATCGTGGAGTCAAGCTTATAGGAACAGCCACCAGAGCACTCTGCTTCCATACAAAGACAATAAATATTGAGTTTTCCAAAGAAATCCAAAAAGAGAAATTATCTTTAGAGCACAAAATCTGACATTTTACTTGATTATTATCAATTTCATATCCTTTTACAAAAGATTTGAATTTGAAAATGCTAATAACATAAAAAATAGGTTATCTTTGATGTAGGGGTTGAATGCCAGGCCATGCCACTTGGTAATCAAGTCTGACCTACCCTAGGCCGATTATTTTGAGCTTTAAGGCTGAGAAATGATTTGATAGCAGAACATTTGTGTCTAGCAGTCCATCTAAAGAGGAGAATAAAGACTAAGATGCAAGTAAGGAGTCAGAGCAATCACTCAGAGTGTCTTTGGAACACTTTCTTTGCTGAATTTAAAGAGTCGTAGCTGACAAATGAGTTTCTCTCTCTCTTTTTTGAAAAATCCCCATAACTAATTGGTATTGACGGTATTCAATCTTGCACCTTTGCACAACATACAGGACTCTGTATGGAGGGGCGTCCCTTCTGACTGTGGACTGATGGACTTCTAATTGTGGTCACTGAGTTAGTCAATGAGACAAAAACTTGCTTTCTTGTTGCACATTTGGTCGTGCTACTTCCCTGAAATATTTGTCTGCCTTTAAAGGCAATTTGATCTCTGTTGTTATTGCAAATGTTTTTCCTCTCTTCTGGAGGCTTTTGGAGGGAAAAAAAATTTTTTTAATCCACTAAAGAGCAAGATATGGTTCCAAGGGACTATGTGCCTTCTCAAGTACTTACCTGGTTTTGGGGGGAATGTAATAAAGCACCCTAAATTGTGTGAATAGCTCCAGCATTTTATGAAATCATTACACTGTGTGACTATTTTTTATATCCTGAAAAAACAATGTGTCTGGTCAAATAGGTGTGGGAAATGCCAGGGGTAAGTAATATTAAGCAAATTCTTTATTGAGGGATATCCTAAACTGTACTGTGCTAAATGTTTGTGATTTCAAGAGGCTGCCCAAAATATGCAGGTACTCCTATATACCTTTACTGTAGAGCCCTTTGGCATGAAGCACATCACAGGATTAGTGTTCCCCTGAATGTAAATTAAGTTTTAATTATAGTTACTTATATACTGATAACAGTAACCACATAAAATTTTAAATACTAATAGGAGAGTGACATGCTAAAATTTTTACAATGAGGTGTTCAATTCAAAAAAGCTTTTAAAGTGCTACGATAGTGGGGCGCCTGGGTGGCTCAGTCAATTGAGTGTCTGCCTTTGGCTCAGGTCATGATCCTGGGGTCCTGGGATGGAGCCCTGCATCAAGCTCCCTGCTCAGCAGGGAGCCTGCTTCTCCCTCTCCCTCTGCCACCCCCCTACACATGTGCTCTCTCTCTTTCTCTTGCTCTCACTCTCTCTCTATCTCAAATGGATGAATAAAATCTTTTTTTTTAAGTGCTGTGATAGATACATAAAGGGCAGAAAATTTGAAATAAGATAGTTCTTAAAAAATCAAAACCATCCGGGGCGCCTGGGTGGCTCAGTCATTAAGCGTCTGCCTTCGGCTCAGGTCATGATCCCAGGGTCCTGGGATCGAGCCCTGCATCGGGCTCCCTGCTCAGTGGGGAGCCTGCTTCTCCCTCTCCCACTCCCCCTGCTTGTGTTCCCTCTCTCGCTGTGTCTCTCTCTGTCAAATAAATAAGTAAAATTTAAAAAAAAAAATCAAAACCATCCATGACTAGAGTGGATTGTCCCAATAATACTAGCCCGTAATTCTCAAACATCACCAATTGGTTATAATGATTGAGAATTAACAGTTTAAAGCCACTATAGGGGCACCTGGGAGGCTCAGTTGATGAAGCCTCCTACTCTTGATTTTGGCTCAGGTCATGATCTCAGAGTCATGATCTCAGGGTCCTGAGATCTAGACCCACCTCCCACTCTGTGCTCAGAGCCAAGGCTCCTTGAGATTCCCTCTCCCTTTGCCCCTCCCTGTGCCCCTCCCCACCCCCACCCCGTGCATGGGTGCGTGTTCACACCCTTCCTCTCACTTTCTCTCTCTCAAGTAAATAAATAAAATCTGTAAAGCAACTACAATGTTACTATTGCTATTTGGCTACAATGAAAGACAGAAAATAGATAATTACCCTAGAATGTTTAACAGTCCAATTGGGGAACAAAGTTTAATTAAATAAGAAGAGAACAGTAAGTCACATTAATTTCTCATTAGGAAAAAAGAATGATGGCATTGATAATTAATTTCTTCTAAATGTTCTCACCAGCCCCCACTGTTTAATATCTTGGTATAGGTTCATATTCCCTACACAGTAAAATCCTTCTAAAATGAAATATTTACTTAGTAGCTAACAAAATAGACAAGTAGACTGACACTAAAGAGTGAAAAATAACTTTTTAAAATGCCATGTTATGTAATAAGAAAATGTCACAATTGTTAAGAACATGTTCAGTTATTATGTGAATGTTTTTAAAATGGCATTTTTGCTTCGTAGATCTCATATAGTACATATTTTCATCAATATTTAAAAGAAAGCATATCTATCATTCATATCTTATATAAGATTTTAAGTTTACATATTTATTCATCCTGATCAAAAACTTTAACATTTTATACAGTTTTAAATCCTTTAGGTAAATTCCAGTGAATTTATATTTTGGTTTATTCATAGGCCATCTGAATTTATGTGGCTTATGTTTTTAATGATAACAATACAATATAATTTAATGACTCAGTTTCTGGAATCCCATGAATAAAATATCAAAGATGAATTTAATTTGCAAGACATTAATGAGAAGCTTCAGTGCATCTCCTCCTTCTGATATCTTTTAAAAGATATCTAATTATTTTTTACTCATCAGTATTATGAAAACTGTAAAACAATTCAGGTCATATATATTTGCATATGTTTTATTTTTTAATCACTTTGAGAGACTGTTAAATATTTCTTCCAAGAAGATGAAGAAGAAGAAGAGGAGGAGGAACAGGGTGGGGAGAGAAAGGGGAGGAGGAGGAGGAAGAAGAAGAAGTAAAACTAGGTCTGCTTTCAGTTTATCCTACACAGTATATTGAGCTGGCTTGTGAACTTGACCACCCTGGCACTGTCATGGATTGTTGGTCTTTCATCTTCAAAAATCAGTGAAGCAAGAGCATACATTTGCTTTCCATTGGCAACATTCTACACTTGGTTAACCCAAAACGAAGTTAAGAAGATTGGGATTTTTAAGATCAGCAGTAACCAAGAAGTATTACAATATGCTGCTCCATTATGTCAGATTCCAAAATCTTAGACATCAAAATAAATTTCAAATGTTTCACTTCCAACTTCCAAATACCTTGGAGGGTTCTGTGTCATTGAACACCAAAGGTTCTCATTGTGTAAATACATTCATGTGTTCATGGAATAGAAGCAAAGTGACATGCAACTAAATATGAGTTTTTAATTCATTTTAAACAATTCTTATTTGAAAAGAACATATTAGCTAACCTTTTTGAGCATTATCTACCAGGTACTTTTCTAAGCATTTTGTAAGTAACAACTCATTTTTCCTGCAAAACAACTCTGAAGTAGCTTTTATTGTTGTTGTTATTGTTGTTACAATTTACAGATTTAAAAAATGGAGGACGGAGAGAGGTTAAGCAACTTGCTGAACTATTACATAAAGATAAATACATAATAAAGAATTTTTGGATTTTTCTTAAGGGCTATGTTATCATTGGGTGACTTTTTTTTTAATTCACTCAGAAGATATTTATTTAATACAACTATGTGACAGGTACTGTATTAGGAGCAAGAGACAGAAGTATAAACATGATGAATACCTCCACAATGCTAAGCATCTGGATAAGCAACCATCACCCAAATCCACACATGTATTAAATAATTATTGTGTTAATTCAACAATATATCCCAAATGCCTCTCCTCTACCAAGTATTACCTAGAAAGCACTATTTCAAATAGCTGCCATTTTGACAAAAGTCTATAATCAATAATAATATTTTTACCTATTAAACAATTATTAGGCATCTCCTATACAGCTGTATTGAAATGCTATATATTCCCATGCCTCTGCCTACAGAGAGCTTCTGTGATAAGGTTTGTAGCAATGGACAAGCAAGGTAAAAACTGAGGTAAGGAAGCTGCAGGACCAGAAACACATTCTTCACTAATTTAGGCTTAGTTCTCTATTGGAAATGTTAGAGTTGACTTACTGTCATTCTCTTTTGAAGATGGCAGCATTCAACACTTTTTTTCCCTAGAAAACTATGGACTTCTTGTTTCATAAATACTTTCTTTCATGTTTATACACCATAAATCCAATTTTACAATGCATTTCTAACTAGCTAGCTTGATTCTAAGAGCAAATTGCCCTTCTTTTATTATTTTAAGCTGTTTTATCAAAGGTGGGATTGTCATTGACTAAACAATTTCATAACTGAGAGATGTGTGCAAAAAAACAATGAGATATGGGATTATATTTGAGATGAAGTCCTGGATGGTGAAGATTCCCATAGCCATATTAAGACAGTTGCAATCACAGAAAACAGCAGTTATCCTTTCGGACAGATACCTTAGTTCTTAGGATTAGAGAGAGAATATTAATGGGGTAGATTAATGGAGAATGAGAAGAATCTGTTTACTGTGCCATTCACTTTATACCTGGACTTCCCTTTAAAATTATGAATAATTTTCTTTTAAATCAAAGTTTCATATGAAGAAAGACATTCTCTAATAAAACAAATGGCTCCAAATGAGATCATGCTAATAAAAATTGTGGTGGTGTATAATCTATTAAATTTTCACAATCTTGATTATAATTTATGATGTTTGCAAGTAAACAAGCCTTTTAAAAAATCATTAGCTATTATCTAAAAGCCTATAGTTTTGGAACCAGAAGTTCAATAACTCTTCTAAAAATCTGTATTTCTGCATCAGATAAAGATGGTTGCTCTTATGAGTAAAAAGGAGTGCAGATTTCTAGAAAAGTTAAGACAATGTCTAGCTGTGCTATGGTTGATGTAGATTCTCAAATCAAGAGCACTGTAATTTTTTGAAAAATAATCCATTTCCACTTTTTTTGAGATTTGACTTGCTCTCTTTGGAAGAAATGTGATTTAATGAAAATTATAAGAGTTAAGAGTGAAAGGATTGATATTCTAGTCCTGTATTACACTAACTTGTCACACGTCAAAAGGCAAAGAACTTACGCAGTCTTAACTTATTTGTTTGTTTGTTTGTTTTGCTTTAAATTGGGGAGCGATATCTGTCCTGCCTACCTCCTAGACTTGTAAAAATTCAACTCTCTGGATGCAAAAGTTCTTTGAAGGGATAAATATGATATACAAATATAATTTATGCTTTGCAAGGGGGATTTTGGGGGTGGGTGTACCATTTATAAATATTAATGTTTACTGGATTTCATTGCATGCTTCCCTGTATTGTTCTGTTTATAATCTAATATGTGCTTATTCACTGCAGTTATTTGGGGGAATATATTTTGGAATTTAGATCTGCTGCAAAATCAAATTTGGACATCATGTCTATAATATTAAAAAAAATGATGACTCACTTCTTCATAATCACTACTCTTCTGACTTGAAATCAAATATATTGTAATTCAAAAATTTTATATGGGGGGGTTTGATAGCATTCAGTACTGCACTGATAACTTAAATGATATTTTCCTCTGCTTTTGTCTTCACTTCGAGTACCATCCAGGGTCATGTAATAATGTGATAATGTTTGAGAAAATGAGATTCATAATCAGATGAACCAAGGTGCAAGTTGGAACTATATACTACTTCCTACTTGCAAGCTGTTGATTTCACTAAACCTTTGCAGCCTCCTGTGGGCCTAATTATACTCCCCTCATGAGACTGTTGGGAAAACTAAATGTGGTGATATATTTCAGGTGCTTAGCGGGATACCTTTACACAGAGTAGCCTTTAGCTGTGGCTGTTATCATTAACATAGTTCATCTTTTAAACAAGTATTTTTTCCTGTTTTGTTTTGCTTGTTTTGTGTATCTGTATATATGTGTGTATGTGTGTGTGTTTCCTTTTACAGATGGATATACCACTGATGACATTGAGTTTTACTGGCGTGGGGATGATAACGCAGTAACAGGAGTGACAAAGATTGAACTTCCACAGTTCTCTATCGTGGATTACAAACTTATCACCAAGAAGGTTGTTTTTTCCACAGGTTTGTATCAGGGAAGAGGGTTAAGGGAAAAGGGGCTTCCACATATTTTGCAAAAGGGTCCATTGATATCACGACTGGGTCCCAGGAAAGGATGATGAGTAGAAGATTTAGATCTGCTGAAAACCTTCAGAACCCCATCAAGCTCATTGCTCATTTGGGACCCATGCAGTTATTTCCCCAGAGGGACCCGCAACAAAGCCGAGAGGGTTCTTCTATGCCTCCCATCTACCAAGAATGGACTAATGGTTAGAGATAGAATGCAGAAAGAGAAATGAAGACCTGGGTCAGAGTTGTTTCCCCAACTTTATGCATCCTACAGAACTCCTCATAATCCTTTGAAAAATACTGGGGAGAGCCAAGTCAGTAGGAGAATTCCACATTTTCCTCAAAGATTAAGAATTTCTTAATTTCTTAATTTCCTTACCTCCTGTTTTGGAGCTAAAAGCCCTTCCAGATGTTGAGATTATCCTGATGCTTTCTCCATTGTTACTCTTCTAGCATTGAGGTTTTAGGTTGTCAAATTTGGTTTCATCAGCACAAAATTTTAACAAAAAAGCTCAGGAAAGTAATACTTTGCTACATACTCATTAAGGGAAAAAACAAACAATAAACCCACAGGAATATTTCTTTTTATGTTTTTCTTATTGGAATGAATTCCCCAGGCACAGAAATAGCTAGTACTGTAACTATACATTTTTAATTGCCCTTCTGCTAAGGACTTAGGCACTTCCTTTCCCTGCAAACTACTTCAAGTAAGAGTTGTATGATTTTGTAAGAATACGAAGCCTCTAGCTTTAAAAAACAAACAACAGAAACTTTTCCTAAATTTGAGGTCTTCTGAATCCCTGAGACTATAGATATGAGTTCATACTTAAAATATTCTTATTTCAATATTATGATACTTACTAGAGCCCAAGATGGCTAGACAGGCTTTCTTTCAATATTAGTAAGAATATCACCCCCAAAACACACTATTTATCAATGTGACTTTTTTATGTTCTAAGACTATGTTTGGTTACATATCTTGTTTAAAGAGTAATTCCCCAGATCATCAAATCAAAGGACCTAGCTACAGGAATCTGATCCTTTAGTTTTGTCTCCCACAAATATCTTTGAAACCAGTGATTCTCCATCGTTCGGTGAGTCAGAAATCCCCTTAGAACTTTGATGGATTCAATGGAATCAGGAAAAAATGTGATCCATACATGTGAAAACCTTCACAGAACATTAGCGAGTTGCTGTGTACCTGAAGCCTTGCCATTGATCCCAGACTTACAATAAATTCTAAGGCTTGTGAAGAGATTTCTAAAATATGATCAGACTGTGCAGCCTTATTGTTATATACAAAAACTAAAACAAACAAAAAAAAATCTTACAGGATAGTCTTGTTGAGAAACAGCTGAGGGGGAACAAAGGGGCTGTACCAAACTATCTTGTCTTCATAGTTGTAGAGAATGAGTATCTTTGATCGAGTGCCCGAGGCTGAGCAAGGAAGAACTGGAGTTCTTTTAACTACTCAGGAGTATGAGTGTACTCAACTCTGAGTGACTCTTGCTAATTAAAAGCCCGGTGTTCTCAGACTACTTTTGCAGGAGAAAGTGCCCTTCACCAGGAGCTAAAATTGAATTTAAGAAAGATATACAAACTACTTACTGGCCTTAAAAGGAAAGTATCCTATAAATACTGATTGATAATGATGATGTTCTAAAATTGCCTTTCTAGGTTCCTATCCCAGGTTGTCCCTCAGCTTTAAGCTTAAGAGAAACATTGGTTACTTTATTCTGCAAACATACATGCCTTCCATCCTGATCACTATCCTCTCCTGGGTCTCCTTCTGGATTAATTATGATGCATCAGCTGCAAGAGTGGCATTAGGTAGGCCATTTTCTAACTGCTTATGGAGCTTGACTCTGTGTGTGCACGCGTGTGTGCATGTGTGTGTGTGTATGCGCATGCACGTCCACTCACATCCTTTCCTTACCCTGGTATTTATGATGCGTGACAAGATTGGACTATGCACGTTACAGGAATTTGGCTGTGAGACTTTGGGTTATCTGATTCAGCACTAAATCAATTAAATACAAATTAAAACTCTTTCATGTCAAAATTAGTTAACCATATAGCAGTTGGTAATGAAATTAGCCCCGTCAATTTGATATTTTTATTGAAGCATAGTTCATGTAATATCACTTGATAATTGTTCAATTTGCATCGGTGCTTTCTTACCTGGAAAGAGCTCCCTTCTGTCTTTTTTTTTTTTTCTGAGCAGAAGACAAGGAAATGTATTATGCAACTAGCAGATAAGCAAAAAGACTTCTAAAGCCTTATTAAGATTTTGGAGTAGCAGGGTAGAGGGCAGAAGACAACAAAGTAAGATTGCTTGGAAATCATCCATAGCATCGCTTATCTTATGCTTGATTTTTTTTCTATTATAACACCAGAGGAAGAGAATAAATTATATTTCATGAACATTTTTATGTTACTAACTTCAGATATAGTAAATTATGATCTTTTACACATTTTTTATTATTTTTAGTTCTGACTAAGCCCTTTAAAATGTTGGGCTGTTAACTTCTTCACTGTGATACCTCAATTCAATCATCACTTCCTTAGAGAAGTCATTCCTTTATTCATTCCACAAATATTTGTTGAACACCTACTATGTGCCAAACATACTAGACACTAGAGATAAAGCAGTGCCCTTCTGGAAGATATGCTAGCAGTAAAAAGACAATAAATATATTTTGCTTATAATATGTGAACTGTGTAATACAGTAAGTCTATAGAGGGAAATAAGCAAGGTAAGGGTGGGATATGCCAGGAGGTACAGTTTACAATAACTTCATTCAGAAATTATCGATGGAACAAAGACTTCAAGAAGACAGACTCACTTAAATGTCTGGATGGGAATATTCTAACCTATATAAAAATGCCCTGAGATAGGAAAGTGCCAAGGATGTCAGCGAGGTGGCCAGTGAGGTGAATGCAAGAGGGAGTTCAGGGGTCAAGATAATGTTGGGGAGAGGGGACTACAAGATTCTGAAGCAGCTCCAGGGCCATGATAAAGGTTTTGCTTTTATTCTGAGTGAAATTAGAGAGTCACTGAGTGAAGACGTGATATGATTTGATTTCAGATTGAAAGGGGTAACTCTGGCTACTGTGTTAAGATTAGATTGTGGCAGTTCAAGAATGGAAGGGAGTCCAGTCCCCTGTGATATATTCTCTTAAAATACTAGAGAACTTCCTTTTGTAGACCAATTGCAGTTATAATTTATATTTATTTGGTTTGTGATGTCCCTTTTCTTCATGGTACTGAAAGATACATTGAAGAAATGTCCTTATCTAATTTTGCTCCCATTATACCTGTGATATCTCACACAATGAATGGTGTTCAGTAAATATTTGCTGAATAAAGTAATGAATGGAATTTATAAATATCCTCTTATTCCAAAGTGAAAATCTACTGTCAATTTAATGTCTGTTACAGGAATAATAAATAAATTATTTACTTTTTAAAAGAAATTTGTAAAATGTCTTTTGATGTGAGTAATTTATTACTTGGTCAGAAATATCTTAAAATGAGATTGAGATAAAAAGCAAAATCAGCACTGTCAGTCTTATAATATACACGTTGAACAGGATAATCTGCAGTTGAAATAATGAAAAGATAAATGAAACTGGGAAATGTTTCAAAATGACTGATATTATAGAAAAGATACAAAAACTCTAAGACACCTAAAGTAAGAACAGAGTTTTTCTGGCCCTGCTCAGAATCAGACATGCAAATTTATTTTTTCTATAGCTGTTTTATGAGCATGTAGAAAAACAAGACAAAAATTATTATCTTTTTAGAGAAATAAAATTAAATCAGAAAACTTACACTTCCAAAAAATCATAGAAATGAAACTTAACTCAGCTTTCTGAGTCAGAGAGACCCCCATTCAAATGTTGATTATATCATTTCCCATCTGTGTGATCTTGATCTCTGGGCTCTATTTTTACATCACTATTTTGCTACAAAACTGGACCTTGCCATACTCAGGACTCTGGACTTCCAGTGCTTTTACCCAGCATATCTCTATCTATCCTTCCAATTGTAGAGGGAAACTACTGTTCACTGTTGGAGATGACCACTCAGGGGGATGAACAATTATAACTTGACCCAGTATGCCATTTCCCATAATCTTATAATGCTTCTATATTATTTATCTGTGCATTACATGCCTAGTTGCCCAATCCAGAAACATGAGGTCTAGACACCTGCCTCTTTGTTACCCATCATTTCCAGCTTCGATGTTTTTATAGTCATTTGTCTATATCATCTGTATAATACATTCACTCATTTCAGTACTATTGTGATTATTTTAATTTATTTTCTCTGTATCACATAGACGATTCTGAAAAACTATTAGCTGGTATTCTTTATTCCTGTCTTGTATGCTTTCCTTCTATCCTCCACACTAGTACCAGATTGATTGTCCTAAACACAATTTGTCCCTTGCTTCCCTGCTTAAAGCTGGTCAAAGGCCCCACCTCACCTTCAGTTTTAAGTTCAGACTCCCCATTAGGCTCTGTATATATGGCTTTCCATTATGAAGCCTTACTTAATCTTCACTCTCCTCTCCGTGCTTCCTGTCATATTCTATAATATACCCCATTCACTTTCTTGAGATGCTTTTGAAGAGCCCTGTTCTTTCTCCCCCACACATAAAGCACACCTTTATAAAAGCTCTCTCTACCACACCTTGAGCTCCGGTCCTTGGTTGCTTGGGTATCTCCCACTCATCCTTCAGGACTCAGCTCCAGATTTTATTTCCTGACTTCTCTCCTGCTGCATCACGAGGCTCAACTAGGGTCTTCTCCATATCCTCAATGTTCACCCTATACAGATGTCTGCCATAGCATTTAATTCACATCTCTAGCCCCTCACTAGATATATAACTATAAATATAAAAATGTAAATAAAGGAAAAGTTTCCAAGTGATTAATTTTACTGTAAATTCATTATTTAAATGTGTCTTCAGGGCCTATCACAGCACAGGTATGTAATCAGTACCCAATAAGTATTTTGTGGTGTATATGAATGAGTGAACGAGTACAATTAATCTTTCCAACTATAATGAAAGCAGCAAGGAAACAGGGACGTTATGATTCTAAATCTGCCATTTTTTTTTTTCAGGAATTACAACCGTTCTTACAATGACCACGATCAATACCCACCTGCGGGAGACTCTCCCTAAAATTCCCTATGTGAAGGCCATTGACATGTACCTGATGGGGTGCTTTGTCTTTGTTTTCATGGCCCTTCTGGAATATGCTTTGGTCAACTACATCTTTTTTGGGAGGGGACCCCAACGCCAAAAGAAGGCAGCTGAGAAAGCTGCTAGTGCCAACAATGAGAAGATGCGCCTGGATGTCAACAAGGTAAATTCAGAGGGCTAGCCCTCCTTGCTTCTTAAACTCATAGAAGAATGCCAGCAATATAGGTTAATGGCCTTGTTTAACAAATGAGGAAACCAAGGCCCAGGGAAGAGAATGGGTAGTTTTTCCAAAATCATAAAGTTAATTAGTGATGGAGGGACGATTAGGGCCAAAACTTATGATACAACATTTGGATACCCCTTACCTTAACAATAGAGTTTCCCAAACCATATTCATCTGACAACTACCCTTGTGACTTTTTCCATATATGAATATAATGTGTACTGTTGTTTACTTTATATTTATTTACAGTTACTTTAAATAACTAACAAAGGAAATTTTATATCACTTAAATCTGTATTACTTGCTGGAAGATAATCTTAAGTGAGAAATATGAAACTATGTTATTAAATTCTAGGCTATACTAGATGAAGGCTCTGGGCCTGAGCCCATTCTCTGATTTAAAAGGGAGATAAACAAATACAGAGATGTATTAAAGAGCCACCAGCAACAAATGAAGTCTTTCCCTTTGAAGTCATCAGGAGGATAGAAAGATAAGTGGAGGGGGAAAAGAATAATTTTTTCCTTCAGTGACAGATAATCACTTAATGCCTTGCACATGTACCACTTAAGATCACTGGAGCACGTGACTATAAGAGACTGCCATCTTGCTTAAGTTACGCATAGTCAAAGAACAGTTTCCATGCAGTTCTAAACCCTGTTTAGTCTTTAAGGCAATGGTTCTCAACCTTGGGTGCCCAATTGACTGACTGGGAGAGCATTAACAAATACTGAAGCCTGATTCCTTTCCCAGAAATTCTTAATGCCTGGACATCATAATTTTTAAAAACTCTTCAAATGTGATTCTAATTTGCAGTCAAGATTTAGAATCTCCATTTTGAGGTTTTTGACAGCAGTCCCAATGCATCCGTCCCTTTTTACTACCCAAATGTGACTTCACGTGGCTTCCTCTATCAAACTTTCTGCACTAAACAGAATATTTATAAATGTATTTTCCCATAGTCCAAATTTAAATCCTTCAAAATAGACAAAAAAATAAGGTCTTATTTTAATATCTGCCATAAATAATGTTTATAAAGTAGTGCATAGTGTTAAATTTAATAAATAGTTCACTGTGATGAAACTAGGAAAACAGTAATACTTTTAAACCATCTGGAATTATTAACCATATCAATCATTATTTAATTGACATTTTAATATTTTTTTTTTTAAGATTTTATTTATTTATTTGAGACAGAGAGAGCACATGAGAGGGGGTAGGGTCAGAGGGAGAAGCAGGCTCCCTGCCGAGCAGGGAGCCCGATGCGGGACTCGATCCAGGGACTCCAGGATCATGACCTGAGCCGAAGGCAGTCGCTTAACCAACTGAGCCACCCAGGCGCCCGACATTTTAATATTTCTATCTTCAAGTGATTTCCAAGGATAGCACACCATAAATAATCTCTACAGTTGAATTTTATTTGGAGCAAACACAATGAGAGCTTCTAACTCACTAACGTTTCCACATATCCATAGGTCTCATTTTTTGGGGGGGCTATTCTCTAAGAAAAGGCACTCCTTCCCTGGGAGATGATATTTGTAATGATGCAAATTTTAAGTATGACCTTTAAAAGCTAATGAACCACGAGTCTAGAAAATTGTCAATTTCTTTACAGTACCTGAGTTTTCACTTATTAGAATCTGTCAGTAGATTCCAACCTAGCATTATGGCTCTCTCAAGCTGTCAAACGAAAGAATGCTTTTTAAATCCATTCTATGATTTTTCTGATATTGTAGTGTTAGTTAATAAATAAACAAACAAACAAATAAATAAATAAAACAATCTCGTAGGACTGCAGTTTGAAATGATTCTAAATCAATTGCCTAATGAAATGCTGACTTAATAAGATAACATCTGATCTCTTTTAACTTTCATCTACCCTATTTTTATGGGAATTTGCATTTAAATGATAAATTTAAGAGCCAGAGAGTGGCAGTTTTATAGCAAACTGAATCTGGAGAGCTTCGGAGTTTAAATTCAATGTACTGAGATGAGATAGAGAATGGTTCACTGGGCGAATACCCCACAGTGGTGAAAAGCCCATCCTCTTGGCTGAAGTTGGACCTACAATTCAGAGCATAGAATATGAGAGAACAAAAAAGATATCAGAGTTCTTCTAGAACAGTGGTTCTCAAAAACAGGTGATTTTTTCCCCCAGAGGATTTTTGACAATGTCTGTAGACATTTTGGATTGTCAAAACTGGGAGGAGGGAATTGTTACTGGTATCTAGTGAATAGAGGCCCAGCATGCTGCCAAACATCCTTCTGTGCTTTGAACAGCCTCCTCATAACAAATAACTATCCAGCCCCAAATGTCGATAATGCTGAGGTTAAAAAACCCTACTGTAATCCAATCCTCTAGTTTCAAACACAGGAAACTGAGGCCCAGAAAAACATAAGATGCTTGTCCTGTTCTTAAATCTCTTAAATACAAGTGGTTTCTCCACTTTCTTCAATCAAGATGTATAATATCAAGACATCAGGAGCTATAATTAGCACAACAGTTCTAAACAAGTAATTTGTAGTCAGTCAGATCCAGCATTTACCATCCACTTACAGTTGTGTGACAGTACCTAATAAACAAATAAGCAAGCAAGCAAGCAAGCCTCTCTGACCCTTCAGTTTCTTCATCTGTAAAAATGGGGTTAATGCCTCTCTCATAAGTTATTATGAAGATTATTTGTGATGATGTGTAGAGAGGATAGCATAGTCCTCAATATATGGTAAATACTAATAAAATATTAAAATATTATAAATGATAGGGATTATTACTTTTTAAAGTAAAATTTATAGTCTCCAGACATATTGCCAATGTTTGTGTATTTTACAGTGTAAACATATAGCATATAGGGTGAAATCCCATTCCTAAAAGAGAGTACTATCTGCAGAGGAATGTTTCATGTCAGTTTTAAAGTCAGTGCAAGGAAATAATTTTTCAACAGGTATTAGCTATAAAATCTATAGCAAACCAGCTACAAACTTTATCATTTCTTAGGCCAGAAAACTTAGAGCCATCTTGATTTGATTAAAACAAAAGGTGACCATCTCACATTCCATACTCCCATGGTTTCTTTTTTAACCCAGCATGAAGGATTAGAGATCTACATAGGGCTCTGATTGCACATCACTTTCTTTTGTGTTGGCATCATGAATAATGCCACTCTATTTCTTATCAAGAATGTCCCTTCTTTTCAACTGTAATTCTAATTTTTTTTCTTTTTTTTTTTTTTCTAAAGCTGGGGCACATATAATCAGCTAAGGATTGTTGGATGCTCTGGAAAAATCAGTCACTAGGAGAGGGATTGACCTTTTCAGCTTCTCTTGATGGTTTCCTAGAGACGCAGGCAGCATGTCAGATCATCTAAAGTGATTTTTAAACCGGGCTCTGTCCTGAGGTCAGGGAGGGATGAATATGGGAAGCCTAGCCAAGTGGGAGCCAACTGTTTCTTCGAGGGCATACTTCCACATTTTTCTAATCTCTGTATTGGTTTCCTGTAAATTTTTAATTTAACAAGAGTATATACAGCTCTTAAAACAATTCTTATCTTGCCATTTAATTGATGCAAAAACTAAGGCTCTTAAGGAGAGTAAAATACCCAAGGTTGCATAACAAAATTAATAAAATTTCTGAGACTTGATCTGGATTTTCCAGTCTATATCTGGTATACATTCTGCTATGCTAGCAAGTACAAAAACAATATAAAATTTAAAACCTGATTCCACATTACTCCATATATTCAATTCAGTTGACTTCACCTGAAAAAAAAAAAAAAACCACATCTGTTTACACACTAGAGTCCATGGCCAACAAACTGTATCACTTTCATTGTCTTCATGTGACAAATTAAGTTGTAAAATACTAAGAATTTTAAATAAACCTCAAACCGAAAAGAGGTCTACTGAATATTTTTTCCAAGTATCTTCTAGAGTTGTTAATTAAAAAACAAAACAATATATATATATATAATATATATATATATATATATATTATATATATATAAAATCTCTATCCTAGTGTTAGGAGAGTCCTTCCTATTATCCCTTGCATTCTTCTATTTCTGTGTGTTTGTGTGTGTATGTTTCCTTATAGAATTTGCTCTTGATTAATTTCACTTCCTTTTCTTGCTTATGCCTTCAAGTTTTCAACTCTCCTTTCTTTTAAGCTTTATGTTGCTCATTGTTTATTTTGCTGCCAATAACTAAGTATATGTATATTTGAGAATTTAGTTACTCCTGCCATTTCACCACGTTGACTCCTACATATCTGAAAAGCCTCCAATATCTTAATTGCAATGAGGGACCCATAACCACCAGTTTTCCAAATAGAGCTGTGCCAAAAAGATCTCCATTTGGGGAGCATTCTTTATTCTGTGTTCACAGGTGTTGCGAGTCTCTGTGTTGCCTTTATCCATTGTGCCTAATTTTTGGTAATGCAAAGCTACTAAAACTTTTTAAATCTATTTATTTCTAGTGCTTGGAATTAGATTTTTTTAAATGATACATTAAAAAAATACAGCTAATTCAAAATCCACTCTCTGTTAGCATCAGTCTTTCTAAAGACCAGTAGCATTTATCTATATCCAATTTACTTTAACCACAAATCCTATTCTACTGGCATCAGTCGACTTAATTAGCACATTCTCTACTTTGTCTTCCAGATTTTTTATAAAGATATTAAACAAAATGGGACCCAATATCGATCCTTGTGGGACCCAACTGGAAACCTCTCCCCAACTAGACGGACTACCAATTACGATTTCTCTCTGTATACGGTTAGATAGCCAGTTTTTAATCCATTTATTTGTATTTTTGTTGGAGCCAATTTGCTTAGCTGTTCCCTGTAAAATAATGTATGGGGTCTTTGCAGATAACCTATGGACTTATATCCACAGAGACTTGGAAATAACTTAAATGTTTTCATGAGACCTAAATGGAATTTTCCTGTTTTTTTTTTTTTAATATAGCTATGATGAGCCTAAGCTTCAGTGTTCTATTCAGTCATTATTCTTGTGCTAGAGAAAGAAACCAAGTGCATCATATTTTGAGATTCCTTTTCATTTGTATTGAGAGAATAGAATGTCATTATATACTGTGGCATTTCTTAGTTTTCTTGTGTTTCTTTTGGTTAGTGGAATAGGTAGAGAATTATACATCCTTCTATTGGTTGGCTCAAAATTTAAGGACCTATATTTTCTGTCATAGATTATTAATTTATGTCTAGGAATGTTATGTTTGCATCAAGTCCTTGTTGCTTTATTGTTATATATTTTACAAATAACTATTACCTTGGTGGACTCGGCATTATTATAATGATAGGTAAAAGGCAATAATTGAGATTGTTCTTTGTTATAGCTCTTGACTTAAATTAATTCCAAAGAAAACCTTTTTTTTTTTTTTTTTGCTAATACTTACAGTTTAGTTTCTGAATCCTCATGTGTTTGCAATTCTTAATTGGCAAATTGTCATTCATATTGCCCTCCACTCCAGGAGGAGGAGAATTGTCCCCATTCTACCTTATCATCCACTGCTTATCCAACTACATTTTTTAAAAATTTCTATTTCTTGGTGAGGCAGTGAATGATAGTGAATGCTTGTAAATCTTTCCTATGAGGACTTGATGCTTAACAAGCTGTTATTGTACCCTCTGAGTATCATGTTCTTCTCTAATTTTACTGTTCTGACCCAAGATTCCTCAATTCCAAATTTTTATTGCCTTTGGGGTGGGAGAAAAGTATGGTTTATCTATTAAATTACTACTCTGTTATGGTGTTTTAACCTGCCTTTCAACTTTATTACTTGTTGTGGTATGCATAGTAACAAGAGTCTGATAAATGGTATTAGGTAGATTCCAGGAGAAGAGATATTTGACATTTTGCCATCACTAATTTAGTCCTAGTTCCCTAAACATCCAGCCCCTACTGTGTCTGTTCTCCTAGGCTATCTTATTTGTGTTGTTGATGCTGTTCTTGTTTTTAACTCTAGCTACTCTTGTTAAAATTGAAGTAGACTGATTTGGTTGGGCAGGATTCTGGATAGAATGCTAATCATTTAGAAGAAAACATGTTTGACAGTTGGAATTTGGGTTTATGATGAAAACAATTGAAGAATATTGTATTTTTCAAAACCAAAGTATACTGCATGATTGTTCTAGTGACTGGGTAAAGTTACATGAAAATTCAGGAAAATCCCCAGATTGTGAGGTTATTTCAAAGACAAGTTGCCTCTTTGGTGCATTCAATTTTTCAACTGATGGTTTGAAAGAGTTAATGATACTCTAATGCCATGATTTAGATCCTAATTTGTTAAGAACTCTTTCCCTATTTCCTTAAACATTATGTTAAAGAGAATGTTCAATCATTTACATTGAAATATGAATCTTAATGTCTTCTGCTTTAATGCTTTTTTTTGGTGGGTATGTCTTTATTCTGTCCTTCAAGTTCTCTTTTAAGTTCAAATTTAGTGTATGAAATAAGGACTGGTGTTCAAAAGTTTGAATAATGATCTATTAAATATGTAACCTGTAAAAACATCAAGATGTATGTGACAGTCCTCCGAGGCAATAGGGTCCACTGGGAAAATGGTGGCTTTTAGAATCAGACTGAACTGGGTTTACATTCAGGCATGGTCTTTTATGAGCTATGTGACATTAGATGTTTAACCTTTCCACCCTTCAGGTTACTCAACTGAAAACTAAAACACTAATTTCTGCCTCATGGAGCTGCTGAGGGGATTAAATGAGATAATCATGTTAAGGGCCTTATATAGTACCAGACAAAGAGCACTCAATAAATAGTTGCTATTATTCTGGAGATGGTAGTAGAGAATGTATATCTTTCTCATTTTTTTCTTTTTTTCTTAGTTCTGTTACTATATTTCTAATTATAAAACTAATTCATGATTTTTTTAATGTATAAAAGACAATGAAAACTGTCTGTAGCTCCACACCCAGGCATAATCATTGTTAAAATTGCCTTTTATTCACATGACATACTCTTATTTAAAGAATTATGCCCTGCTATTGTGTATACTGCTATTTTCCACTTCCCTTTTTGTACTTCAAGTATAAATATACATCATTTCTAGTAGCTACAAGATACTTTATTGATATATGTACCATAATTTATGTAACGAGAACCTATCGTTAGATATTTACATTGTTTCCAAGTGGTTTTCCATTATAAACAACACTAAGCATTCCATTGCTACATGTTTGTACACCATTGATTCCTGATATACTGCTTAAAATGGAATTGCTGGGTAAAAAAAAGTACCTGCCTTTAAAATGGTGATACATTATTGCCAAGTTGTTCCCTAGTAAAGTTCTGCTATAGTTTACATACCTACCAGCACCTTATGAGAGCGGGCAGTACACACACACACACACAATGTCACCCAGCCCTTAAAATGACAGAGAGACAGAAAACTGATGCCGGCATCCAATCGAAAAAGTGTTAGGAAGTGAAGGTAGAAGAATTCAAAACCTATGTCCTCTCTATTCAAAAGCCATAGAGAATAAAACAGCAATAGAAAGAACAAAACAAAAACAATCAACACTCAACTCAAACTGAAGCTCTACAGAGAGACAGAGACGCATAAGCAGGGTCAGTATTCATGCAGGCAGAATCCAGGCAAACCCACCCAAGCTATATTTGAACAAATGGGGGAGCCATTAGACACATCTAAGCAAGAAAACAGCATGGCAGCTCTGTAAGAAAACTATAAATGACTCTATCTTCTTAGGTAGAGAAAGAAAGGAAGTCAGGATGCTAAAGACAGATAACTCTTACTGGAAAAAAAAATACTTCAGGAAAAATTAAAATTTCCCTAAAAAAAGCTTTTTCTCACCAAAAATTGGAAGAGAGTATGAAACAAAAGATCAAGGATGGGATGATAAACAAGGTGCTAGGAGGTGATTAAGAAGGCAAAAATGAAGACAAAGCAATCTCTGTAGAAACTAGTAACTGAATCTAAAATAGTAAGAAAGAGAGTAAGCATGGCAAAGAATCAATGCAGTAACACAAGAGTTCAGATTGTAGAACATCATGCCAAATGGAGAGAAGAGAGATGCAGAGAGAAAAACCACTTAGAAAAAGACATAATAAATATGTAAAACAGGTACAGGAGATTAAATATGCAGAATCATGTTGTTAGTATAGAATGGAATAAAATGGAATAGAAAAAATCTGATGTCAATAATTATAATAATGAATACTTATTGAATGCCTTTTCTGTTTTTAGACACTTTACATATATTACAACGTGACATAGTTCTTATTATTATGCTTTGTTGTAGTAATTATAATTTTACAGATGAAGAACTGAGACTCAGAGTGTATAATTAACTTGCTTAAGGTTAGACAGCTAAGAAATGGTTGAACAGAAAATATGACTACAAGCTACACTCTTAACAAATATGCTAGACATTATATATTTATACATACCTGCAATGAAATTAATCACTAAGCCAAAAGGATGTACTGGGTTCCAAGGTAAAAATTATACAATCTCATTTCCACCTTATTATATTCTCCTGACATTACTAAACTTCCAGTCAGAAATAGTGAATGATCTACAAGGAAGGAAAAAAAAAGTTAGGACTCAAACTACTCCATAACAATATTAAATTTTGTAAAATAATGGAAAAACGTTACAGGGCTCTGAAGGGAGAAAATGTAACCTAAGAATATTATTATTGATAGATAAAGGCAAAAGAAAATAAACTATCCTCAGTATCCAACGTTTAGTGAATAGAGCATCCATGACACCTTATTTAAAAAGCTTCATATAAATAAATAAATAAATAAATAAATAAATAAATAAATAAATAAGTTTCATAAAAAAGTCTCACCCCAATTAAAGATAGTCAAAGTAAGGAACTTTAGAGTAGGAAAGCCGTGTGCTAAGCATTCAGAACTAAAGACAGCATGTCAATCTAAAGCTAAACAGCTCCAGAAATTAAAGTTACAGAATAAAAGATAATTCAATTATTTTAAAAAACTGAATACTATATAAAAAGAATAAATCAGGATATGTATTTTTGAAGAGGGAGAAAGTATTGTTCCCTAGTTCACAGCAAGGACTCGACATTTACTCTTTATCTTTAGAGTTTATGAATCAAGAAGTTGAAGATTAAGGATATGTTTAAAATTAACAGAGATTATTATGACTGTGTTTCTTGAAGGGTGTACCATAGACTGCCTACATTAGGATCATCTGGGGTGCTTGCTTAAAAAGTAGATTCCACTTGAGATATCGTAAATCACAATTTTTAGTGGGACAGCTGAGGAATCTGCATTTTATCTCCCAGATCTGTCGTATCCACTGAAACATGAAAGTTTAAGGATCAGGATCAGTATGATGAACTGACAATTCATCGTATACAAACCTTAGATAATAAGATGGAGATAAAGAAAGTTGCAGATAAGGCATCTAACGCTAGATGTCAGAAGAAAAGAGAAGGACAACTTAAAAGCAAATTTAGAGCATAAATTAAGGTGATAGAATTAAAACCAAACTTGTCTTAACTGCTATAACTAGAGCACCTAATCAACTTTATCAGAAGAGTAATATTCTTAGATTAAATCAAGCAACTAAACCCAACAAAATGCTATTTATTAGAGACACCTTTAAAGTAAAGGTATTGAGAAATATTCTTTGTAAAGTCATAGGCAGAACCAAATGGGGCGAATGCAAGTCTGAGGATAACTGAGGATTGGATAGTATTACTTTTTAATAGTATTAATATTATGACTATTATTAGGTTATAAGGATGAATTGGAGGTAAAAAAATATCGACTGAGAGATATTTTATAAAAATTGCAATCCAAAATAAAGGTGTTATCATTGATTAATAATTTATATGTAATTCATAAAATTAAAATTGAAACAGCATCCAAATAAAATGATAGGAAATAAAAAGAGAAAATGATAGAAACATTACCTGAGTCATGTATTTAATAAAGTTTATTAGTTGTATAACCTCATTTTTATACAACTCATGTGTCAAAGATAGAATAAAAATTAACTTGAACATCTAGAAAATAATGGCAATTTAAAATACTATATAATTAATTCCAAGGGATATGGTTAAAGTAATAGTGGGAGAGTTATAGTTTCAAACACATTTCTAGCAAGTAATTTTAAAAAGTGAATTAAATGCACAATTCAAAAAGTTAAAAAAAAGATCAACAATATATCTAAAAGAAGCAGAAGGTAATTCATCAAGATCAATTATAAGTTAACAAAATAGAAAATCAAAATAAAATAATGTACAAATAAATCAGTTCTTTTAGGGACACCTGGGTGACTCAGTGGGTTGAGCATCCGCCTTCAGCTCAGGTCATGATTCCAGGGTCCTGGGATCAAGTCCCATGTCAGGCTCCTTGCTCAGCGGGGAGCCTGCTTCTCTCTCTGTCTGCTACTCCCCCTGCTTGTGCTCTCTCTCTCTCTCTCTGACAAATAAATAAATAAAATTTTAAAAAATAAATGTATCAGTTCTTTTAAAAAAATAAGTAAAATAGGGAAATAATTGATCAAGGAAAAGCTTATTAAAGAAGCAAAGAAGGAGCCAAAGTAGAAATTTTTTAAAGGCATAATTGTTTTTTTTAAAGGTGAAATTAAAAGAAAATTATGCAAAGATCTTAGAAAATGTGGATAAAATATATGATATTCTTAGAAAATATAAATTAGCAAACTGACCTAGCAGAAAGAGAAAACAAAAACAGAGCAATTACCAAAGATAAAACTAAGAAAACTGACAAAACAATGTAACCCCACTCCAGCCAGAAGGCTTCAGCAATAAATCTTGTCAAATATTATAAGCAAATACTTCCAGTGCCAAAACCATATCTGAGAAAAACAAAAGTATATGAAAAAAAGCTATGAATCCACTTTATCAATGAATATTTCAGTGGAGAAAAAAAAATCTTTAAATATCAAGTTTAACCCAAAAAATATTAAAAGCAAACTGCAACATAAGCACATACTGTCATTTCAAAATAAAATTATAATATAATTTACCATATTAATACATTGAAAAGGTGAAAATTTTTTCATCCTTTCAGTAGATTGCCAAGAGACATTCAAAGGTATCTATTGATTCAGTATTCATTTTTGGTTGTAAATTTAAAATCCCTTAGGAAATTGGGAAATGATGGGTATTTTTCTTGCTGTTTCTTTACTTCTCTTCATCTAACCAAAAGCTCTCTCTTACATTTTGTCTTAGGGTGGAAAAGTAAAGGCAGGGACAATAAATGGATGCTTACCATCACACTATTATTTAATTTTATAAAAATTATTAGCCAGTGAAACTACATGACAAAAATTAAGGAATGTTAGAAAAGGAGGAAAAAGGATTTCACTCTTAGCAAAAAAAAAAAAAAAAGAAAAAAATTCAGGGAGAAACTTTTAGAAACCTTATGAGAAAAGAGAAAGGGAAGTTTTCACAGCTTTTCTATATAAAGTATATATAAACAATAATAAAAATATTGGAAGGAAAGGAAAGAGCCCTTTTATTACTAGTAATGTTTTTGATGAAAGAAAAATTTGTTAAAAAACTTACTTTTTTAAAAAAGTTAACATTTTAAGAGAATCAGTTTTTTTCTAAATTATTCTATGAGTTTAGTGAAATCCCATTGGATGACCAATGGCTTCCTTTGAAGCTTTGATCTTTAGTGGTTTGTTTTAGAACTTTGATAGAGTAATTCTAAAGTTTTTTTGGAAGAAAAAAATACATGTGAAGAATTAGGAAAGTGAAAAAAAATAAGAAAAGAATAGCTCTACAAGAAATTTAAATGAATTATAAAACCAGAGTGATTAATGCAGTATAGAACTGAATCAGTGCCATCTAAATGAAGAGCACAGAAATTGTCTTAGAAACATTAGAAAATTAAATTATTAATAAAAGTATCATTTAATATCACTGGGAGATGTGAGTTATTTAATAAACAGTGATGAGTAATTGGATGGTCTGACCATTTGGGGATATTTAAATGTAATACCATACATCTAACCCACCCCTTCCTCCAGATTAAATTCTCGATAAATTAAAGAGCTAGGTATTTTTTAAAGAGGAAAAGATACATAAAAAGCAGAAAATCATGTATAAATATTTTAATAAACATGGATTAGGTAAAATAAGACAGGAAATCTAGAATCCAGAAAAGAATAATATATTTGAGCTTGTAAAAATGTTTAATTTCTGTATTTTTCTTTTTCTCTTATCATTCTCATCAGGTAAAGCTTTTCTTTACACAAGGAACATAATTTTTTGTCTTTTTCTAATTACTAATTGCTTTTTAAAGCATATGGTTATTTTCAATTAATAATCCCACTTTTAAATCCCACTTTTTGAGGGGAAAAACAATCAAAATGTTTTATAATCATTTTTTTAAGATTTTTTTTTTTTTTAATTTGAGAGAGAGAGATAGCATCAGCAGGGGGGGAGGAGCAGAGGGACAAGCAGACTCCCTGCTGAGCTGGAAGCTGAGCTCAGGGCTGGATCCCAGGACCTCCCAGAACCCCAGGATCATGACCTGAGGCGAAGGCAGATGCTTAAGTGACTGAGCCCCCCCAGGTGTCCCTATAGTCATTTTTTTTCACGCATCTGTTTCATCTGTTTATACTTTTATATGAGCAGATTCTCTTTCTCATTTTCCCTTCAACAGTATTGATTATTGATTGTTCTTCACAATTTATTATGGGTATAATCTTATGTTAACTTGTATTTCCCACATTTCTTAAGCAATTTAATAACTTTTCATATAGTTAATGTGGTGAAATCAGCTTCCCTGTGAGTTGCCTATGGTTACTCTTTTTTTTTTTTTAAGATTTTATTTATTTATTTGAGAGAGAGAGAGCATTGGGAGCGGGCAGAGGGACAAGCAGACTCCCCACTGAGTGGGGAGCCCAACACCAGTCTTGATCCTAGGACCCTGAGATCATGACCTGAGCCCAAGTCAGATGCTTAACAGACTGAGCCACCCAGGAGCCCCTTGTCTATGATTACTCTTATCCATTTCTCTTTTTTCAGTTTCAAGAGGTCTAAATATAATAAATATACTAACCATTTATTAGTATGTGCATTGCAGATATTTTTCCCAAGTTCTCACTCATTCCATAACAAGTTTTCAATTTTTATATTGTCTAATTATTTATACTTTTGTAATTTCTGCATTTTCTGGAATGTATATAAATTCCTCTTGAAACTCTAAGTTAGGCATATGGTCTAATGAATTTTTCTGAAAGTTTTTTTTTTCCTTTTCATACTTTTTGATTATTTTGTGTTTTACATTTAATCCATCTTAAATAATATATTATTGTTAGTGCAAGATAATGATCAACTTTATATTTTTCCAGGGGTAAAACCAATAGCACTAGCATTATTGTATTTTTACATGTTAAAAATCCATTTTCCCAGTGGTTACATTTGGAGAGTGGGATGGGATGATAAAAGACTTCCATTTTTCATTCTATATCTTTCTGTAGTGTTTGAACTGTTACAATGAACGTATATTACTTTTAAAATTTAAGACAGGGTGTAAGTGTGATATATATACATATTCCCACTCAATTTGCCAGTATGAGCCTAGACCCATTTATTACAATCTCTCTTTCTTACACAGAGACACACACACTTACTCACCATACCTACCACACCCATACAGACACAAACCACACACAGATACAATTCCTACTTTTCCCAATGCTTCATATATCACCTAGCCAGAATAACTCAATTACATATAAATAGCACATTTTTGGTAATTATTGCTTATATTCTCATAATCATTGCTATCAGAAAGAAAAAGAAGGAAGGAAGGAAGCAGGGAGTAAGGAGAGGGAGGGAAGAAGAGAGAAAGAGGGAGAGAATGGTGTGGGCTGAATAGTAACTGGTCTGCCTTGGGAGCAGTCAAGCCCATGCTGTCTGACTTTCTTGTTGATGTTGTCACCAGTGATACAGTTAGACAAAGAGACCGCTACTGTTTTTTTTTTTTTTTGAACTTGAACATACCCATAGCAACACTGCCCATGGATCCCTGCAGATATAGTTCCCCATGAAAAAATTAATCCTCTAACTCGGTGCAGCAAACTGAAATTCAGATGACTCGAGATTTAAGTTTTAATTCTGACACTTAAGCCATACTTATAATATCGAGAAGTCAACCTGTCCTGCAAAATAAGGATGTGATCTCCAAGACCTCAACCACCTTAAAAATCATGTGGTTCTAGAATGTTTACTGAGCCTTCTTGCCTGAAATTCGTTAGTTCCATAGCTTCCTTTTGATTAAACCTCCTATCACTTATTTCTACTACAAGCAATTGCTTATTAATTTAAAATTTATAAACAGTTGCACAGAGTTTATATCATACTCTGTGGTTAAAAACCGTTTTATTTTGGGTGCCTGGGTGGCCCAGTCGTTAAGCATCTGCCTTCAGCTCAGGTCGTGATCCCAGAGTCCTGGGATCGAGCCCCACACCGGGCTCCCTGCTCTGCGGGAAGCCTGCTTCTCCCTCTCCCACTCCCCCTGCTGTGTTCCTCTCTTGCTGTCTCTCTCTCCGTCAAATAAATAAATAAAATCTTAAAAAAGAAAACCATTTTATTTAATAATGTTCCTTTTGGAAAAATGTGGAAAAATGGCTATAGAGAGAAATATTATAAAACAATTTCCTGGGTTAGGAACAATTAAAAGTACTAGGAATCCAAGTCCTATTCTAAAATTAACTCATCTAAATAAGATATAATTCTTACATTGGATAAATCAGAATGTAAATTAAATGTAAGCTATAAAGAAGGTAGTAAGTAGCCAAGTAGGCAGGTCCATTAGATTATGATAATATTGTGCCCTGGTATAGTATTTATACTTTTTCAATGTGCTTCAATTATCTCAAAAATAACCAGATACATAGAGGGTAAATATAACCCATTTTATAAATGAGTAAATGGAACAGACACCTAGGCATTCACTGACGAAACACATTTTCAGGACCAAAACCTCTTGAATCTTACTGCCATGTTCTTGTCCATTGCCTGGTCAGTTTCTCTGTTGAGTCCCTTCTTTTTTTTTTTTTTTTTTTTTTTTTAAGATTTTATTTATTTGACAAAGAGAGAGACAGCCAGAGAGGGAACACAAGCAGGGGGAGTGGGAGAGGGAGAAGCAGGCTTCCCGCAGAGTAGGGAGCCCGGTGTGGGGCTCCATCCCAGGACCGTGGGATCATGTGTTGAGTCCCTTCTTAATCAGAGAAACTGGTTATCTCCTGTCCTACAAGGAGGCCAATGTTTACCAACTATGACTCATTTCCCTTCAATCTGGTTTCTTTTGTAGAATGAGAACCACAACCAAAGAGTTAAATTTTGAAAACATATTTGTTCTGTCAGAGGGCCCGTGTTGCCAGTAAACAAAACTTAGCAAACAACAGAAAAAGTATATATATAATACTTTGTGGTTTTTCAAAGCACTAGTAATACATTACCTGTTCAGGTGCTCCATTCCATTCTAGAATTCAAAATACAATACCGCTAACATATACCAATACCATGTCGCTTAAATTGGTGCTGGAAGTCAAGCACAACTTGTGGATTATTACCATAGTCTTTAAGCAAAGACATGCAATAGTCTTAAGATAAAGCTTCACTTTTGAAGAGCTCCTGAAGTTAGTATGATACTTACCTATACTGTAAACATATAATTTCTTTCCTTTTCTCCTTAATAAAAACCTGCCAGTAAATTAATGTATTTTGTAGTTTTAAAAATCTCAGATTTTAGAGGTGCATGGGTGGCTCAGTCGTTAAGCGTCTGCCTTCGGCTCAGGTCGTGATCCCAGGGTCCTGGGATGGAGCCCAGCATCGGGCTTCCTGCTTCTCCCTCTCCCACTCCCCCTGCTTGTGTTCCCTCTCTCGCTGTGTCTCTCTCTGTCAAATAAATAAATAAAACCTTTAAATAAATAAATAAATAAAAATAAAATCTCAGATTTTAGGAAATGTAGTAACAGTTGTAGTATAATGAATACAATTATTACTCAGAAAACTCTGGAAAGATTATGAATTGTTGAAAAATAGAAAACTGTGTGTTCCATGGGCAGCTCTGGGAATTAAGGACTGGCATTAAATTTTTATTAACCATCTTTCTATTAATATTAAATTATTTAAAAACAAAACAATTAAAGAACCTCCAGCAAGTCTTGTGATCCTAAAGAAATTAGGAGTTTTTTATGGCCTCTGCTGAGAAAAGGTTTACAGAATTGCTTGATGCTTGTTTAATTTTGGCAAAGAGCACCAAGAGAGACATAACAAAAATGGAACCTGACATAATTTTGAAATCTCCCTCAGCAATAAATAAGCTGTCTCTTTGCCTCTCAATACTACTACTAACTTCTGCTGTAGAAAATTTCTGGAAGCTGAACCAGCTTCAAAGACCCCATAGCCAGTTTCTTCCACTGAGTCCCAGATACTGCTATGACTCACTAGCGGGGTAAGCATCTCTGAATCCTGGCGCGCAAGCCTGCTAACCCAGGTGCCACCCTGAGAGTGCACTGTGGTAAGAGTCCTCAACAGTGAATACTGCTTTCTGAAGCATTTCACATTTCCTCACTCATGTCAGGGTTGTTTACTTCAGTTGTTGAGAATGTTGGTCCCCTAATGCCAGCAACATGGGCTGCATTCCTGTGAGAGTCTTCCAGATACACGTTGCTCGCTTCACTGTAGCCAGCTGCAGGGCAGCCTTAAACTTTTCTCACAAGGGACAAGATTTAGAAGGAACATCACAAATGTGTTGATCATTCAGCAAGTTTACCAAATTATTGCTCTTGGAGAGTACCACAGCTGTTAAGAGCACAGGCATACCCGGCTTCATCAAACCTACTCGATTCTGAATTTGAGACCGTCCTGTGTTTAAGCCCCATAATTCTCACTTATTAGATATGTCAGCCTGAGAAAGCTCTCTGAGCCTCAGTTTCCTAATTTGTAAAATAGGGCTGACTGTTCTACCCTCAAAAGATAGTTTTAAGGATTGCAGGAGGAAATATGAGGAAGTACTTGGAAAGTAAGCATTTCTTAAGCACTAACCTCAAAATTGATGTCTATCGTGAAAAGGATTGCAACCTCAAAATTGGTGTTTATTGTGAAAAGGATTGCAAGGGCAGAACTCTGACTTTCCCATTTCTCAAGATTTGTTTCTAAATTCAGAAGCACTGTCTCCATCAGTCTGATGGAACAGTCCACTGCCCCTATAATATTCTTTTAAATTATGTGACATAATCAGAATGAATAGTACATAGTATACATGATACATGCTACTGAGTTTCTTGCTACTGAGGTGTTAATTTTAAATGCACCTTCTGGAAAAGCTTCACAGAGTAAAAGACACATTCCATTTCAGGGGAAACAAAAGAGCAAGGAGCTCTTCTATCCTGCCAGGATATACATAGCTATGACAGAATAACAGTACTTTAACCCTTAAAAGAATATGAATTGATCTTCTCATTTTATAAATGAAGAAACTGATACCCAGAGAAATAGACTGACTAGTCCACGGACACAAATCAGTTAAATAACAAAGACCCCAATTCTGTGGAATAACCTGCCCATTGTGCCGCACTGCCTTTCACTCCCTGACTTGACAATACATAATAATTTGATCTGCATCCTTCCTCAATCCCTTGCATTTTTCAACAAAGTACTCTGACAAATATTAGTAAACAGGAAACCATTCTGGTGCATTGGAAATTGTTCCATCCTGCTCCTACCCAGTATGTAACATTGAACAAAGCACTTCTGAACTACTACTAATATATCTAAAAAACTAACATTTACCAAGAGTTTACAAGTGCTTTACTTGAATTTTTACCATCCACTGTCCCATAGTAGCATTTTATAGGGGGTCATCCTCAGACTACAACATCAGAATCACCAATACTTTAGGAAATGCGGAACCCCAGCCCATTCCTGGATTTATTGAATCAGAATTTCTGATGACCCAAGAATTTAAATTTTAGCACATTCTGCAAACGATTCTGATGCTCATGAAAGTTTGAAGCTTATTGAGTTACTAGATACTCTTACAGTCCTCTAAAATTTTAACGATGACAAAAGCTGAGGTCCAGAGAGAAATAACATATTCAGTCACACAGCTAGTGAGTTGCAAACCTGGGATTTCAACCAGGTCTTTTATTATTATTATTATTATTATTATTATTATTATTATTATTTATTATTATTATCTGAGGTTTTTCAATATTTGACACAGAGTCTAGCTGATATTCTTTAGCAAAGCATCAGCTTAGATTTGATATACTTTTTTTTAACATTTTATTTTATTTTATTTTATTTTATTTTATTTTATTATGTTATGTTAATCACCACACATTACATCATTAGTTTTTGATGTAGTGTTCCATGATTCATTGTTTGCATATAACACCCAGTGCTCCATGCAATATATGCCTTCCTTAATACCCATCACTGGACTAACCCATCCCCCCACCCCCTCCCCTCTGAAACCCTCAGTTTGTTTCTCAGAGTCCATAGTCTCTCATGGTTCATCTCCCCCTCCAATTTCCCCCCCTTCATTTTTCCCTTCCTGCTATCTTCTTCTTCTTCTTCTTTTTTTTTTTTAACATATAATGTTTCAGAGGTTCAGGTCTGTGATTCATCAGTCTTACACAATTCACAGCACTCACCATAGCTCTTTCCTATCTCCTTAAATTCATAATTTCTTCATTTCCTAACTCAACCTACAGCCTGCGTTTTGTAAAGTTAAATCATTTACTGTCCACCATCATCAGCAGATCTCAGAGCCAAGGGTTCTTTGGTGTTAAGATGGAACAGAGAGATGTTTGATAAGGATGTGTCAGATTAATAGCAGTCTCCCAACAAGGGTTGGGTTGTGAGAGTGGATGGTGCATTTGGCAAATTCTCACTGCAGTAATTCACTGTGTAATTGACTAAATGTACAGGAATTGTTGGCCACCGCTGGACAGGGATCCCTGGTTGAAGTGGATTTAATTGCTCCCTCTCCAGTTCACTGTCCCCCTGGGGTTTATCAAATCAAGTCAGTGCCTTGATTGTGATTAATTCAGCATTCTGAAAAGGGAGCACAAAAAATTACCAGTGAACTCCTCTACCCCTTTACCGTATAGACGTTGAAGACCTGGCTTAGCAGCCTTGAAGAGCTACCCAAGATCCTTAAAAAAATTCCTTTTTTTTTTTTTCAGTCCTACAGTCATTGACTTTGAGAACTTTAAGGGAATCTAAGAGATGATGTAACCCAGTGCTTCTCAATCTTTAATGTGCATCAAAGTTATCTACATATCTTGCTCAAGTGCGGATTCTTATTCTGTAGGTCTAGGGTGAGGCTTGAGATTCTGCACTTCTAACAAACTTCCCGGTGATGCCAGAGCTGTTGAGCTCCGGACCACACTCAATAGCAAGGAGCTAGCCCAGGGAATGCAAATGAGTCCCAACCCTGAAGGAGTATTGGCTGCTGCCTTAAGAACTAGACTGAAGGTTCTGTAGTTGACGCGGGGACCAGCTGGTCCATTTGCCTGGTTTGTGCCTCTCTCAGGTGTAAGGATAGGAAACTTCACCTCAACATCATTTTTTGTGGTTTTTAATTAACACTTCTTTTTCCTTGTAGTTGCATTTTTTAGCTCCTTTTTTTAAAACTGAGGTATAATTGACCTAACATTATATTAGTTTCAGGTTTGCAACATAATGATTGTTATTTGTATATATTGCAAAATGATTGTCATAAGTTCAGTTAACATCCATCACTCTACATACTTACAATTTTTTTCTTGTGATGTCTCATTTTTTTTAAAAGATTTTATTTATTTATTTGACAGAGAGAGACACAATGAGAGAGGGGACACAAGCAGGGGGAGTGGGAAAGGGAGAAGAAGGCTTCCTGTGGAACAGGGAGTCCAATGCGGGGCTCGATCCCAGGACGCTGAGATCATGACCTGAGCCGAAGGCATACGCTTAATGACTGAGCCACCCAGGCACCCCATGATGTCTCATTTTTATATGCAGACAAAGAAACCCAGAAATGTCAGTAACTTCCACAGGGTCATATAAGCTAGTTAGTGGTAGAGCTGGGACTAACTAAAGCTGGAACCTAAACCTAGGTTTCTCTGAGTTGCACAATTTAATCACAGATTGCATGTGAAGCTGTTTTAAAATATCTTTCCTCAGTTCTGTCATTGGCAGAGCAAGCCACAGAGTACAGTTTGGATTCAAGAAGCCAAAAGTCAAGTTCAGCCTCTGAAAAGTTCTGCAACTTTGGGAAAAGAATTTCTCTGTGTCTCAATTATGTTAATCTGCGGGATGATAAGTCCTTGCCTGGCCTTTCAGATTCCTTCTGACGTTGTAGAAGGCAATGAAATAAAAGGCATGAAAGCCATTTGATAAAACATAAGTAACTTAAATAAATGGAGGGCATTTTTATTAAAATTACTGTAGGATCACATTATTCTTACAGGATTATTGATTTTGGAAAACTGTCTCTATATTTCTATATATCTATATTTTATATAGATAAAAACATATATATACTTACATATATAAAAATATATATGAATAATACATGATCTTACTATTGTCCTATGTTGAGTTTTATCTGAAATTATTGAAATTACTATTTTGAACTTTATTAATGATACCTTTTTGATTTTCTACCCGCCTTTTTTTTTTTAAAAAAGATTCTATTTATTTATTTGACAGAGAGATAGAGAACACAAGTAGGCAGAGGGAGAGGGAGAAGCAGGCTCCCCGCAGAGGGGGAGCCCGATGCGGGACTCGATCCCAGGACGCTGGGATCATGACCTGAGCCGAAGGCAGCCGCTTAACTGACTGAACCACCCAGGCGCCCGATTTTCTACCCGCCTTTAATGTATCTGGTCTGTGCAAGCATGCATAGAGGCATGGGAAGTGAAAGAGAGAGAGAAAGAGAGAGATATCAAGCAAGCCAGCCAAAATCTTGTCAGTGATATCTTGTTCTGGGCTGCCAGTAGCAACAAGGCTCCATGTTTCTTTATTCACATCCAGAAGGAAAGATGGGGACTTTTTTTTTTTTTAACCCAAAATCCTCCAGTAAACCTTTCTTTTCTTTTCATTGGTTCAGTTGCCTTATGCCCTCCCATTCCTGAACTAGTCCCTGGAAGGGGAGGGGGAACACCAAGACTGGTTTATAGCAATCAGGCCCACATCTAGAACAGAGGATCAGTCTCTCCCATTGTTACAACGGGTGGGATAGATTCAGCCACAGTCCACTACAGAGGTTAATGGGGAAATAGAAAGAATTCCTTTTACCTACTTATGTAAACCAGCAAATTTACATTTTCTTCCCCAGTTGAGAAATGTTAAAGTTGTAAGTACTGTAACCATGTTACCTTTTGTTACACACCTAATTGTATGCAGGACATGAGGGTAGGCTCCTTAAGTATCTTGTCTCCAGATTAAAACAAACCATCATATAATGTGCTTTTATTTTGAAGAGGAGGTGATATAACCTCATTTTAAAGATGAGAAACCTGAGGCTCAACTAAGCTATGGAGCTTGACCAAGGGCACAACAGAGAAGCTAGAAAACAAAGCTGATTTCAAAATTCATGCCTTTAAGACTTAACTAACTATATATATGTTCTGAAATTTAAAATAGTGCTGCACAAAGATGATCTACAGAATATAATTTCATATCATCTCTACATCGTAATGAAACTCTCATTATAAATGCATTTAATTGCGGAAAGAAACTCATTTCCCGTAAGTTAGAGAAGACAGAAATAAATCTGAAAACTTAGCTTTGCTGATGGGTGCAAGCTCTCCCTTCCCCAAATTTTACTGATCCTGTTGGCAAAAACAAAATGGAACGCTCTGAGTCGCCTCTTGCCTCTGCCCACTATAAAGACGAAGAACCAAACAAAATTAAGCATTAGGAAGAAATATTATTCACAGTTTCTTGTATTAGTGAATAATGAGGTTTCTCAATGTTAGACGCTTTCCCGGACGACAGAAACTGGAAGATTCACACAGCCCAAAACCAACAGGAAGCTCACTGCCAAAGGGCTGTAGCCAAGAGCAGTATGGGTGTCTTGCTGCATTCATTCGTTTCTTTTTTTTTTTTTTTAAAGATTTTATTTATTTATTTGACAGAGAGAGACACAGCGAGAGAGGAAACACAAGCAGGGGGAGTGGCAGAGGGAGAAGCAGGCTTCCCGCAGAGCAGGGAGCCCGATGTGGGACTCGATCCCAGGACCCTGGGATCATGACCCGAGCTGAAGGCAGTCGCTTAACCAACTGAGCCACCCAGGCGCCCCATTCATTCGTTTCTTAAAGAGTACTTGAGCAAGTGCTCTGTGTGGTCTTCTGTCACCACCTTCATAGCTGTTTTAATTCAAAAACTGGTGTACCATCCCAAACCTCTCCTGGCCATGATGTGACACTAGTTCAATTCCCCTATTTCTATCTAATGTCTCATGAACTCTTCCACATTATCTTTAGTATGCGCTCTCCAGAATCTCTGCCTCCCTCACCTGTCCCTGACTTAGAACTTTCTCCTCTCTGATGAAAGTTCCGTTCCATGAGTTTATCATATAGGGCACTGTTTCAGGTACTTGATATGAATTCTCTCATTTAATCCTTATAATCGCCTAATAAGGCTGACATTGTTTTACCTATTTTACAGTTGAGAAGTTGAGAGTTTGGATATTTGTACTAGCTTATTTTAAAATCTAACGTGAGTCCCTCTCACTTCACAAAGTGGCTCTTTCTCAAAAGAAGTAAAATCAAAGTTAGCAGGAAAGGTCCAGAGGGAAAAGATGAGATCCCTCAAGCTGTCTAACTTAGCACTTACTGAATATAATGTTGTGTAGACAAAGGGCTCCCCCCCTGTCTACCTTCCCCCTTTCTTTCTCTTCCCCTGCCTGATAGGCCTGACTCTCTCTTTATAAAGGCTCAGTGCCATATATATCGTCCCCGCCTTCTCTGAGCTCAGGCCATTATCTCTTATTTGACCACTGCCCCTGCCCCATTCTTGTCACTGTTCCTTCCGCTGCACGGTGCATATTCATATTCCTAAATGTCTCCCCCTCAAAACAAGAGGGAATTTTACCCTCTCAAGGGAACATATAAATCCTAGTGTACCATCAACCTTTAGTGTGGTGACTCTGAAATAGGACTGTCTGGGTTCAAATTTCAGATCCCTTATTTACTCATTGTGTTACTCTCTGCAAGTGACTTAAATTTTTAGTCTCAGCAGGCTTATCTATGAAATGAGAGTTGTTAATAAGAGTACCTACTATAAAGGAGTGTGGTGAGGAATACATGCCATAACCCGTGTAGAATGCTTATAACTACCTGGGATATAGTATACAGGCCCACTAAATATTGACTACAAATATTACCTGCGAATTCAACTGATACTTCTTGAGTCCCCATGCAACATGCTCCTTGCCCTCACAGGGACCACATCTTAAAAGGGAGGATACACTTTCAACAGACATCTATGGAAATAATACATAAGCGAAAATAAAGGCAGTGAGGGAAATGTCTTCATTGCTATGAAAGCATATTTCAGAGGACCTGACAGAGTGGTGTATGATCAAGGAAGACTCCTCAATGGAAGGAACGTTTTTGAACTGAGCTGTGAAAGATGCAAGATACATACGAGTAAGGAAGGATGAATATGGATCCCCTTACTCCCTATTATCTGATGACACAAACGTTAGAAATTCCATGGTCCTATTAAGAAACCATGTGGAGTTTATAAATACTTTTGTTGTAATTAGATATTTGCCATTCGTATTTGTTACGAACACATTTGTTCTGTAATCATACTGCCCTTAACATCAGTTATTTTGCTTTTGTTCTATACAGTGGGTACATGCTGACAAGTTATTTGGACTACACCACTCTTTAATTACTGCTGAGTCACTTTTCCCTGGTGTATTTTTTTAAGCACAGGTACTAGATCCAGTGCTCTTTAGTGCTAAATATGTGTCTCAACTCCCACTCATAGGATTCCATAATCAGTGTGAATCCATGTACCCTCCCCATCCAGCCCACTTCTGTTCAAGAGACCCATTTCAGCACCACTTTCATGCCCCCTGCCATTCAAGAACCAAACTAAACTTTAAATCCATAGAAGCAAAGGTCACTGGCTGTGTTCCCGGCATCTCTGGGGAGCTGAATATGCTGCTCCTTTCTGTTACCCTTTTGCTACATGTTCACTGGAATCCTGCCTATTTGGTCTGCATTAGATCAGCTTTCTGGCATCTTAGCCAAATTAAATGAAAAACAATAGGAGGCAGTGAGTAACGTTCTGTGGAGGGAGAAAGTGTCTCTGATACATACATAGGAGTGGAGCTGGTAATAGTCTAGATGGCTTGTTTTTGTTTGGTTAGAGTAGGCTAATTCTCTTTTTTGAGTCAATATCTTACAAAGGGAGGGAACTATCAGATTTTTACCTGCATTAAAACCTTGGTGCCTTGACTAAGGAGACAGAAACTAAAATGACTTTGCTTCTATATAACAGATAGAAGCAGATGCTAATTTCCCTCTGACACAGAAGTGAAGCAATAGCAATGAGTGGTTTTGTATGCCCAAACTCCTCCTCATAGCTTATGGGACAAGTTGGGTTTCAAAACCCAGTAGCAAGAGAAAACCATGGGTCTCCCAATGACCTGGGATAATTATGGATCACACCTTTAAGTCAAATGTCACCTGCCAGTGAGTCTTGAAATTTGACCTGATCAATTGTCACATTTTTAATTCACTGTTCTGGGCTTTGGAAGCTAGAAAAGCCACCCCTTTTCCCTCTTAGGAACATGCACTGTTATCACCCTTGAGCCCCAGAGGGAAAATGTAGCTCCTCTTTTGCTAAAGTTTATCCATTTTTCTCCTGCTCCCTATCCTTGTGCATTAGAAACACTTGACTGGCATGTTTGCTGCCTTGCAGAAAGAAACCAAAACAAATGCCCTCTATGGTATTAGTTTAAAATGGATTGGGAAATTGTGAATTACTAGTTACATGTTGTGTATAAAAATCTTTAACAAGTCATTACCCATAATGCTTTGAGTTGTATGAACCAGCTAATAAAAAGATTAGATCAATTGTTTCTCTCTAGCTTGGGACTTGAGCCAATTATTCAGATGGAAATTGAACTGGAACAAACCTTTGCCTCTTAGGACCTGAGTTTCAGGTGTTAAATCTTCTTTGCATTATCAGGATTGGGTGGGCAAGTTCTCACATCTACCTCTGAAATTTATCAAAATAAGACTCTGGGCTTATGTAAGCTCATTTTAAACCTGGCTCCATTCCACACATCCTAAGGATCTATAGTAATTCAAGGCAAGTCCCTCCTTTGGATGGAAGAAATGTCCATTAAAATTAATAGGTTGTGAATACAGTTTCTTTCACTTCTTCCAGCTTCAGGGAATTTCAATATGATTCCAATCTTTTATATTTTTCCCATACAATTAAAATGACTCCTGACTTTCAACTTTAGTTGAAACTAGTAGCTTTATTTATTAAATTAAGAAGAACCCAGAGAGAATTCTATCAGCCTTCTAAAAGAAATTAGTCAATTCATCATATATTTTATTAATTTTACTTTATTATTAAATGTAGCAATTTGAATGTAGTCTCATTTCCCCAAAATTTAGCATTCACCCTTCAATCTCAATCCAAATGTTATTTTTAAAAATACGTGATCTGTCATTTACATTTCATTCTTAATGAATTCCACATAAATTAACACATATATAGAAAGGAATCATTTTCCAAGAGAAATAAATTTGATTCCGTGAAAGTAAAAGCCTGGAAGAGATTAAGCCACAAAAAATTAAGAAGGCTACTTAGGAAGTTCAGAAACAGAGAGATAGTACAGAATTTTTCACAGCAAGGCCCTACGTGGTTAGGAAAACAAGTACAATACTAGCACTAGATCTGGATCACAGATCTTCCTTTGAAGGAAGCTCCAGAACTATAGGATTTTTGCTAGGCAAATTTTCCCTATGCATTATTCCTATGTTATGCCATGAATTTTTTAAAAAGGCAATAAAGCAGTTCGTAATTATAGACTAAATGGAACTGAAAGGCTACGTTTTTATAAATTATACCTACAGTGACTGATGTAGCAGCCCATGGGCTGAATCCTTGGATGTGACTTTGACCACTATGGTGATGTTTGTTTAAAAATTTGGATTTAAATGTCCTTCAGGCAGGCCTGTTTTTTTAGTCTAGTTCATTACAAGGCCAACTTCTTCCTATTCTCCATTACACCTGCTTCACACTTTTATATGATCTCCCTAGCCAGATTTGAATGTGTGATCCTAGACTTAGTCTAACCCTCTAGTAACTCTATTTAGCAAGTTTTATTTTGAATACTTACTTCGTATCAACTATAGTGGTCAGCTTTAGGAATATATAAGCAGAATCTTTCCACATTGTGATGACTATAGAGTAGGATTTCCTTAACAGGGAATCAGTTTACTAAGCAAACCTTGAGGTATGCACTCATGTGATCTACCTATGAAAAATTAAAAATTGAACAACTAAACAGCAATAACTAGACTTACCCATATCCTTTACATAAGTATTTCTCCTCATGTGAAAATAGTAGAGAAAATACAAGATTTGAATCTGCAAACATAAATTTAAATGACTGCTTTACCAGTTAATAAACTTTAAGCTACCTATGAACTTCTGGATTTTGATGGGAAGGGTTGTTTACAAAATGCTGATAGGGCTAACTTTATCCTCATAATGTGGTTGTGAGATTTCAAACACTTCACAACAGCATAACAGAATAAAAAAAAGAGTAGAAATCTCAGTTCTTTTTTTTTTTCCTACAGTTATTAAAAAAAATGACCACCCTCCTGCAACCACCTGGGTAGTTCAGCAGTATTTTCCTATATTTATGTTCCAGATCTAAACTCCATATTTGGTTACTATTTCCCCATTTACTTTGGTGGAGGGATTCAACAAAGATATTGGCCTTTTCTTGCTCTCTTAGAATCTCCATTTCATATTCTAGTTGGGTGAACTTTCTTTCACCTCTTAGAATACCAAATGCATGTTAGGTGGTTTCTGAGTGTTTTTCCTTTGGAAAGTGTGTTTTGGATATTCTCAGGGGGTTAACAGTTCATTGCCTTAGCATTTCAAGTTACTCGGGTTACCGTCATTTCATGGAAGATAAAACAAGATCTCCTACCCAACTAGTCACAGCAATTGGAAATTGCAGAGCTAGGATTTCTTGGAGTTTTGCAATTTCTCACTCTTCTCTTGATGATATGAGTAGTGAACTGGGATTTAAAATAGCCCCATCTCACATCCCAAGATAAGCATGCGGTGCTCCTGGCCACTGAGGGATGTGATTTGTTTTTCTGTATAAGATTATAGGACAAGGACATTCTTCCAGAGGACACACCTGTCATTGGGAAAGGTGCAGAAAAGGGAGCAAGAAAACTGAAACTAGACCTGGAATTAACAAATTATATAAAAATAATGTCCACTCATCATTGTTTAATGTGATATCTTTTAAGCAAAATGGAACTGTTAATCAAAGCATGTTCTGTTCCTTGATGGGAAAAAAAATGTTGGGTTGAGAAATGGAAAGAAGGAAGAGAAAACCTCTGAATCCAAATGTTAAACATGAATTTACCCTTGTTTGAACCATCAGCACACTGGTCAGTCTGAGAAATAAGTCAGCAGAGAGGTCCATCCTTCTACCCAATAGAATGGCTGATTCAATCAGTGTGCAAACTGCCTTATTCACAGAGATTCATTCATAGGAAGCTCTGGAATGCTGGAGTAAATAAATCAGTCTGTTTCTCAGAATTTCAGCATTTCCTTCTTGATTGATAAGCAAAATAACTCCAAGTAAAACAATTTTCAGATGGATTGCTGAACGGGAAACAGGAGACTTTATTCACACTGGCCTGCTTAATAGGGCCTCTCCAAAAACCCTTGTTGTCAGGAAGGGACACTTGTGAGTTAAAGTTCAAGATGAGAAAGCAGATAGTGTCGACACTTGGACTAAAGCAAGGCCTCGGCATAGCTCTTACAAAGGCAATTTATCTGGGGAGAATGGCAGTTTATTCACTAGTCTCTCTTCCTTCTCTTTCCCTTCATTTACTTTTGCTTCCTTCTCTCTCTTGTTTTAAGTACTACCAACAAATTTCTCATGGCTTGAGTAAGTAAAAATACCAAGAAATGAAAATTTGATAAATATTTTGTTATGTTTTCCAGAGCAATAGAAATTGCTACATGATCTTTCTGGTTAAAGGGAAGCTAGGTCTTGTTAATCTCCTAATCAGAAAAAGGACAGTTTAGTGTTTTCTCCTGTGTCTCACTGCTCATGTGAAGAAAAAGGCAATTAGGAAATCCACCTGCGCAAGCCTGGAAAGGTTGGTGTGGAGACCCAATTTCAAAGATTAGCTAAATCAGGTGACAATTGCTATTCCTTCCATTTTCTGGAATGTCTGCACCTAAATACACCCCAATAGAGAGATGGCATTTCAAGACAGAACTCCTAATTGAAGAAAATCTCAAGATATGCAATTGTATTGTTTGATCATTAGAAGTAGGAACCTTGGAACAAATAGATGAAGTGCCAGTACATTCCATACCAACTGTGCAACTCTGGGCAGATCACTAATTATCCAAAATTCTCATCCTCCTCATTTTCAAAATGAGAATATTAGAAATAACTTTCTCATAGGGTTATTGTCCAAGATGAAGTATCACAACTGTGTAAAGCCTTTACTACAATGCTTACCTACAGAAAATAATAAATGGAGGTCACATATGTTCTCTATGAAAGCTGCTTTTCAACATGGTGGTGTGGACTGCAGTCAGAACTTCAGCTTTTTCTTCATTTCTCAAGGCCTCTGCCTCTTCTTTATTTAAAGTCATGCCCTTCAGCTGCTTCCAATAAACTGATAGTTTTCCAACTGTGAACTTCATCCCCACAGCCTGGCATCACCTGGGAGCTTGTTAGAAATGCAGATTGTTGAGCCTTATTCCAGACATTACTGACTCAGGAACTCTGGGAGTGGGGCCCAGCGACCTCTGTGTTTTAATGAGCTTTCCAAGGGATTCTGATGCATGTTCAAGTTTAGAAAGCACTGAAACAAACTATACCATCCACCAAACCAAAGAGATACTGAGAGTGGTGTTTCCCAGACAGAAATTGTCACTGGGAGGGCTGGTGAATAGTCAAACCACAGACGTCTACTCTACTCAGGTGAAAGCATTCCAGTTGACAAGATTTTACATCGGCTGTCATCTTTGTGACGTATTTAAATACAGACATTCTTATTCATTCCTCATTAAGGAAAATTGTGCAAGCCTTCAGATGACTTGCCCCTACCATGCACTGAGAGGGTCCTCTTTTATGAGCTATAGAGTGCACATGGGTTTGGGTTTGGGGGCTGCTGCTGTGCCTCAGCATGACACAGTGAAAAAGACCAGATTCTAATTCTTGCTCTAATTCGCTGTGCAAACACGTGGTAGGTTTCTTAACTTCTCTGTGCTTTATTTTCTGAGCATGAGATCAGTACCTGGCCCACAGGGCCACTGGGATAACTGAAAGAGGTCAAAATGTAAAATGATTAGTCCTGGCTTCCGGTGGCTACTCTCTAAGCTCCCTTCTCTGGGGTAAGAATGAGGCATCCATCATGGAAATGGCCAGGGCACAGTGGGAAATCTGCTTCCAGATTTCAGGCTCCTGAGTATGATGCTCTAGCAAGACACCTATATAAATTGAGGGAGAAGCACTAGAGCAGGAAAGGAATTCAAGAGGTAGCCCCAAGCAATTCCAATCTTCAGACTGGTGTTGCAAAATTAAATCCACCTTTTTTAAAAGATATTATTTATTTATTATTTTAGAGTGAGCCAGTGAGAGAAAGAGCATGCCTGCGTGCACAGGAACAGGGGGAAGAGCAGAGGGGGAGGGGAAGGAGGGGGAAAGAATAGAGCAGACCCAGAGCTAAGCACCACAGAGCCCCATGTGGGGCTTGATATTAGGACCCTGAGGCCATGACCTGAGCCAAAACCAAGAGTCGGACGTTTAACCAACTGAGCTACCCAGGCACACCAAAATCCACCTTATTGATGACTCACAAAGGGATTGAGTTACTAAGGGTCACAAAATTAATTCCATCCAATCAGCATTGTTTATTGAGCATACTATGTGCCAGGCACCATGTCAAGTGCTTGGGGATACAACAGTGAAAGGACAGACCTTGTTTCTGCCTTTACCAGGAAATGTAGTCTGGTGGGGCAGACAAATATTAAACAGATGATCGTGATGACAAGCATTTTGGTGGAATGTTGAAGGGCCATGAGGAAACAAGCTGGGCCCTTTCCCTGCTCTGTCACACCAGCAATGGGACCATTTCCCTCTCTGACGCTCGCCTTGGGACTGTTTCCCTTGGTGGTCAGGAGGATGCTGGTGCATCTGTGAACCCACGAACACTGCGTTCCCTCTCCACCTATGAAATGAAAGGCAGCTGCTACCCATCTCACCTCAACACTCAGAAGCAACTCAGTCTAGACTTATTTATTATATTTAATAAATGTATCATGTATTATAACAAAAACATATTTAGTGTTTACTTTGTACTAAGCAGTTCTCAGCACTTTACAGAAGCCACTAATCAGAGCAAAATTAAGTAATCTGATGAATTCAAAGTTCTGGTTTGCTCCTACAGTCCATGGCATTTAAAGAAATGGCAGTGGAAGATCAAATGTATTCATTTAATGAATATTTATTGCTTTTTAAAAACAAGATCAGTTATGATTTTTTGAGTGCTTACTATGTGCAAGGCTGGGCTAAGGGTTTGCATGTGCTGTCTTATTTAACCCTCTCAAACAACTCGAGGAGACTGATGTTGGCATTTTCCTTCACTTTACCTATAAGAAAAATGAACTCAGAGAGGTTGAATGAGTTGCCCATGGTCTCAAAGCTTGTGAATGGCTCATTCCAGAATCAAAGGCTGGATTGTGAGTCCAGAATTAGAATTTGGAAACACTGCACTGTATCCCCCCTTCTAATAGAAAACCAATACAATTCCAGGGGTTGATCAGGACATGATGGCATACCTCAAAAAACAAAAACAAAAACAAATCCTCAGAACTGGTGATTCCAAAGCAAGTTGGGGAAACGGATGTTACGGTGTGGTGTCAGGGGAGGGATGCAGCTCATTTCTAAGGAGGCAAGTAAAAAGGTCGGCATTATCTGGAAGGCTTTAGATAGGACATGAGAAAATGGTGAGAAAACTGGTCTTTCAAAGGACAAGGTGGGGTAATCAGAGCACTGTCTCACGGCTTAGCTCTGAGGTGCAGGCTAATAAACTACAACCTGCTTGAGCTGCTTCCTCCAGGTCACTGTTAATTGGGAAATAAATTAGAAATGAAGGTGGTTATACTTTATACCTCTTTATACCTGGTGCACATGTTCAATCCACCTCCCCCACCCGCACCCCTCCCCCACTTGGGCCTGAGCAAGTCTCCAGCAGTGCTGAGATGATTAGGCTTACCTACGGAAAGCTCATCACCTGTATCTATTCCACATACACTACAAGAACAACATACTTTTTTTCAGGCAAAGCTATTTACTGTGTTTTCCCAGCCCACGAGCACCTGTGTATCCCGCTGCATTTGTAGCCTGTCATGACAATCAGCTTGTGTAGCACTTCTGTTTCCCAAGTCCTTCCCACATACCTGTCTCAGTTAATCTCTCAAAACTCTATTCTTACAGTTGAAGCAAACTAGCTTCAGAGGGATTAAATCACTTTTCTGGGCCATCTGAGTGGCTCAGTCAGTTAAGCATCTGACTCTTGGTTTAGGCTCAAGTGATGATCTCAGGGTCCTGGGATCAAGCCCTGCATTGGGCTCCACCCTTAGCCAGGAGTCTGCTTGTCCCTCTCCCTCCCCCTCTGCTCCTCCTCCACTCTCTCTTTCTTTCCCTCTCTTAATAAATAAATAAAATCTGAATGAATGAATGAATGAATGAATGAATGAATCACTTTTCCAAGGTCAAAAATAATAAATAGAGCAGCCAGACCTCCAATCTTTTGACTCCAACTCCAGTATTCTTTCTGGAGACTGTTACTGGACCAGCAGCAGGGACCAGCAACAATGCCATCTTTTCCTCACCACTGTGTCTATGATACTTGGCACAGTGCCAGACACACACTAGTGTTCAGTAGATAAATTTTTTAAATTTTTGATTAAAAAATAGATAATAGTGGCGCCTGGATGGCTCAGTCAGTTGAGCATCTGCCTTCGGCTCAGGTCATGATCCCAGGGTCCTGGGATCGAGCCCCGCATCGGGCTCCCTGCTCAGTGGGGAGTCTGCTTCTCCCTCTCCCTCTGCCTGCCACTCCCCCTGCTTGTGCTCTTTCTCTCTCTCAAATAAATAAATAAAAATCTTTGTAAAAAATATAAATAAATAAATAATAGGTAATAAAGCTTTAAGAATAATCTAACAAGTCTTGAATTTCATCGATAACAAAACAGAAACTCACTAAAATCAGACAAATTATCCAACTTAGAACAAGTTTCCTTTATTTATTTATTTATTTATTTATTTATTTAGGTGGGCAGCAAAGCAAAGTTTATTGAGTGATAGTAAAGTGATAGTACAAAGCTCCCGAAGAGGCAGGGGACCCAAGAGGGTTGCCATGCTCCTGTTATTTTTATAATGCTTATTATTATTGACTTGTATTTTTACCTCAGCCAAGTCTGATAGATATTCACAACTGTTCTCAATACAATCACTCAATAGAAAAACAAATATCCTGGTGCTTAGAAGGGGGGGGTGCGGGGAACAGGGACTCCTGAACATTGTCATGCATGGTGGCCAAAGAAATTTTGCTAATCAGTTATTTTCTAGGTAGTTAAAATAAGAGTTAACAACCCAGAGCAGAACAGAAAATAAGCACCCAGTCTGAAATAATGAGGGGTGCTAAGTTCCCCACGTCCATCAGCTTCACTTTCCTTGAGTGTTGTGAAGTCATACTTCTCTCCCCCAAGCTGTGCACTCTAATGATCAAGGTTTGAATGCCACCTCTACCATTTAGTAAATGTATGAGTTTGTGAAATTTAGTAAACACCTTCACTGAAAACCTAGGAAAGAATTCCTTTTCAAAAGATGGTTGTGAGCATTCAGCGAGACAGTTTCCACAAAGCCTTGGTGCATGGTACATGCTTTTGAATATTTGCTTTCTTCCCTGAGGCCACTGGGTCCATCAATAAAGCCATTACCTGGCCCTTCCTTGACAGAAGTGTTTCAACATTTATTGGGTTTCATTTCCAAATCTTATAAACTTTAGAAATTAATCTTAGGAATGTATTTGTTTAACATGTCCACTAAGCAAAATACTACCATAAACCAAACATACAGAATGTCTAATGAGTGGGCAGAGGTTAATTGGTCAATTACTAGGTTCTAGCATATTTTACAGCTTCTATTTCTCAAAAGATTTTAGATTTGAATTTATAATACAGGGTCATTAAACCACATTTGAAAGCTAATTGTTAGTATATAATCTTAGCAGCCTTCTTTTTGCCTTCTGCATAATTCATGAAGCTCAGACCATTTTATCTTCCAATTAAGTGTTTGGTTATATCCCTTGCTTCCATATATCACTGGTATCTACTATTGACCATTTTTCCTTTATTCATATTTCAGAAATTTTACTGGCAATTGGCATATCCTGATTCTCCACCAAAATAAATGTACTCTGTTATTAATAATAATGTGTTGCATCTAGGTTTTATTATCTGTAGCAATTGAGAGCTCTTAAAAATAAGACACACAAATCTTCCCTTCTTAACAAAACAAAACAAAACAAAAAAAATTACATGGTCATTTAATATTTAGGTATCACAACATCAGTATTCATTCTTTACTTTTAGCTTTGCCAAGAAGAAATCACCCAAGAGAGAAAAGGATCACCCTATGTACAGGCCAGCTTAATTCTACTCCCTGGGCCCAGAATTCCACTTAGTATAGCCAGCTTTGGACTGACTCTCTTCTTCTTGAATCCTGCCTCCTTCCCTCCTCTCTCAAGTCAATCCCTCACCCCACTCACCCCTCTACCAGGCACAGTTTGTCCAGCTGTTAATTTTCAAGTTCCTTGTTGCTCTGAGTGCTATTGCATTTTGGCATGTCACATGATGCCAAATTTCCATTGTTCAAAAATCTTCTTTTACCCTCTTTATGTTGACCCAGCAAATTTGAGGTGATATCTTATAACTGTGAGTGTTAAGAAGCATAATCAAATGAAGTTATATGAAAATGTCTCTCGCATATATAGCCAGTGCTTAACAAATATTATTTACTGTTTTTAGTTCTAGTTTTATCATGAATTTATCTGTAATTAGGCTATTATTGTGAGCACAATTCAGTAATTAATCCCTTAATACTATTTCATACCTAGCACAGCTTAATTTTGTGTGTATTCATATCAGAACTGTAAATTCCTTATAGTGTGTCATGCTTCTATTTCTCCGTATGCCCCTAAGTAGAAACAATGAAAATGGTACTAGCAACAGTCTATTATATCATGATGTCATTACAGAAATCCTCTAGGGTTGCACTGTCACACCATTTAATAGATGGAGAAACTGAAACTTGTGTAGCTTATAGTGATGGAGCCACTGTTCAATTTAGGAATTCGCCCAACGTCATTTAGCTAGTAAGTGGCAGAACCAGGATTTACACCCAGACACCTGGCTCCCAAACCCACAGACCCAGCCAGTATGCTCCTCTTCCTTCTTCATCTCTTGAATGGCCACTATGAAACAACTTGGTAATTGCGAGGTTCTCTGAAAGAAGATCATTGGAATGGTGAATGTCAGAGTGCCTCTGATTTTTGAGCATCAAAATTATACCCATTAGGGAAAAAAAATACATCCATTAGAAGATATTTATGAGATTGTTAAACTGTGAGACTCTAGCCTTGATCAAACTATATTCTCATCTCAGAGCATAGCTTGATGATCCTCAGTGATCTCAAATGGCTCTAAATGATACACTGATTTGAGGGCCATGCTGGTTGTCAAATGATGAGTCATTTCTGTTCGTAATCCCTCTCGGATAATGTAACCTCACAGCCAGTTCTCTTAGCCACTCTGATAAATGCAACCTAACCCACCTATCGTAGTGCCTTGCATAATTAGCACCAACAAAGACTTCCCATTTTGGTCATCTTCTCTGATTCTTCTCCCTTGCAGATGGACCCACACGAGAACATCTTACTGAGCACTCTTGAGATAAAGAATGAAATGGCCACATCTGAGGCTGTGATGGGACTTGGAGACCCCAGGAGCACAATGCTGGCCTACGATGCCACCAGCATCCAGTACCGGAAAGCCGGCTTGCCCAGGCACAGCTTTGGGCGTAATGCCCTGGAACGGCATGTGGCACAGAAGAAAAGCCGCCTGAGGAGACGCGCCTCCCAACTGAAAATCACCATCCCCGACTTGACTGATGTGAATGCCATAGATCGGTGGTCCCGCATATTCTTCCCAGTGGTTTTTTCCTTCTTCAACATCGTCTATTGGCTTTATTATGTGAACTAAAACACAGCCTCCCATGGGAAGCAAGGACTAGATTCCTCCTCAAACCAGTTGTACAGCCTGATGTAGGACTTGGAAAACACATCAATCCAGGACAAAAGCGATGCTAAAATACCTTAGTTGCTGGCCTATCCTGTGGTCCATTTCATACCATTTGGGTTGCTTCTGCTAAGTAATGAATACACTAAGGTCCTTGTGGTTTTCCAGTTAAAATGCAAGTGATTTGTACACATGTTGGCAAGACTGTGTCTGAGTGTTCCACTTTATCTGCTTAGTGTGCAGGCTCAATTGAGGGGAATTATTTAGAAGCTATTCTTAGAGGGCTCAGGAGCATTGCCAGTCATTTCACTGAGAAGTGGTCAGATCCAGATACTCCCCATCTTCATTTTTAACATTGGCATGCTGTTGAGATGGCACTGTGCTTATGAAACATTATCTGCAATGCCATGCCAACATGCTTACTGAAGGTGGTCTATGCCTGTCTTTTGAAGGTGATAATGGCGTCATGGGAAGATAATTCCCACTGAATTATAGAAGGTTCTCATGTAGTTCAAACAGGATAGGGAGAGTGAAGACAGAGACTTGTAACCAATTTGGCCAGTCTCTGCTTGAGCATAGGGAGTCTTCCATTTTGACATTTAGAAACTGGGGACTGCTGAACATTATCATGCACTGTGGCCAAGAAATGTTTCTAAAAAGCTATTTCCTAGGTGGTTAAAATAAGAGTTAATTATCCAGAACAGAGTAAAAAATCCAGAAGTAACTATTGTAACAAAATTAAAGCAAGCAAGCAACATGACCCTTATCATCAGCCCCACACAGCATCTGGTTTATACCTATTTTGTGTAATGGCAAAAGGTCCAGTGAGAGAGATTTTTTTTCCCCCAACTTCACAAGCTTTTGATAGCAGACCTAAAGAAGTTTTTATAGTTTATCTAGTCAAAAGACAACCACAAAATAGAAAAGTTAGCAAAATTAGACATATCTTAGATGTAGGTTAGATTGGGAGTCATTCAAATATATTAACATAGAGCACAGACAAAGCTAGCAAACAGGTTGATCTTCTCAGACAATGTCAGCCGTCTCTACATTTCCCTGTAAGTTTATTTCTGAATTTAATAGCATATTGAAAAAGAAGGATTTGTTCATTTCTTTAAAGGATTAATGGTCCTTTCCAGCTTTTCTTGTTTCTGAAATCCTGATTATATTCTTAGGAGACAGACAAAGTAAGGCTTTGAAGAGATTGATTGAACTACATTTCCTTATGTGCAGTGAAATTCACCTTTGTAATTTTCATAGCAAACAATACTTAAAGGATTATGTGCACAAGTAGAGTTAGTTTGTGGGTTTGTTGGGTTTGACTTTTTAAGGGTGCTTTCATTGTGTATGTTGCAATTGGCCTAATGAAAGAACATATGAAAAGTAATGTAGCATAGGATAACAACAAAGCCACATTAACATGATGAATGTTATGAGCCTCAGTTGATATTACAGAAAAATATATAACTGATAGGCAGGCATGATGTATTGTTTTTATTCAATTTTTGAATCATGTCAGTGTGCTTTTTTCTATACTAATGGACATATGCATTCGTATGTGAGGAAAGAGAATAAGCTAATATATTTTATTTCTGTCAATGTGAGGTTCATATTTTGCTTTTCTTGGGGAAAATAGTGAATTGCTAATTTCTCCTTAAAGTTTGATTTGATTGAATGTTTTCTTGGAGGATGACTTTGCTATTTCTATTTTAAAAACAAAAAAAACCCACTTATTTTTCAAAGTAATATCCCTAATTGTGCATAGTAAGCCAAGGCTAGTATTTGCCTGTGGGTTAAGTGTATGGTTTTTTCCCTCTGATAATTCAGCAGCTTGGAATATGATGGAGTCCTACTGCCCTCCTATTCTAACTTTCAGAGACAGAGGGGGTAGGAAAGGGTTTAGCATTCAGCTTTCTAAATTTGCTCTAAGATGGGAGGTATTTTTTTTTTCCTTCACCAGCAAAGGGAACTCTGGCCTTTATTTTTTGATTATACACTTGAACACCTCTGAGTATGGTCTTTGGGCAGAATCCAACCAAGTTTCTGCCCATGGGCTCAGAGTAGAAATTCCTCAAGCTTCTCCAGAGACACACTTTCTCCTAGGCAATCATTTTGGGGCATCACTCTAATAAAAGTGCCTGTCCCTTGTCATCAGGGGTTAAAGTTTGGGTAGCATATATCAGGAAGGAGCATTTCGATAACTCAGGTGCACAACTCCAAAATGCCATTCTGGAAAGGTTTTTCTAGAGACAACTCAGAGCCCAAGTCTAGAAGTGGGCTCTTATTTGCAATTATCATAAAAGCCATAAAAATCCTTGATATTGTCATTTATGGTTACAACAAAATTTAGATGTCCAGGGAAGTCAACATAGTAATCTAGACCAAAGTGAGAGATGAAACTTTGCAGCATGAGCCTCAAAAACATATGACCAGGGATTCATTTCTGCTCGCAGTGACAAGAAGAAACCAGAAAAGGGAGAAACACAGGAGCTTGAAACAGATACCCTAGAGCAAAATCCATATATTGGCATTCAATAACCATGTAGGTAGAAACGACTGACTCATCCTGCCCAGAGATATCAGTAGATGTAGAATTTATTTTTAACTATATTTTTACTGTAGTTGAATTGGATTATAGTTGCCAAATTGAGGGCGGGTCAGGGAGGGGTGCTAGATCTCATAAGTCTTTGAAGACCAGTCAGCTTGATATCCAGTGGTTAAATTTAAGGACCGCAAAAATGTGTTTTGGCAATTCTGATATGGTATTACTATCACTTTATACATATATATATATATATATATATAGTTTTCTTTTGATTATGAAACAGCCAGATAGCCAGCAATTAAGGTGTTTTTCATCTTTGTGAAATTCATAGGCAAATTCTGACTCTAAAATGCAGTCTAAATGAAACCTTTGATCTCAATCTGTATATATATATTGTACATGACTGCTAGTAGGTATGAAATGCATTTTCAGAATTGAAAACTCATGCAACATAATCATGTGTTTGCATAAGGAATGTTACAATTCTTTCTACTGCAATTTAATAACAGGGGAAAATACTTAAGCAGTGCCATCTAGACCTTTTCTCTTCTCATGTCTTCAAAAGCAGTGCTAAGTAAAAATAATAATAATAATAATAATAATGGTTTATGAACCAAAAGACTTTACATTCTAGCATTAGGAACACAAAAATTCTGTCAGCTTATACAAAAGCACAACACATAGAGAAAGTTCAGTGGAATGCAGTGGGAAAATGAATCATGTTCATTTAAAGCAAGACCTGCCTTAAATTGGCAACTAACACAATTTCCATTTTCTATAGGTAACTGTGTTCCAGTTTTATGATTAAATTAATACTCAACAGCAAAAACAGCAAAACAATCAACAAAAGACAGGTCTTACAACATATCTACATGTATATATGTGTATATATCAATCCATATAAACATACATACATGTATATGCATTCATATGTTGGAAAACAAAAGGAATAAGCTAATACATTTCATTTCCTTCATTAAACCAGTGTAGGAGTATTTTTAATTGGCAACCAACAAATCGGTATATTGAAACTAGTAATACAGGGTACTGAGCATTTCTCTATCAGCAGATCAATGCCTACAGTTCTTATGAACCATTGCACATTTTGACAGCACCATAGTACTGTACCTCGGAACATCGGGAATTAACTAGTTCTCACATTGCTTGTCTACTTGCTCTCTTTTTCAAGGAAACAAATAACATTGTCTATTGGTGATTTAAAAACAAAGTCTTAAGAAAACAGAAAATGATAAAAAAAAAAATTCCTCCTTGAAGGAGGAGAAAAAAAATAACTAAACCCCACCATGTTGGTTAGGGCAAATACTCTCAACTGTAGCAATCATGCCATTTTGCGAAGTGTACAGAGTCCATGTAATGTGAGCAACCATAACTTTCACTGAGCGTGTGTAAATATTAAAACAGATTTCTTAAATATTTTTAACTTCTGATTTGTATTTTGTGGTAAGGCAACATGTTAATTCTGTTTATGGCTTAAGTTTATGTGTCATAATATGTAAATAATTCAACATGCTGTAAATGAATAGTCAATAGATACAAATAATTGTTTAATTTTTTTCTTAATTTTTATTTATTTTTTACTAAGTACGGTTACTGCAGTGCCCCAGCAGAGTAATTTAAACACCTTTTGCATAAATGGTTTGGGATCCCAGACAGAAGGGTTTCAATTTGCTATCACACACACATGTACACATACATGCATGCACACACACACACACACATTCAAACACACGTACTCTCACTTTCTGCTCACTCGCCCCCACTCTCATCCCCTTTATGGGAAATGCTGTAGTGTTTCTGTAGTCAACGTAACAACCAAGAGGTAGCCTTAGCAATGGAAATGGGAAAAGCAGAAGTGATCATTGATAACTTGGTGGCGTTTTTTATATGTCAGAGTTCAAGAAACCAAAGGTTGTAACTTAAATCTCAATTTTAAAAGAGTAAAAGTTTATATTGATGGCACTACAGGAAATAAAAGTGCTTATTATTTATACCTGTTCCAGAAATTTATTACACATAATACACATAAGACTTTTTTTTAAATAATAGCATTTTGTCCTTAGATAGTATCATTCCTTTTAACCAAAGACTCCAGAATTATTAAAAAACAAAAAAAGGAAAGAAAAAAGGAAAAATGGAAGAAAATAAAAAAAAAAAGACCGCTTTACACCAAAGGTTTAAAAGTATTTTCCAAATACACTAAGAACATTGTAAAAACTAGTAAGGAGCCAACAAAACGTAAATTAAGATACTGCCCTAAAGAAATCATTTAAGAAAAAAAAAGCAGCAACACCCTTAAGTAATCTATTACTTATTTGAAAATTGAAATAAAACATTTCTGTGGATATATGCAAAATTCTGACATTAGATTTTAATTTGCTTTGAAAAGTTCTTTTGTGATAAAGATAAATATGATCCAAATGATGACAAACAAAACTTTGTGTTTTTTAACTTTCAAAACCAACTGTCTCTCTCCTGTCAAATGTCCACTAATCTGATGCCCTTGTGTGTGTCCTTGTACCACTTGAAGCAAGTTGACAGTTCCATCAGCTTGTATCTCTTCCATTTCAGTTCAGTAATTTTAGTTCAACCATGGTCATTATAAGCATAATTATTTCAAACAAAGTTGCAAATGATTTGAATTCCATAGCATTTTTAAAATTTTATTTGCATGGGTGTTTAAATAGTTCTGTTATGAATATTGTCCCTGCACAGTTCTGAATTGTCCTTTTATAAAAAGTGATATTCTAGTTTCTTCACAATGTAGTGATTATCAGCCTTACTAATTACCTTGTAGCCTTTCTTAATATGCACATAATGCACATTTTCCAATGGCTAGAAAATGCAAAACACAAGTGAATATCATTGCATCTATTTTCATGTCTTTCTAAAAACAGGACTACTAAAATCTCTGGGATACATGAGATAGTAACAAATGAGGATTATAAATGAGTAGCACATAAGAATTATTTTCTTGAATTTAAACTTATTACAACCAGTTTCAGCATGTAAATATATAATAATGTTGGCTAGTGTGTAATTCTTGAACTAAGAAATATAAATAAAACTTAAAAGGACATGTGTGTGTAGTTTCATTGGGTTCAAAACATATATGTGCACATATATATACAACATATATAATCTATTAGTATAAGTTAGTTTGTAGAATCTTTTTTGTTTGTTTGTTTTTGTTTTTTAAAGATTTTATTTATCTATTTGACAAAGAGAGGCACAGCGAGAGAGGAAACACAAGTAGGGGGAGTGGGAGAGAGAGAGAAGCAGGCTTCCCGCTGAGCAGGGAGCCCGATGTGGGGCTCGATCCCAGGACCCTGGGATCATGACCTGAGCTGAAGGCAGACACTTAACGACTGAGCCACCCAGGTGCCCCTAGAATCTTGGTTTTTGCGAAAAGCAATGGAAAGCTTCAGAACTTGGGACCTGCTGTTGGGCCAATTTGAGTTTGAGCTCAAACTTGTCACATATTTGGTATATGACTGTGCAGCTACTTAATCCATCTAACTCTGTTTTCTTATCTCTAAAGCAAAGATACAATTGCACCTCCCTCATAGGACTGTTGTAAAGATGAAATGTAATAACACATGAGAAGTCCTTAGCAACATACAAGATACATGGTAAGTGGTATGTAAACAGTAGATACTATTGTTGTTGCTTATGTTAATTATCATCATCACTGGAATAGTCAGCATATATATCACAAATTCTATTATATATAAAACTTCACAGTAATTATTAAATGTTCTCTTAGATTAGGTATTTTATATAAGGATAATTAATTTAAAAATTGGCTTTAATCATGAAACATGATAAACGTGCTCATTCATTTAACATTCAATACATATCTGCTGGAAACATTATGCTAAACTCTGTACAAATTTAATACTCATTTAATCCTTACCATATTCCTCAAGTAAAATAAACTCAATATCAGAAAGAGTGAGTTCCTTGCCTGTGAGAGTGGATGGACTTGGATTTGTACCCAGGCTGGTCTCATCCCCAAATCCTTGTAAGTTCTTTCCAATTCATCATTAAAAGTGGGCAACCAGGCTTATTCACTTCTCATTGATTTTGGTCATTTCTCAAAAAACATTTGCTCAGAGCCTGCCATCTGCCAGATCTTGTACTAGTAATGGAAAAATAGAGGTTGAGCGCACAAAGCCCCTGCCCAGTTAGATTATGTGGCACCTCTCAAACGTGTGGGAACTTTCCTAAACCCAGCAAATCATTTGGTCACAAGCTTAGTGATTTTCACCTCTCGTGACTTTATAATGTCCAAGCAGCACCCCATAGACACTGTCTGTAAGGTAGGCAGCCTGTCAGGACACAATGGTCCAATAACGTCAAGATTGAAAGGAGCTATTGCTACCAAAGAATGAACACCACTGAACAGACCCAATTACGGGATGAGTGGAGAATCAATTCTTCTCAGCTTGCACTGTAAATTTCAAATTATGTAAATCTAGAAATGCAAAATTCATGCATTTGCGGTTGATACCTTTCGTGCTAAGTTTCAGCATTTTGTCCAGCAAAGAGAACACAAGTATGCTCAAATACATGAACATGTTCAAATAACTGGTGGGGTGTGTGTGTGTGCGTGTGTGTGTGTGTGTGTGTATGTGTGCACATAAACTCATGTAGGTGGGGGATGGTGAGAGAGCCAACAGGAAATGATAGGTGTGGCTCATGGTTTATTACTTAGCTTGGGAAGGGAAAATCCCCAGACATCCCCAATTCATAATCGGTAAATTCCTCTACTCATGTTCCAACTACTATGATTTCTTCTAAGGACACTTCAGATATCCTGGCTCTCTTCTGAGACTTGTTCTAATTCTGAAATATCACATATCATTTTTCATGCAGAATATCCCTCTAAACCATGAAATCTGCCCTCCAAAATAATACGAGGTTAGTAGGAAAACTTCTCAGAGATATGAACAGGCATAATCAGTCCATAATCCTTGATTTCCTCAAGCAGACAGCAGCAAAATAATGTAAAAAACATTCTTATCCCCATGTGATGTAATGTGACAGAGCATTAGCTAAATGTGCAGCCCACCTTACCCACCATGGTACTAGAACCACTACATGGTTCTAGAACCAAAGAATAATAATAGGATGATAAGTTCCAGACAGCCCCAGAATGATTAGGCTGGGGTTAATGGTCAGTAGGTAACAAAGAATGGTGGGTCTCCTTATCAATGTATTGATTTGTATATGTTCTGGTCCTTTCTCTTGTTTCAAGTGGCTAGCTAAGACATTAGTATTCATTTATATATTTATTTTTTCACTTAAGAGATTTTTATTAGAAAGAACAGAAGAACATACTCAAAGACAATGCTTAGTGTTCCACAAATACTGAGGAAAGTGAGTGTCATTGAGGGTAAAGAGAGAGAAAGGGAATTTCTCTCAGATTGGACAGAAGGGTAGTTGGAAACATGGAAGTAGAGATTTGCACACGATTCAGTGGTGGTGACCTGAAGAAATGAAAGACCTCAGAGCAAATGGTGTAATGAAGCTTGGGAAGCCAACCTCTGTCACTGACCCAGACATGTCTATAAAGTGACAGAGTCTTGTGATCACAGTGAAAGCATCAGTAACATCTCAGTAGAAAAGAAATGTATTTTTTTCTAAATAGCTTCATTTAAGAATTTAGATTCATTACTACATTCCCATCTGGGACTCACTGTACCCTTAGTCCCTCAACCCCAGAAAGTAGTATGAGAAACAACAGGATGAATTTGATGCTAGATCAGCAATATATTATTTCTAGGACTAGAGGGTACAAAGCAAGTGGGTATAATTGGCTTCAGTTCTGAAAGTTAGAAGGCTAACAAGAGATACAAAATTTGGCTGGACGATGAATATATCTCACATTCTATGTTTTAGAAACTCAAATGTGTATACAGGGCTTTATAGGAGTTGTAAAAAAAATAATATAGACCCGGCATAATACAATAGGGAGTGGTGGGGACTGTGGGTAACTAGGGAGGACAAGCTCTATCTAAAGGCAGCCACTATTAAGTCCCATCTAATTGTTGCCTTGAGAAATTGCAAGCCCAAGGTTGCCAATTAGTCTTAGAATGCAAGAAACCCTCAAAGCACTGAATCTTCTCTTTTTTTCTTTTTTTTTAAAGATTTTATTTATTCATGAGAGACAGAGAGAGAGAAAGAGAGAGAGGCAGAGGCAGAGGGAGAAGCAGGCTCGATCCGAGGACCCCAAGATCATGACCTGAGCTGAAAGTAGGTGCTTAACTGACTAAGCCACCCAGGCACCCTGAATCTTTTAATTTCTGGACAAGTGCATTATGGTCAGACACTGAAATTTTCCTCTTTTCTATGCCAAAAATCCCATGCTGATGTTCTGTATCTGTAATCCTAGAAAAAAGCATATTACAAGCTCCATGAGAGTGTTTGCAGATTGAGCAAGCTTCTATGCCATTATAATTGTGGCAAGATCACTTTTCTTCCCTTTCCTGCAGGGATGCCTTATAAATGAAGTAAAATGAGATTTTTTTGTGCTCTCTCCAAATAAAAAGATATAGAATTTTTTTTGCAGTATAAACAAGTATAGAACAGAAGTATTGCAACAGAAGTTTTCACAATGCGAACACGTGATTGACTATTTTAAGTCATTCACTTTGAAGATCATTGTCTCTTTTCCCTATCCTCTGACTCAGAAGCCCCTTACCCTCCCCCAACACTTCCCAGACCCAACCAGCAGTGGGTGAGAACTTGACTGAGAGCAACACACAAAACCACCCAAGGAGGGCTTTTGGTGAAGAGCAAAGAGTTATGAAGGGGCAAGGAACTTTTGGGACAGAGATGGAGAGAGAGAAGGGGAGGGCAAGGGTGGAAGCTCAAAGGATCTCCATCACTACAGAGTGTGGCATGGACTTTGATTCTTGACTATGTCAACAACTTCAGAGATAACACCTGGGACACCAATTAAATGAGCAATAGAAGCTACTTAAAAATTTCATCTCCCCAAAGACCCTGTGTGGAGTGGAACTTAGTAAATGAACCTGAAGTGAAGAACTAATCTGGAAACTTCTGAGGTGAAGCAGCAGTAGTAGAAGAAGGGAACTTACATGGAAAGGAGCAGTTTGAAAATCACTAGTCCATAGTGGTGGGTTGAAGAACCTGCTCCCATCCATAATACTGCTGGGGAAGGACAGAAGAAGGAAGAAAGAGAAGGGGAAAGGGAAAAATGAAGAGAGGAAGGAAAAACTTTTAAAAATGTTTTCAGCACTTGACACCACCCCCCTCTGGTATGTGATGTGAATTGAATTCTCAAAACAACAGCATGAGGTATAAATCATTGCCATACCTACGTTACAGACGACGGACATAACATGGCAACAACTGGTATTGCATTCAGAGCCAGCTAACTCCAAATCCCATGCACTTAACCCCTTTATTTTCCTGATGCAAAATATACTGCATAGCTTCAGTTAGTTATTGAAGACCAGTATTTTTAAGAGTGAAGTTAGAAACACGGCCAAAATCTTCAGGGAGAAAGAAAGGGAGGAGTGTTTACTCCTAAACCTCAAGATTTTATGTTTATAGTTTTACACATTTTCCATGTTATTTTTTGGATGAGAATTGTCAAATGCTAGATATTTTGATGCTTTCCTTAATTTATTTGGGTGAGAGCAGAAAGTTGTTTAAATAAATCAAATAAGTAACTTTAACACATCTTCCAAAGGATTCTGAAAATCCAATTTCTTGCTTTCTCTTTAAATAGGGTTATCTTTTTTCTGTCATCATTTAGGACAATTTTGAATTGTAAAGGCAATACTTCTCAATGTGGAAGATGTTCTTATTTTTTTAAGTCCCCAAAGTAATGGTTGAACCTTTCTTTATAGCTAGGACAATACAGAGAGAGAAAGCACACCTCTGTGGTTAACTGGTCAACTGCACATGAGGAAAGCTACTGAGGAGCCTGGTTTTCCAAGAGATCAAGAGAATTTCTGGATGTGCAGGCTAATAAATGCTCCTGAAAGTTGTGTGAGATTTGTGGCAGGGAACCACCAAGGTTCTTGGAACATCAATAGAGAAGTGGCCCTGGGTAGAACTTCCATTTCTCTTTCTGAATGGACCAAGCCTGACTGGAAAAAAAAAAAAAAAAAAAAAAAGGAAAGATTCTTCACCTAGTTTTCTTTACTTGCTTAAAAACACCCTTGGAGGGATCGAAGAACCATTTGAGTTGGCAACCTTTCAAAGGGGCTTGCCAAATCCTTATTTATTCATTCTTATTTCTCATTCCACTTGCCAGGAATTCATTTGAACATTTAGAGAATATCTCTGTATGTATAAGACAAAACTATTGATGCATACAAAGTACAAGATGATTAATAAATAAAAACTTCTAAATGTTTTAGAAGTTTCATTTAAAATTAAATTACAGGGCTGATCTTGCCAGTTTGAAATGAGCTTTTCCCATTTCAGCTTTGGCAGATAATAAGGACACTGGCTCCTGGCTCTGGTTCTTGTTCCAGGAGCAGTCTTGAAGCACTTGGGACAGGCTATTTAGAATCCTTGGTTTGGAGTGGGCTGGGAAAAGCAAATGTTTAGGGAGGTTCCCAAGCTCACACAGCATATGCAGAGCCTGGGGGGCCCTGTTTTTAATCTCCCCTTCCCAGCTGTATTAGGGTTCCCCAGAGAAACAGAGCCAACAGGATGTGTGTTTGTATATAGAGAGATGGAATTATTTTAAGGAATTTGCTCATGAAATTATGGAGTCTAGCATATCCAAAATCTGCAGAGTGGACCAAAAGGCTGGACTCCCAGGGAAAGGCTGATGTTACAGTTCGAGTCCAAAGGCCCTCAGGCTAGAGGCCAGAAAAGATCCAAAGTTGTGGTTCAAGTCCAAAGGCCCTCAGGCTAGAGGCCAGAAAAGATCCAAAGTTGTGGTTCAAGTCCAAAGGCCCTCAGGCTAGAGGCCAGAAAAGATCCAAAGTTGTGGTTCAAGTCCAAAGGCCATCTGCTGGCAGAATTTCTTCTTGCTCAGGGAAGGTCAATCTTTTGTTCTATTCAGGCTTCAACTGATTGGATGAGGCCCACACACAATCTGGAAAGGCCACTGATTTAAATGTCAACAGAAGTACCCAGGATAGTATTTGACCATGTATCTAGGCATAATGGTCTAGCCAACTTGACACATAAAATTAACCATCACACCAGCCCATATGTTATAAAGCAACCAAGGTAATGTCAAAATGCAAATTAATCATGTCACTTCCCTTCTTTAAAGTTTCTACTCTGTCCTTAGGAAAAGCACCAATTTATCCTGGTTCTCAAGGTCCCTTGTGATCTGTCTATTGCTCATTTCTAGACCTTGCTTCTTCCATCCGGTGCTTGAATCCTGGGATCCCACCTGGCTGAATTACTTTCAATTTCACAGAGATACTAGTTGCCTCTAGAAATTTGGTGTTTCTTCTTCCTGAAACATTTTCCCTCATCCTCAAAACTCTCTCCCTCATTAATTTCTATTCATCTTTTCCATGTAAAAATTTAGACATCACTTCATCTGAGAGAGCTTTCCTGACTCTAGAGGTTGATGATTAATTCCCAGCAGTCTGCCTAGCACATAGCATATGCTTAGTAACTATTTGTTAAATAGCCAAATAGAATCCACACATTCTGCAGAACCAAGAGTAATCCTGAATATGGTTAAGTGTAGTGTTAAGTGACAGCATAAACTATTTCATAATGGACAATTTTCTCATGGAACCAACCTTCTTGGCACTCTCTGGGTTTTGCTTCTACGTCAGTGATTGCCCCTTCTTGGAGTCGTTTGCTGGTTTCTCATCGGACCCCAAATTCTTCCTGTTGAAGTGCCTCATATCTATATCTTCATTCTATACTTCTTTCTTAAACCTCAGGCACTTGCTTGGCATTTTATTTTGGATGTCTAATGGACCTCTCAAACCGAAAATAGTCAAAACTGCTCTTTCTCCCAAAATTGCTGGCAATTTCAGCTACTCTGGCCAAGACCCCTGCAGTGGTTTTTTGTTCCTCTTCTTCTCTCACCTTACATACAATTCATCAGAAGATCGTGGTGGTTACAACTTCAAAATATATCCAGAAGCTTGTCACTTCTCACTCTCTCTACCTGTTACCACCCTTCTCTGAGCTACCACTCTTAGCCTGGCCTTTTTCAACAGCCTCCTAGCCGATCTTCTTGCTGTGGCCCTTCCCAATCTACAGACTGTTTTCAACACAACACTCAGAGTGATCCCTTTGATCATGGAATTCCTCTGCTCAAAATGCTGCATGCCTCCTCAACTCAATCAGAGTAAAAGCCAACTTTTATAAATGTCCTGAAAGTTCATACACAACCTGGTTCTCTGCACTTGCCTAATTGAGGCTGAATCTTGCTCTTCCCCTGACTCACTGAGCTCCAAACACACTGACCTCCTTGCTGTATCTTGCAGGGCTTTTACTCTGTTCACTCTGCCTAGAACCATCCTCCTCAGAATATACTTGATTAATTCCCTCAACCCCTTCAAGTCTTTCAGTGAGTTCTATCCTTACCAATTTATTTATTTTAGTAGTTACTTGCCCTCTAATCCCTAACTACACCCACTCTGGTATTCCTAACCCCATCCCTTGCTCTACTTTTTCTCCATCCATGATATTATATAGCTGAATTATCTATTTTGCTCTTTTCCATCTGTCTCTCCTGGTAGAATGTATATCCTTAAGGGTATGAGTCCTGTCTTTATTTTTTACTGATATATTCCAATGTAGGAAAGTATCTATAGTACATACTTTATATTTATTAGAGGAAAACATGAATTACTTTAATAACCAAAACCTTTCCAGGCATGAAACCCATATTGGGGAATTTATTGAAAGAATATTGCCTTGGTCATAACCAAAGATTCTAATTTAGTAAGCTGGGGAATAGTACCTAGTGACCCCATATTTTCCATAAGAAACATAGGTATTGTCATGACCACTAAAGTTTTTGAATACTACTGAAAAATTCTCAGGGTTGTGGTTTGGCTTGACAGTGTCAGTGTCCCCGAAAATGTTCTGAGTTGCCACATTAGGGCTGTGGCTAAAGATTTTGTTTTATCTATAAATCATCAGCATGTCTAAAGAATGTCCTGAAAAAAAAAAAAGCTCTTGATCTTTATAATTAATAATAATAGTAATAGTTATGTTTGGGAATGTACAGGGCTTAATCGGAAAATATTTTTGCATTTGGCAAAATACAGATGCTCCTAATTTCTCTCTGAAAATAGATATTTTTTCATTATGGGAACTTTTATCCTGATATTCGTTGACCCCAAGGCTCGTCATATTTATTTTTAACTCATGATTTTCTCTTTCCGTGACTCTGACACCTATTAGAAGCAAAGGGCTGACAATGAAAATGAAACTGTGATGTTTGATCTAGGGTATAAATAGAAAAGCCCACAACTTAGAGAAATTGGACAAACAGACCTTAACTTTCTATGTGACCTTAGGAACTCCATTTCAACTCTCTAAACCTCAGTTTCCTCATCTGTGACACAGAAGGAAGAGTCTTTTAATATCAATGTGAAAGCATTCTATAACGTACAAAGTACTGTATGCACTCAGATACTATTAGTATTATTAAACAGTCATCTTCATTTTCTTGATCTACATTTATAATGGAAACTTGCTATATTTTCCTTTCCCTGTGTTATTAGAGACAGTGACTTACCAAAAATTAGGGAGGGTTAACCATGATGGCAATTCTTCCTGGGTGTAAGCAAAAGGAGATACATTGTCTGAAAAGAGTTTGAAATAATAGTAAAATTGACAGAAATTTAGTCTGGTTTTTTTTTTTTTTTCATTTTCATCATAAGCCCACAATGCTAAAAAAGTTGGAGATAAAATGTCACCCCGCTTCAGACTCCTTTCATTGCTCTGACTCTACTTTAAGAGCTACCTTCTCCCACTCATAATCCCTGTGATTTACTAGGGCTCATTCCCCTGTGGACTTGAATGTGGGCACAGTTATTTTATTCTATCTAACTTAGCCACAGTGATTTTTGGAAGATGAATAAGTGACCAAGTCAGTCTAATCAATGGCATGCAACCCTATGACACTTGTGCGTGGAGGGTGGGATGGCTCTTTATTTCAGCTGGAGTTAAAAGCAGGGTGGGGCATACATGTGGCACGTCTGGCAGCCCTCCTGCCAGGACAAAGAGAGAGTCTGCCTGGAAACTGAGCCAATATAACTGAAAGCAGAGACAAGATAAGGGAAGAGTGAGACCATGTCCAGATGGCGTCATTGGATCATGTGGAAACACTTGGGCCTGTACTCTCTACAATCAGATAAGCCCATGTTAGTTTGATTTGGATTTTTATCACTTACATTCTGAAGATCACTAAGGAAAAAGTGTTTACTAAAATGAGTTTGATTTACACTGGGAGGCATGTGAGGGGAATGTCAGCTCATGTCGGAAGTGAAGTGAATAGTGTGGCCCAGTCAATGAAAGATTCCTGGGTTCTAGTGCCAACTCATTTCTGAGCCTCAGTTTCACCTCTTACAAGGTGAAAGAGGAAAAGGTGGAGGGGATGATTTCTGGATATTTCAAACTCCTAACACCAGGAGTTTCTAAGCATAGCTCAGGCATACCTTGGTACACGATGGAAATTTTGGAAACTGATCCAGATTTGAAAGTAGAAGGACTGTGAATCACCTGCCAAAACATCAATAATCCATATAAGACATTCTTTCTACAACACATTATGACACTGGATTGATGGTATGGACACTTTGAGGTAATTACCATGACTTTGGCTGCCACATCATCTCAGTCATTTTTATTGCTTTCACCATTGTATTTTGATGTCAAAAGCACATGAGGCTTCTGTATTTACAGTTGTTCTGTTAATGCATTATAATTACAGATGTAATCAAAAAGAGGAGGTTGATTTTTTGCCTAAATGACACCTTTAATCACTTCTGAATAAGGCATGACTCCAATTAGAGATATCTTCAGAAAATCACACCTAATAGTATCATTTATTAGAATTCTAAATAGGAGCTCTTTGTTTCAATGTCATCTCCCCTTAATCTGTTTTCCTAGGGAAGAGCATGGTTTCCTGCACATTATGGCAGAGGGCAAAATTCTTATAATTGGGATTCAGCATATCTGATCCTATACCGGATAAATCACTGAACATGTTTTTCTCACTTAAAATAAATTCAACAAGCTGTTTTGACAACCCACCAAATGCCAATTAGTATAGAAAAATATGGAGGTGAGTAAGTCTTCAAACCTGTCCACAATACATATAGAATGTAATGGAGGATGCAGATGCATGAGATAGCATATGACCAGCTGAGAAAGGGAAGTATATTTCATGCAAGAGGAATAGCCTGGGTAACTATTAAGTCTGGTGAATAGAAAAGGAAAATTGTGTTTGGAAATACAATCAAGTGAAGACAAGGTTATAGTGGGTTAGGATGGGCCCTAATCCAATGACTGGTGTCCTTATAAGAAGAAATTTAGACACAAAGACACCAAGGAAGATGGCTATGCTAAATTTGGAGGCAGAGATTGGAGTTATAATGCTGCAAACTAAGGAATGCCAAGGATTGCTGGTAACCACTAGAAGATAAGAAGAAAGGAAGGATCCTCTCCTAAAGCCTGCAGAGAGAACGTGGCCCTGCCATCCATCATGAGAAAGGGATGTCCCTGGAAGTCACCGATCCCTCCAAAAGAACAAAAAGAGCAGGTCTGAAATCAACTCATCGCTGCAGAGTTACCGCAGCAGACAAGCAGACCCATAAGCAAAGACCAAATGGTTGCCACTGAGATTTAGGAGTTGTTCACCATCTTGCATAATTGCATTAAAAACAACAACAACAACAATAACAACAACAACAACCACCACCACAACAACTATTACAATGCCCTAGTATTTTACCTTGCTTTTTAATTTCTTTTCCCACCTCAATCATCTATTTTCATTTTCTCTGACCTTCCCAGAAGGAGCAGTTTTATCTGCTAGCCAACTTCTTTTTACCTAATGATCCAACATCCTATTATAGATACTTAAATAGTTCATAATCTCTCACTTCCAGACATTAAGAATGGAAAGACTTTTTCCTGAATCTGTATGCCAACATGCCTCATGAGATAATTTCCCATAAGTTTCATTTTTTTCTCATGGAAATGTATTTCTCCCAAAGAGTAAGACCTTTGGCAGAAGTAACTACAGCAATAATGAAGAAGGTCCTGGTTCTCTGTGTGTCCTCAGTGCCTAACACTATGCCTTATACCATGCAAGAACTCAGCCAGTATTCAACAGAGAAATATGTGATTGAGAGAACAAGTATGTTTTTGCTTTCTTTTAAGGCCGAAAATACATGAAAATATTTAAGGCGTCTATCTTAGAAGATAAATGAAAAAAAATTGAAAAGGCTTAAAAAGTTTGACTATTCAAATGGAATGGGATGAGCTCTATGGAGTTACCACAGCTCCAATGGCAAAGACAGGAAAGGGATATAAAATATTCTCAATGGAAATAAAGTGTCATAGTTAAAAATTAGGGCATCAAGTGTCACAGGCCCTAGAATTGAAGCCTGGTTCTAGCTCCTATTATATGAGTTTCTTGGCTAATTTCCTAATTATTCCTCTTTTTTTTTCCTTCTACAAACAGGGAATGATAAATAACATTACCAATCTCATGAGTTTCTTTGTGAAGTTCACATGATTTAATTACTGTAGAATATTCAGCACACAAATTGGGCATTAGGTAAATGCTAGCTACTTTTGTTACTGTTGTTGTTATTTATTGTTACATCACAGTTCAGATCACATTCCTTTTCTCTTTTAATCCCATTAGCATACCCTTTATGACAGTTAATGTATTCTTTAATAGCCTGCTTTCTTAATCATCCTTCGTAGAGCTTTTTACAGTCACTATTTGTTAGGACTCTTTAAGGTGCAAGTAACACAAACCCAGCTAAAATTATCATGAGTCAAAAAAGATAATTCAGCAGTTGCCACCTCTGGTCCTGCCCACTCTCCCACCTTGAGAGTGTACTTTCATTTTAATAAACCATTTTGTGCTTCCAAAAGAAAAAAAGATAATTCATGTACTTTATATAGATAATAAGGAGAGATTCTTTTAGTCTCTTTGACCCAGTGTCCAGCTTCCATTTACTCATGAGAGACAGGGGTGCTAAAATAATTACTCAAATTGTGACATATAAAGGACAATGTTTAATGATGTGCAAGATGACTATGCAGCAACACTCTATATATGGCTGTTTCATATACAATGGGACCTGTGTTTGTTGTAAGAGTTATATGCTGGGTTCAGCATGTTGTGAAGTGTGTGGAAGCAGTGGAAACGATAAAGGAAGACCAGAAGAAAAAGATGAAGTAGTGTAAATCATGTCATAAACAATCAAGAACAGAGATAGTCTAGTTAGGAGAAAACAGTCTGGTTTGGAGAAGTAACGTTTGGGCTCAACTTCATAGTTAACTTTGTATAGGATATAGTTTATTGCTAAGAGGATGTTAACCAATTATTTGCTAACTGAACAGAGACCAAAATAAATGCCAATAAATTTAAGTGAAAAAAAAAAAAAAGCTTTCAGTTAGAACAGATTAGCCCACTTTTTGCCTTTAAAAATGTCTCAGCGTTATATGTGGAATTTAAGAAGCAAAACAAACAAGCAAAGGGGAAAGAAAAAAGAGAGAGAAGCAAACCAAGAAACAGACTCTTACTATAGAGAACAAACTGATGGTTACCAGAAAGGAGGTCAGTGGGGGGTGGGTTAAATAGGTGACGGAGATTAAGAATTGCACTTGTGATGAGTACTCAGTGTTGCATGGAAGTTTTGATCGCTAAGTTGTACCTCTGAAACTAAAATTATACTGTATGTTAACTAACTGGAATTTAAATAAAAGCTTAAAAAAAACTAGACAGAGGTGGATGAAAGAACATGGGATCTTTTGTAGAGCATTTGTAGTTTAATTGTCTTTAGACAAAGAAAATGAAATTGATTTTTTTTTACTTAAATGTTTAATGTAATTGTAGAACCCCCAAATACTTCAGTGATTCTATTAAAATGAAATGACATTATTCAGTCAGTATTGTTGATTCTTACTATAATGTTACAGTTCAAAAATAAGGTTTAGTATAAAATGTTTATAGCTTTGGTGAGAAATTATGGAATATAAATTTTGATTTTAAGAATAACTATATTTCCATAGTCACAATGTTATTAAAACACCTTGCATGGATTTGATATCAGTAAGGGATGGATAAGAAGAAGGGATGGACTTATTATTACATCCATTATAATTTATTTCAAAAAAGTCTCAAGAGTTTATTGCCACAAGTAAATGTGGAATTTCTGACACTGGTAAATAATCAATAGATATTAACTAATATTATCATCATTCTCATCACCAATATCGTTTACTAACAATAATGTGCTAGGATCCACAAACTGCAAAGTGAACAGCTTCAGTTCTTTTCCCTGCCCTTGAGGAACTTGTCATCTAGAGGGAGATTATTACTAGTTATATTCCTATCAAAAGCCCTCTTCTGTTGAATCTCAGCATTTCATATTTTGCAACTGTGTAACGCAGCAACTAATGTGACAGAATTTGCTACAGCAGTGTTTGTGATTGGGGAAATTCCCCCCTTTTGGAATAATCAAGGGCCTGAGGTCTAGCCTTGAGGTCCTGAGCCTCCAGGACTAATTATCTAACTACTGAGACAGACTGGTTTCCATGGAGATTTCCATGATGACAAACTCCTTAACTGGTGGCACGTTAGCCTAGGGAAGATTAGTCTTGGGCAAGTTAATGCTTATCCTCATTTGCAATACCTATCTATAAAAGAAACTGCTAAGTTAAATTATATGAATATTTTTGAAAAAATTATACACATCGTCATATTTCTTATCATCAGTGTTTTCCCAATTCTCTCCAACATTGTTATAATTTTGCTTAACTTTAAACATTTTAAGACTCCATTTTCTTTTGTATTTCATAGGTGGTTAAAAAGATCAAATATCTTCATATGTTTATTGGCCATTTTTCTTCTTTTGCGAACTGCCTAGCAATGGCAAGTTTGAAAATAGACACATTTCTGGGCTATCAGGTTAAATAGAATTAAACTCAGAGAAATAGCAAGCAAGTTACAATGAAACCGATACTTCCAAATGATCTTTTCTGAAGGATGTAAGAAAATTTGTATTGTTACTAATTACTTATGAATAAGTCCTTCGCTTTTCTTCTCTACTAAAGAATGACCAAGAATACAGTAAGCCTATCTTCATCAGTTTGTGTCCTTTACTGTTTTTTTCCAATGATATTATGTATATATTACAGATATATATTTCAAGACACTAAAATGCTCGGCTTTCTGAATAATGGAAAAGGGTAGGGAAACAGACCAAATTACAGTCAAAATTCTTTCAGAAGAAATGCATATAAGCTTGGGAATTCCATCATTCCTTGAGGGAGGTAAGTTGCAAGGTTCATGTTGTTGTCAATGTTGAATAAAAGTTATGTTCAGAGCCCCTTTGGCAGCTGTACAGTTCTAGAAGCCACCATCTGGGATATTCCTCAGGAAAGTCTCTGAATTTGTATAGTCTCTTTACTTTTCAAAATGCTCACATGGAATTTTTATAGATACAGAAAACTAAAACCAAGAGAGGTTCAGAACACAGGTCTCCTGGCACTTAATCCAGTCTGTTATCATTGTGACCTTTCCAATATGACCTAGCAATTACAGATCATAATTATCAAACTTCAGTCTAGCAATGGGCATTGGAGATGGGACCACATCTAACAAGAAGCAAGTTAATTTTTGAGTTGCTAGACCAAGGTTTTCTAAAATGTTGCCTGCTGGAAAACCACTTGTCTCTAAATCACCTGGGCTGGTCCCCTTTCAGATCTATGAAAGTATGATCTCTGTGATTAGGACCTTAAAAAACTTCCTTTCTTAACAAGCGCCCAGAGGTTATTCTTTTGTATACTGCTCTCTAAGATAATTAATTATTGCCTCTCTTTCTCTTGGTGGAAGGCATTAGGATGGACTTAAACTCAACTTCAGCTGCTCATAGATTTTGTTGTGGTATTTTATGCACTGATCGTTTTCATTCACTTATTAATTTGAGCAGAGTGAGAGAAAAGAAAAAAAAATGATGTAAGCAATTCAGGATGCTGAAACAAATTAACTATTAATGACCCCAAAGGTTTGTATGAACAGTATTCCCCAGTCTCACACACACAAAAAAAGCATCCCTTATTTAATAGGACCTTCACTTAACTGTTTTAATAAGAGCTAGTCAACTGAAAGACATCTTTGAACAAATGATAAAGAACACGGTGTCTCATGCATAAACAATGTGATGTCCTGAGAGATGGGTAGATGGGCTTGGAGCCAGACAGATCTGGGTATGAATCCCAGCTCCTCTCTTTATTAATTCTTTGGCCCTGCTTAAACAATTCAAACATTCTAATCTTTAGTTTCATTATCTATAAAATGAGGCTAATAATCATTCTTCCTTACAAATTTGTAAATATTTTTAAAGTTCCTAGCATTAAGTAGACACTTAGTCAGGACCAAGATAGGAAATGAGTAGTCAAAAATATTGACTATGACCAATGCCAAAGAATGTGGCATTACATGAAGTTTCTGAGTCTTGTAACAGGTAGCTTTTATTTGTTTAATGTGAGACTATCTCAATGGTCTGCTCATGGTTTTATTGACCTGAGAGATTAAAAAACAACAACAACAACACAAGAACATAGCTCAATTCTTTTTCCTCCTGTCAGATAACATGATAAGAAATAGAAGAAACAAGCTCTTGATCTCAAATTATCTTAATTTTTGTGTTACTAAAATTTTCTTTCACTGTGGAACATAAGGCCAATTGTTCCAATAAGAAGGAAGCCTCTATCCCTAATAAGTGTGCTCTAGGAGTAAACAAACCAATAAGAAATAAGCTTCTACCTTTGATGTAACAAGTGCAGGGGAGGGCAGGGAAATACCTTGCTTTGCAGGACAGAAGTAGAAGAAAATAATTAAAGCTGGAGTCCTGGTTCTGAATGGAAGCCCTGCCATGCACATCCTATTCATAGGAAGGAATGAAATCCAACTCAACCTTTTCACTTTCTTCCTTTGAATAAGGAAGTGAATGGGCCCATCAGAAGCCCTATTTCCTGGGTCCAGGTGGACCCCCACATTCCCCTTCTCCAGAGTGGACTTTGTGAAGCAATTAACCGATCCCCCTAAACTCAACGATTTGTACCAGAGTGGGCACATCACCCACAGGCCATGTGGAGTCCCTTTGGGGAGACTGACACACAATTTGAGAAAGAGTGCTTTCCTTTTTCAAACAGAGAAAAGAAAAAGAAAGAATCCTGATAAGATTGTTCGTGCCTACATCTAGACATTACATAAGCCCAGGACTTCCCAGTTACATGAGTCAATAAATTCCTTTTCTGTGCTTGAGCTGATTGGACTTGATCAGTTAAGAGTCTAATTTCAGTGATCAGAGAGGTTGGGCTACAAAAAACTTGATTCTGCTGTGATTTGCAATACCCCTTGATTCTGCCAACTAACTCTGTGGCCTTTAGCAATGGTTTGCCATTTTTAAACATTTTAAGTAAATTTACCAAGATGTTGTTATTGCTGCTACTACTGTTGTCATTCTTGTGTTAACACGAAATTATGAATGTCATAACTCTGCTTTTTATCCCACTAATTTTGACCTGACCCTGGAAGATGCATAAAAGGCATGTGTATTCCTCTGGTTCTGAAGCTTGGGTGAGCTTTAGAGCATGCAGTCAGCTGGAAAGCCCATGAACAAGTCCAGCTTTCTGAGAAAGAGCCTGCCAGAAAAGCTGCTACAAGCATATTGTGTGAGCAGCTGGTCTCAGCAGCAGTGAGAATCTACCAGAAAAGAAGATGGAGAAATACATTTGCAAGCAACAGTTTGAGATCAAGAGGGTCTAGAAGGCATAGCCTTTATATGTATCCCACTGCATTCAAACTGGAATCCTCAAGAAAGAAGTCTCAATCCACCCATCCAATGGAATGGAGTCAGTAATTTGCTATAAATCTCATTTACAATTTGAATGGAATTTATCTTATTCTAAACTCAAACGATGATTCACTCTGTAGTTGAACCTCTTCCATTGAACAGGCCTGTGCAACCTCCTTGGTTACTAGGCCAAGTGGAGCGCTACCAGGTAGCTTCTTTCCTCCTGCCTTCATCCCCTCCATTCTTGAACCTCATTCAATAGAAAATGACCTTCTAGGTCACTGGGATCTAGCCAATAATCCTCAGGGAGGTTTACAGTGCAAGACAGAATGAAGACTGAGAGAGCAACTTTTGAAATCAGACTGACCTTGGTTTCAATCTCAATTTTCCTCCTTCCCTCTCTCTTTTCCTTCCTTCCTTATTTATAGAGTACCCATTACATGCCAGACACTATTAGGTACTAATAGGGATGAACTAAAAAAAAACCCAAAAATTTGTCTTTACTTTCTTAAAATTCAGAGGATCGTTCAATGAGTAAACACCTTAAGTAATTTCCTGTTTGAGCCAAGTCATTTCCTCTGATTTAGCCTCATTTTCCTCATCTGTAACATGAATAGTAAAATGCCTACCTTGCATGACTAAAGAAGACTTCACGTATGAGAGATCTTGAGAGCTGGATGATCCAGGAGTGAAAAAAGACATGTCTTAAAGATTATTAAAGTTAGTTAATATTATCCAGAAACCTCTATGTGTTTCACTTTGTTGTAGGAGGAGCTAAATAGAAGAAAAACTATGAACCTATGTAGCTGGACCTCATCTGCTCTTAGTCTCACAGAGCCTCTTCTATAAAATGGTGACAGTCATATTCACCCTACTTCCTCATAGGGCTATGCGAGAATTGTGTGAGTTATTTTAAAGAGAAAGAGAGAGAGAGCTCAAACATTTACAGCATTCTTTGCAAACTGAAAGCAGTGGTTCTTGATTCGGGGCAATTCCCACCCTCTCCGCGCCCCCCAGGAGACATTTGGCAACATCATTTTTTTTCAAAAAGCACCTTTTATTTTACTTATTTTTGTACACTTTTTGTGAGAATGCTTAAGTTCAAGTCTCTTAATAAATTTAAATTATATAATATAGTGTTATCTGTAGACACCATGTTATGCATGATATCCTCAGTTTATATTATTATATTTATTCAGTTTATAATTGGAAGTTTGTATACCTTTATCAGCCTTCACCTATTTCCCCCAACTTCCTGTCCCTGTCAACCACTTTTCTATTCTCTTTTTCTAGGAGTTTGACTTTTCTTTCTTTCTTTTTCTTTCTTTCTTTCTTTCTTTCTTTCTTTCTTTCTTTTTTAAGATTCTATGTTTAAGTGATATCATGCACTATTCACTACTTGTCTTCCTCTGTCTGGCATTATTTAACTTACCATAATATCCTCTGGGTTCATCCATGTTGTCACAAATGACAGGATTCCTTTCTTTTTTAAAGCTGAATAATACTCCATTGTGTGTGTGTGTGTGTGTGTGTGTGCGCGCATCACATTTTCTTTATCAATTCATTTGTCAATGAATATTTAGGTTGTTTCTATTCTTTGGTTTTGTGAATAATGCTGCTGTGAACATGGAAATACAGATATCGCCTTGATATCTCATTTCCTTTGGCTGTATACCCAGAAGTGGAATGGCTGGATCTTTTGGTAGTTCTATTTTTAATTTCTTGTAGAAGCTTCATACTGTTTTCCATAGCGGCTTTGCCAGTTTACAAGAGTACAAGAGTTCCCTTTTCTCCACATTCTCACCATGATTTATTATCTCTTTTCTTTTTGATAATAGCCATTTTAACAAGTGTGAGGTGGTATCTGTTTTGACTTCTATTTCCGTGGTAATTAATGATGTTGAGCACCTTTTCATGTGCCTATTGCCATGTGTATGCCTTCTGTGGAAAAATGTCTATTTAGATTCTTTGCACATTTTTAAATTGTGTTACTTGATTTTTTGCAATTGAGTTGTAGGAGTTCTTTATATATTCTGGATTTTGGCCCCTTATTAAATATGTTGTTTGTAAATATTTCTCCCATTTCACAGGTTGTATTTTAATGTTAGTGATGGTTTCCTTTTTTTGCACCAAAACTTTTTAGTTTGATGTAGTCCTTCTTATTTATTTTTTGCCTTTGTTGTCTTTGCTTTTGGTGCCACCAAAAAAATCATTGCCAAGACCAATGTGAAAGAGTTTACCCCCTATGTTTTCTTCTAGGAATTTTTTGGTTTTGGTTCTTACATTCAAGTCTTTAATCCATTTTCAGTTGATATTCATGTATTTTCTAAGATAGGAGTTCCGTTTCATTCTTTTGCATATGGCTAACTAGTTTCCCAACACCATTTATTAAAAAGAATATCTTTCCCTCATTGTACACTCTTATCTCCTTGTCAAAAGTTAATTTACCATAAATGAGAGGCTTTATTTCTGGGCTCTCTATTCTGTTCCACTGATCCATGTATCTGTTTTTATGCCAATACCAGACTCTTTTGATTATTATAGCTTTGCAACATAGTTTAAAGTCAGGAAGTATGATGCCTCCATCTGTGTTCTTCTTTCTCAAGATTGCTTTGGCTATTTAGGGTCTTTTGTGATTCCATATAAACTTTAGGATCTTTTTTAATTTCTTAAAAAAATGCCATTGAAATATTGAAAAGGATTGCAAAGAATCTATAGACCACTCTGGGTAGTGTGGACTTTTTACAATATTATTTCTTCCAATCCATGAGCAAAGAATGTGTTTCCATTTATTTGTATCCTTTTCAATTTCTTTTATCAATGTCTTATAGTTTTCAATGTACAGATCTTTCACCTTCTTGGTTAAATTCATTCTTAAATATTTTATTCTTTTTGATTCTATTATAATGGGGTCCTTTTCTTAATTTCTCTTTCTGATAATTTGTCATTGGTGCATAGGAAACAAATTGACTTTTGTATATTGATTTTGTATCCTGCTACTTTGCAGAAAGTGTTTGTTCTAACAGTTTTTGATGGAGTCTCAATCTTCTCTATAATATTATGTCTTCTGCAAATAGAGACAGTTTTACTTCTTCCTTTTCCATTTGGGTGCCTTTTATTCTTTTTCTTGCCTAATGACTTCCAGTACTATGTTTAATAAAAGTGGTGTGAGTTGGCATCATTGTCTTGTTCCTGCTCTTAGAGGAAAAACTTTCATTCATTTTACCATTGGGTAAATGTTAACTGTGGGATTTTCATACATGGCCTTTATTATGTTGAAGTATGCTCCCTCTACATTTAGTTTGTTCAGGGTTTTTATCATGAAAGAATTAAATTTTGTCAAATGCTTTTTCTGCATCTATTGAGATGATCATCTGATTTTTATCCTTCATTTTGTCAATGTAGTATATCACATTTCTTGATTTGTGGATTTTGAACTACCCTTTAATGCCTGGAATACATCCAACTTGATCATGGCAGACAATATTTTAATGTACTGTTGAATTTGGTTTGTTAATATTTTGTTGAGTATTTTTGCAACTATGTTCATTAGGGATATTGGCATGTAATTTTTTTTCCTGTATTGTCCTTGTCTGGTTTTGGTATCAAGGGAATACTGATCTCATAAATGAGTTTGGAAGTATTTCCTCCTCTCCCATTTTTTGGAAGAGTTTGAAAAGTATTGGTAGTAGGTCTTTTTAAATGTTTAGTAGCATTCATTAATGAAGCCATCTGGTCCTGGACTTTTCTTCGTTGAGAGGATTTGATTACTAATTAAATGTCCTTACTAGTAATTGGTCTGTTCAGATTTTCTTTTTGCTCATAATTCAGTGTTGGTAGGTTGGGTGTTTCTAGAAATTCATCCATTTCTTCCAGATCATCCAATTTGTTGGTATATAATTGTTCATAGTAGTTTTTTTTATTCTTTGTACATATGTGGTGTCAATTGTAATGGCTCCTCTTTGATTGATAACTTTATTTTCTTGTCCTTGCTCATTTTTTCTAGATGAGTCTAGCTAAACTATTTGTTTTTTATCTTTTCAAACAACAAGCACTTAGCTTCATTGATTTTTCTCTATTGTCTTTTTAGTCTCTATTTCATTTATTTCTGCTCTTATCTTTGTTATTTTCTTCCTTCTATTAACTTTGGACTTAATATGTCCTCCATTTTTTAGTTCTCTGAGGTGTAAAGTTAGGATGTTTACATTTGCCAATTTTTGAAGATGTATTTGGTTGTCATAACTGGTAGAAGAAGTGGAGAGGATCTCTTGGCATCTAGTTGTTAGAGGCCTGGGATGCTACTAAACATCCTACAACACACAAGGCATCCCCCACCCACTTCCAACAAAGAATGATTGAGACCAAAATATCTTAAGTGTCAAGGTTGAGAACCTCTGCTGTAAAGTACTATGGAAAAACAAATTAATATTATTCTAATTATATCTGGATGTTTGTAGCTAAACATGGGGGGGCAAAAGGGGGAGGTGATAGCAAAGTCTAAGAGGCAATACTGCCCTCAAGACTTACACATGAAAATAATTTCTAGAACAAAATCAAAATAAAGATATACATCAGTATAAAATACTTGAAAAGAACTTAGATGATAATTCTTCCAGATCTGTTATTGACTTGTTGTATGACCATGGATAGGGACAAGGCATTTACACTTTCTGGACTGCTAAATTTACCATTAAGAATAGGCTAGTGAGTTCTCAAGGCATATCTAACACTAGCATTCCATTTTCAATTATTTGTGAAAGACAAGAAGCATAGAATTTTGATTCCAGTATCACAGACTCAGGTTTTTCTACTTATTAGGTGGAAGTATTTAGAAAACTCACTGAAGGATTTTGAGCCTCAGTTTTATTATCTGTACCTGGGGGGAAATAAATATGTTACAGTAAAGAACTTGGCACATAGTACCTATTATTTCCAGTTATTATATTACTATGGGCTGTGGAGAATTTTTCAATCTTTTTCATGAGCCTGCATTTGGTTGAGAGCATGCTTCCACAGTACTGACCAGAAACAAGAGAAAGGCTCATGGTCTTTATGGAGTGAATGTGTATAGCCTCTCAATAAGCCTTTTAGCATGGACCAAAGACTATGTTGACCATGCAGTTTGGGTAAGTCATTGCCCTTCTGAAAACACAATCACCCCATCAAGTTGGCATAATTATGCCCTAAAAGAACAATAGGAAGTTGTCTGTGTATTTTTAACACTTCTATTTAAGTCTATTTCCTCTATTTCCTAGTGTTCCTGCCCATCGTGTAGGATATTCTCATCTTCTCCGTCACTAGGTCCAAAAAGGAACAAACCTTGCCTTCAAAAGTCAGCTCCCAGTCCCTCAGAAATATATTTATATGAAGGCAAAGAGGAATCAAGTTTCTCTTTCCCCATGCTACTTAATCTATGAAGCATTGTTTCTCTGGTCATAAATAGTGCCCAATTTACTTCATAGTATTTTGAATATTGACTTCAGGAAGATTGTAGATGTCATGAAGTTATTTCATGAAGGAATAAGCTGGTCTGTTCTTTCTGTCAGGCCTCAAAAAAATGGTCTCAGTAGTCTAAAGAAGTCTGGAACAAATTCCAGGTCAAATTAAATATAATAGTTGTTAATAAAAATTCTTGTCAATAGCCCAAGGAAGCTGATTCTAACATACCAGTAAATTTTAATTGTACCCTTATAAGTGACATTTTCAACTACTTATGCTATTTTGTGAAACTATTGCATACATATTTTTAAAAACAGCTTTATTGAGATATAATTCACTTACCATAAAATTCACCATTTTGAAGTATACAATTTAGTAGATTTTTGCAAATTCAGAGTTGAACAATCATCACCACTATCTAACTTTGAAACACTTTTCAAAAAAAATAAAAAGCTAGAAACAATAGTCTTCCCTAATCACACCACTCCTCCATTTGGGAGCTGAGAAACTTTTGGCTATTTATTACCACACTTGACAATTGTCTGATTTTGTATGAGAAACCACATTAGCCATCAATGTTCTTTCTCTTTGTTCTTAGGAGCAATGGCTCCATCTTCAATGTATCTGCTCCAATGCATACTCTTTCGGTTCTGTATCTCCTCTTAGTAAGTAGTGGATTTACCAGTTGTTCTTTTCATACTTATTAAAGAAAATGACCATTAGGGCCATATTCCAGCATAAGGGGTCTGACTGTGTGAAATGAATACCTTTCTGGAGCCATGGTTGCTGTGGTTAAGGGCCTAGGCTCTATTTTGAGGTAGTTTCTCACATTCTGACTTGAAGAAGTTTGCTCTATTCAAATATTAATTTTGAAAAAAATATTGTCAGTTTAATAACATTTTCTTCCCAAATTAATGTCTTGATTAGGATCGTGTTAGTAAAGGAAAACTCAAAGAATTATCTCATTCAACTTTCTGTCTTCTAAAAGTGGAATTTGTAAGCCTTGAACTTCCAAAATAAACAAAATAAATGAAGTACTAAAATCTGGAAAACTTGGAAAATGTTTCTTCAACAAATTCTCTTATGTCTCACTCTTTCTCCATTCTCACTGGTTTATAAACTTGTTCTCAACTGTCTTATCCAGAGTTACTTTTGTTACAAGTAATAGAAACCCACTCAAATTAATTTACATATAAATATTTTAGGGTTTGTTCTTGTTATTGAGATTTCAGCGTTATGTCTCATTTCTCAAGAAATGCTTTAGAATGAATTAGAACAGGAAAAACTTTCAGGAAGCAGCCAGTCTCACTTTCTCGTTCTCTGGACACTTATAAACTCACCTCTCTGCCTCTCATTTTATATTTCTGCCTCATTCTTCTCTTTTCCTCACGTTTTCTGCTGCTCTGTAAACATAATTTAAAAGGACCACCCACAGCTGCCAAGTTTAAATGTCCTCTAAGTTCAAATACTAAAATAATCTAACTAAAATCATCTATTTTTGAATACTATTTCCAAACTCTCAAGAGAGAATGCGATGGGCTTACATTGGGCTTACCTTGGTCAGGTTTCCTCTCTGGCCCAGAATCATTTCCAACAATTGTCTGATAAAATGGGGTTGAGCTGTTGACCCATAAGGTGTCTATTATCACACCCCATGATGCTTTCTCATTCTTACCTTTCTTTCTCAGAATAGCAGCCCAAATTTTTTTTTCTCTCTAAGCATTTCAGAGAATCAATCCTATCAGTCTTAACTCTTTCAAGTACAAAAAGAGTCAAGACTTCTAGCAAGGAAAGCAGCAGTATGGTAAAATGTCAGTAGCAGTTTTGAGGGGCAATCCAAGAGCCTGCAGATTGTGATGAGCCTTATACATGGGGTGAATGAATGAGTTACTGATGGACAGAAATCCTGTTCCTTTTGATTCTGTAGTCTGGCAGTTCACACATTAAAGTCACTGCTATTATTCTCTCTCAGAGCAATGTCCAAATACTGTAATAACATTTCACAGTTATTAGCCTTTTCTAAGTTATTGCACTTTGCTCAGTCTTGCCTAGAAGCCCATGTCCTGGAGCAGAACTTAACTTCTAAACACTATCGTGATTGCCCTATTTTAAATAATGGATTTGCCAATGGAGACAAAGGAATTTTATGATCCTTAAAGAATCATTCACTTATCTATTTTAAATGTTAGGAGTTTAATGCTCTTCATTGATTAAATCAAAGTCAGGGCAGTGGTTTCTCTACAGGTGTCAGAAGAAATTGTGAAACCGCATTTCTGCCTTTTAAGTCCTCTGGTCTGTGAGGTTCCAGTAACTCAAAAGGAAAATTTTCAACATAATAGAAGATTATAACTTTGGAAATTACCGGAAGGAGGGTATGTTTGTGAGGCATGGAGGTAACATGTGCTATACAGTAAAAGGATAATATTTGATATCTTAAATATCTTATTATGGCCCATAATGACCTTAGGTCTCTTCTCAAGGGCCTAATTAGATTCAATTATACGTGAGTAACACTGGGAAAAGTCATTTACCTTACCTTATTCCTTAATCCTGAATCTAAAAGGATCATTTGATTGTAGAGAGGTACTCAGTGCAGAATATTTTTGAATTTCTCTCAAGAAATCTACTGTGCCTACCTCGAGTATTGATGACAACCCTTTCTTTCTCATTCATACCTCCTCTTGTAAGAAGTGTCCCATCATAGCCTAGAAAAGCTACCTTACCCACCTTTGACCCAGAGCCTCTATCTACAACTGATTGAACACTGAGGTCCACATCTGAACTAACCTGAGTCCATCACATGGTTTCTCTTTGGACTTGGAAACTGATACCCAGAGATTGATGTAGTTAACCCAGGACAGCCAAAATGGAGAGTCACGTAGACTTCAGGGGCTTTGGGTGCCCCACTAGACAGCTATGTGTATGTGGCTAAGTGGAAAGAAAAGTTGGTCTTTTAGAAAAAAGAATTAAGCAGATGTCTAGAAGATACAAGTGTTGAGGGGTAAGGAAAAAAGGAAGAGAAAATTACTGGATTCTTGGCAGCTGTTCTTGTGAGTTGTGACTGTACTAATTAAATTTTATGAGATACCCAGGACCCTTACAATACACCTCGCTGTAGTAAGTTAGAGTGAGTCAGTTTCTATTGCTTGCTAAGTTCTATTGCTTAAACATTTCTTATTTATGCAACTAGATTGAGAAACATTATATTAACTGGAGATTCATTAGAATAAAAGAACAGAGATGTACTATTGGCCAAATCAGACCAATAGCTACATACAGAACTGAATCAGAGCCAAAGGTTTTCACTGACACTGCAAAATTTAACCTCCATACTATTCTATATAAGCAGAACTAATTTTACAGATAAGAAAAAGAAGGCTCAGAAAGGTTAAATAACTTGTTCAAAACTACATAAATCATATGTGACAGAAACAGAGCCAGATGAAAGTCTTCTGACTTCTATATTTCTGCACTTTTCATGGCATATTATCTCCAGATGAAAATAGTAAGTTCCAGGAACAAACTCCAGCTGCATATAAAAAAAACTCCTCATATCTTATTAGTTATAATTGTTAACCAAGTCCTCCAACAATGTCCTAATTGTTCCCAGCTAAACCAATCACTAGCATATGTAGATTCAGGTGGTTACTTGTTCTCTCTGTCTCAGTCCTCATTTGTAGGGTGCAGGCAAGATGGTGGTGAAGCTTAGAGAATAATGGAAAGGATCCAGCATAGTAACTGGCCTCCAAAAAACTTTTACCCAGTACTCTCCCATTACAATATAGAACCACTCTTTCCAGGTAAATGAAGCAAGGTAGAGGTGGATCCAGCAATGCCTCTTTCTTTGCATCCGCAAGTGCCTTGGAGTAGCTGATTGACCAGCAGAACTGGTAAGCGCTTAAAGTCTTCAGAAAGGGCTGTCTCTCTACCTGGTGAATGGATTTGAAGCCTCTCCAGGCTCTGGAATTGATTGTCTTCATTCTGAGACCTTTTTTAGCTATGTTTCTTTTCACATATCTTTCTTTTTTTGAGTTCTGGCTGGGTAAATACACAAATTCTTAGGTTCCGATTCTGCGTATTCTGTATAGCCTATATTTGCTCTGGCCCCGGGTACCAGATAAATTTCTGTCCAAAAAGACCAAGCATTGACTCTACTCCTGACCTGATCAAATTCTTCACTGGGCATTTTCATTGACTCTGCTCTTTAAGAGAGTCACTTTCATGAACATATTTCTATTCCTACTCAACTATTAACTTTCTCATAGAAACTTCTTATTTTGTGAGGTCATATTCTGATTACTTTCAATCACACCCAAATCACAGAAATATTATAAGTATTTTTTTCCTGACATTTTTAGACATTTTCCCTTTTATCTTCCCTAAATATTGTATGAGCAAACTCCTACCAGGACAGCATTCCAAACCTGCCCATTATTTCAGGATCTTTGTTTCTCTCCCTCTCTCTAAATTTCTTTGCCTTTTTGTTCCGTTTCCCCAGAAGTAACTACTCCCAATTTGTCAACGACCTTCATTTTATTTCTTATCATTCTCACTGTAAAACATTTGAAACACTTTGTGTAAGAGGCACTAGATAAAAATAAGTTGAATGGCATCTACATGAAAAACAGCAGCATTTGGCTCAGGGCTGTATATGTGGAAAAATGCTTAGTCTCTTCAGATCTCTTGTTTATCTCCTCAAGCTCTTGTGAAGGAACTAATGAACATCAGGAAAGCATAATTTAAGTATTCTATTTAATGTGTTCTCGTGATTTCTTATTAGGGCTGCATTTTCCCTCCCCAAAAGAAAAAAAGGAGGAGTTGTAGTGTTATGTTATTTTTTGGAAAAATAAATCTGCGACACTCAGTGTTTGTTCTGAAAAGGGATAAAGAGATCTCAGTTCTGGTGTCAATGCTGCCTATCACCCTCACTGCAGACTTGAAAAAAGCTTCCCACTGGTTGACTTTGCACTGGGAAGGAATGCCAGGTACATTGACCTTGAGCCCAACCTGAGAAATGGATCTCAGATTGAAGCCTTAAAAAAAGAAATTAAATGTCAAACTTTATTAAGTCTTTGTGTAACCCCCATGAAGTCTTAAATTTGATGTTAAAAGTCATGTTTCTCTTGTTTGGGGGGAAAATATGTCATTGAAACATCTTAGTTTTTCAAAGTCATGGTGGGTAACTCTACTGGAATGAAAAGGTGGGGATATGAGGAGCTGGAAGTCTGTCTTCACCAGTGGCAGAGTATAATACCGCATGAATTATTTATATTTTTAGGGTCTTTTCCCTCTGTCTAAAGGGCACCATGGGCAGGGCCAAGAAAAAGAAGGGGGCTATATGTATATATCTGCAAACTGTGGCAGGCCAAGGTAGAGGAGGAGGCTCAGTTGGGCAGCCCCTGAGAATAGCTGAAGTCAATGGACCCCAGGAACAGTGGTATTTGATGTCCAGTTGAAAAGGTTGAAATTTTCCATTTCTGCATTTAAATTCCTATATGTTATACTTAAGTCTTTAGTAAAGTTTGATTAAACACCAAAACCTCTTTTCAGCCATGCTCATGAGGAGAATGATGTTTGGTTCATGGGTGGAGAGAAGCTGGTTAGGAAGGGGCTCCACAATGCAGAGAGAGACGATCATCAGAGGAATAGTGCAAAGAGTGATAGAAAACAAGAGACAATCAGAATGGATTTCAATGACATATTGTCATTCTTAGAGGATTTGCAGAACTCCTTGCAAAGAATGGGGAAAAAACCTGATTTTCTGCTGTGTAGAATGGGGGCTCAAGCTGTGTTAGTCAACTACTAAAAAATGCACTTGATGCTGGAGAAATGAGGACTTTTGGGTTGTACACACAAAGTCCTTCATGTGTAAGGCAGTAGGTTTCTCTCACTGATTTTTATTCTTAGAGATTTGGTATTTGGAGATACATTATTCATTCTTCTTTATTCTTCTGATAATCCTGCATATCTGCTTTACTCTCTTACAGTCTTACCTCTAAGCAGAATTTTTATCTGTTCCTGTCTCTGTTTCTTTAATACATATTTGGATTCAAGATCCAGTCAGTTAAATCCGTTAGGAAGAAATTCAAAGGAGAGAAGGAGGGGAGATGGAAGAAAGGGAAACTAAAAGAGGAGAGAGAGGGAGGGTGGGGAGGTGTAGGAAAGTGGTAGGTTGAACCATTGCTTAGGCTAAACTATGTAGCACCGACTTTCTTAGACTCTTCTGGAGCTAAGACATCACCACCATCTAATTTAATCCATTGTCACCAACTGTCACATAACGATGATGTGATCCTGAGAGCTAACCTTTATATTAGGCTGCATCATTATCCATAAACCAGTGGGGAATGACTCAAAATATCACTCCAAAAAGTCAGATCACTGCCAGATGAAGAAGGACATGCACAAATGGACACAGGGAAGTGTGACTTCACTTTACATGCCTAAGCATAGTCACTAGTTCATGCACAGCAAAATGGTCTTAACTCCATCATTCCACTATCTAATAATTAACTAATATGTACTGAGCACTTCCTTAGCATCCAGCCTTGGGCTAAGTGCTTTACCTGCAACAATGGAGAGAGGTCAGTGCTATGATTATCCATATTTTAAATAAGAAAATTAAGGTTTAAAGGAGTTCTAAAACTTGTTCGAGGTCTCCCAGATAATATGATAAAGAACAGAGATTTGTACGCAGTCTGTGCCTCTAACCCCGGTAATTCCATGCTGTCCCCTGCCTCGCTTTTTTCTCCTCATCTGCAATTATTACTTATTTTTCTTTCTTAATTCCCTTGCATGTGTTTTACTTATTTCAGGTAATTCTAATTTTTTAAATATCTCTGCCTACCTTGAGTGGCTAAAGCAGGAGGCATTCCTAATTATCCATACCTGAACTTTATCCTGCTGATCTTTTTCCTCTGAAGGGCTTCTGGATGACACTGGGCAGGCATTTCATCATCCAGTTCTCATCAGCATTGATGTGCTCACAGAATGAAAATCCTTGTTAGTAGGTCTGAAATCTGAAAATCTAAGGATATTGTCAGAACTCCTTCTCATACAGGGGTTCTCCAGATGGGACAGTTTATTTAAATCCTCGCAGACTCCATTTTCTCATCCGTAACTAAAGCAGATTATAATGCCTACTGCATAAAACTGTTGTATGGAACAAGTGGGATGAAGCCAGAAAAGTTCATAGTCTATGCCTGACATAAAGTATGTGCTCCGCAAGTTTTAGTTGCCATTATTATTATTAATTAGGGAAGGTTATAATTCCCATTTAGCAAGGGAAGAAATGGAGATTCAGAAGTGAGGTGTCTTACGACAAATTTTACCCTAGTCAGTGGCAGGGGCAAAAGCCTCTTTCACTCAATAAGCTTTACTGAACATCTACTATGTGCCAGGATCTGTGGTACATGCTGGGGATATTCAAATTAATACATGCATAATTAATACCTTAAGTTCCCTCTTTTTAATACAACACATTTCTCTAAATATTCATGAATATCCTGAAAGGGAAAGATGTTGAGGATCCTGGAGAAACAAGTTGTCATCACAAGGTCAAATGGTAGATGCTGTAGAGAGTGTGTACTAAATAATCACACAGACATTCAGAAACCTAAGCTGCTGCCCATTTCATGCCACTCTGCTGCCTTCACCTGAATGTAATTGGAAAAGTAGGTCTTTAGAAAACACCCATTATAGAATGTATTCCAACATGAACTATAAATTATTCTCTCCATTAGTGCAAAAAATTGAGTCTTGACTGGGTTTAAATTAGGAAAAAAAAAGGGGGGAGGGTTGATTTAAAGCCACATGAGAATATCATTTAGGGAGGTAAGCCTTGGTAAAAAGAGCCAAAGACTAAGATTTAGAAAACATGGTTCTAGCCCAGCTTGCTCCTAGCTGTGTTTCTTTCTCCTTTGTTGAATGACCAGGGTTTCAGTTTTGGTACAAAACTGTGTATATGGGGAGGGACTGGTTAGAGAAGTGAGGAGTGGGAAATGGGTCAGAATGTCTATAAGCTGCCTTTCCTGCTGGCACTGCCTTTATATTACTTTATTTTATGTTATTTTTCCTTAATTCTTGGAGACATTACCACTGGATAGATTCTTTATACCCAAAGAACAGAAGAGGACTGACTCATCCATAGGCACTGGAAGATGTTAGTTCTCAGGCTTCTACTGTAAATACTAGGGGCCCAGGTTCTGAGGAAATGAACAGAGAAAGTGGGAAGTGGCTGGTGCCTTCCCAGCTTCAGGAGTCAATCAGCAGGAAGGAGCCTTTTTCTTTCCTGTCACTACTCCCTGTTCTGGTTCTGGCCCTGTAGATACTGTCCTGGCTAGACTTGGAATGAGATGACAAGCGGAGACAAAGATGAAAAGGATGACCGCAGGCAATATGAGGCTGAGAGAGTAAGGAGCAGAGAAGAAATGGAAACACAGAGGCTGCTATCTCCGCCTTGAGAGATTGATATTGACAGTAAGAGCGGCTCCCATTTGAAGTGCCTACCACATGCCAAGCCTTGCTCAGAAGTTGTTTCTTATATTTACAAGTTGAGTGCAACATCTATAGTTTAGAGATGAGGAAGTAGAGACTCAAAGCGGTCAAATAACTTACCCAAGGCTAAACAGTAAACGTCAGAGCTTAGATTTAAACCCGTTTCTGTCTATTTCTAAAATCTATTCACTTTCTCCATGCTATGCTGGGGTATGGCTATGGAAAAACATAGAAAGCTGAAAATATTGATATCTGTTACTGCCTATATTCAAAACAAAAATCTCAGTTTCCTCCTCTGTAAGACAAAGAGATTGAGGTCCCATCTGGAAACACAGTTTTTGGACAATAGAGCTTAACACCCTCTGACATCTGCCTTGGCAAAGAAGTATAACTCAAATAACTCAAAAGAAATGTCGTCTCATTCTCAGTGAATAAAATCCACTTTGGATAAACAGGATAAACAAGATAAGCACAATAGCCATATAAGATTGTGCAAGTGGAGACAAATAACTATAATTAAAAAAGCAAGGTTCGGTTTCTTGAGGTCTACAAAGCCTAACAACTAAAATAGAGATAGAGATTTGGGTATAGTGGCCTGACAATAAATAATGGGGGGAATGGTTGGGAGGGATTTTTTTAAGGTCATTCATTCTGGTGCATCTACTTCACCTTCATGCCCCCAAGTAATCTTCCAGGCTCTGCTTAAACATGTTCAGGAATGTAGAACACACAATGTTTGAGAAATTCTTGTATTGAGCTCAGCTCTCTGCCATGGTAAATCATTGAGAATATAATGCTTAAATAATTCATTTTAGTTGAGAAGTGGTATTCATTTGGTACTGTCTCTGAACTCCTGACAGGCTAAAATAAAGGGGAGGAAAGGCTTAAACATTTTGGTGGAATGTTTCCAAGACAGTGTGTAATCAGAATAATTAATACAAGTGTAGATGTGATATTAGTTTCTGGAAATGTTTATCTTATGAAATGAATAATAATTACAATGGCAAGAATTGGCATTAAAAGAAAGGAATGAAAAGTTGCTTTACAAATTCTCCCCCTTTTTTCCCCAGTAGGATCGAGGCAAATCACTTGAGGTGAGCTATTTCATGAGATTTATGATCAAGGGTATTCTTTCAGGCTCTAGCTTTTTTATAAGGCCATCTTGGATGCATTGGTTTGGTGAAAAGAGGGTATTACATGTAGTCAAATGGCTATTCTCATAAACAAAAAGTACTTGGGAAATATAGAAGAAATGAATTTCCTGGGCGCTGTGGACCCACAGAATTTTGTCTTGCCTCCCATTCATTTGTTGGAGTCTTAATCCCCAAGGTGACTGTATTTGGAGATAGGGCCTTTAGGAGATAATTAAAGCTAAATGACATCATAAGGGTAAGCACATAATCTTGTGTGCTTATACAAAGAGACATTGGAGTGCTTGTTCTCTATCTCTTACCATCCCATCTACATACATTGAGGCAAGGTCACATGAGCATACAGGGAGATGGTGGCCATCTGTAAGCCAGGAAGAGATACCTCATGGGAAATTAAATCCTGCTAGACCTTGATCTTGGACTTTCTAGCCTCTAGAACAATGAGGAAATTAATTTCTGTTGTTTAAACAATACAGTCTGTGGTATTTTTTATGGCAGCCCAAGCAGAGTATCATTATCGATCATAGATGATATATTTTCCCATATGATTAAAATATACTCTATGATCTCCTCCTGTTTACCTCTCCAGCCTCTCATTTTACCACTCTCCATCCACACCATTTTTGACTTCCCATCAGATGGAATTTCTTTTGGGGTTCCTAAATCCATACTTCTTCATTCATGAACTACTGAAATGCTCTCCAAAAATCAAATACAATAAAATGCTGCTCTGTCTCATCTTCAGTGGACTCTTACTGCACTAAGGCTTAAGTCAAAATCTTTCACCTGACCCTTGGGGTCCTGTGCAGTTGGGTTGCTGCCCACCTTTCTTTCCACCTTGTCTTGTACCATGACTCCTGGAGCTCCTTCTTCCACTCACACTGATTTCAAGTGCCTCTCCTTCCTTCCACTTTGTCTCTTAGGTCTAGTCCTCCTTTAGCTAAACAAGCAGAAGTAAGATGAGCTATCCCCATCCTTCTGATGAGGGGATTTTCCTTTTTCCCTTTTTTTCTTTTTTAAATTTTTTATATTTCTTATTATGTTCAGTTAACCAGTATACAGTACATAATTAGTTTTTGATGTAGTGTTCAATGACTCATTAGTTGCATGTAACACCCAGTGCTCATAGCAGCAATGTCCACAATAGCCAAACTGTGGAAGGAACCGAGATGACCTTCAACAGATGAATGGATAAAGAAGATGTGGTACATATAATAGGGAATATTACTCACCCATCAGAAAGGATGAATTTCCCTTATACTTTTCCTTCCTAGCAGTCATCACTGCATAGCTGATACTTCGATTACTCTTGTGCCTCCCCCATTCCACTGAAAATTCAGAGACTATGTGAATTAGTCAAACTTGTATCCCCCAGCGTGTATCACAAAGGCTGGCACGTCACCATTTGTTTAATAAATATATACCCTCAATTAACTGTTTTTAACTCATTTACTCTTTCCTCTCTACTTCAACCTCCCAAACATTCTTCAGGTCCAATCACAGAAAACGTTCTTCCAAAGTCATCTTTCTCCATCCCAAAACTTATTTCCTGTGTCTTAACATCTTCCTGTTTGCCTAACCCTCCCTTCCACTCAATCATGATCTCTCTACGGGTATGGGCCCTACTTTGTGTACTCCTTTATCATCAGATCTGAGCAGAGTATCTGGCACTAGCAGAGCCTCAAAAATTATTCGTTCACAAATGATTGAATGATAAGAGTACAGTGCTATCCCATGCTTATTAGCTAGCTTTCCAGTTGTTTTTAAAAATAACCTAAATTCTACCTTAAAAATGCCTCTGTGTGTGTGAGTGTGGGGTGTGTTTGTGTCAGAAGAAAACTGATTGGCTGGAATGTGTTCTTGACGTTTTCTAAGGTTCCACAACTGTCTAAAAAAGCAAAGGCAGTAGAGAAGCTTCTCAGCATGTCTATAAGATGCTAGCCTGGATGGTTTTGTTTTAACCAAATTGATTTCTTTGTTGAGCATCATCTGGCTGTGCAGGATGCCTTCCAGAGATTAGCTATGGTGTTTTCATTTGCTTTTGAAAATGTGAATAGCTTTGGCATTGCTTGGCAGAAGTTATCCTCTTCACATTCTCCCTGAGGTAATAAAAATGGGAAAATCTTTTTAGGGAAGAATGCGGATGGGAAATTATCTTTTTAAAATTGAGAACAGGATGGTAGACACCATACACATACACCACATACCATACACATATGCCCCCTACCCATGCGGAGCAGGGGGAGCTGGAAAGTGGTGCTGACATCCTATTTGTGTTCTATAAATTCCCTCTCCCAGACAGAAATTACTGGATCAAGTATATGTTTGATTCACGTGGGTTAATTCCAATTCCTCTCCTAGAAGTCTGAAATTAGCATTTCCAGATGTTGGTCATCTTTTCTTCTTCTTGACTTGAGGAGATATAAGCTCAGGGATGACAGGGTGGCCATTAGACATCATGAGCAACAGAGGGAGAGAAAGCCAGTCTGCCAAGAGGAAGAATTGAAAGAGACAAAGGGGAACAGCAGGGATGAAAGATGATGTGGCTCCAGAGATACACAGATGAGGTTGTGTGTTAGCTGCCTTTGAGCATGGAGTGTTTCCTTGTTTCCACCCTTGTAAGACTGGACTCTGGACTACCTATGTTTCTTGGGATGTATTCTTGCTTCTTTCTAAGTTGCTCTTGATTTAATATAATTTGAGTAGATTTCCCTTACTTGAGACCAGAAATGCTTGACCAAGGCAAGTATTTTATAGAGTCTCAACACTTTGAAAAGTGACTTACGTATAAAAAACAAAACAAAACAAGACCTAGAAGGAAGTGAGGGAAGGGGAAATTGGCTGAAGATGGGTTCAGCTGGACCGATATGGGGATTTGGGTTTTTTTTTTTTTATCCTTCTCTAGGCAAGATGATTAAAGTGCACAGACTCCCTGACTTGGTGTTTTGTCCTCTATATTGTCATGGGGAAATCAGCAGGTGATTAGAAAGCAATGCTCCAAATTCTGTGAAAAACCGAATTGTTTACTAGTTATTTATTGGTTAAATTACTGAGAAAAGTGCTTGTCTTCCAGGCCCCAAAACTCTCTTTTCCTGCTTAAGCCTCACTAGTTTTGAGTCACAAAGGATTTTTTTGGTTTCCAAAGTCAATTGATGACACAATGGTTTGCAGTAAATGAAGTGTGAAGACACTTGTACGTTGAAATAAACCCTGATACCATGTGGATGTAAAAAACTTAATTGTGAAATGGCAAGGCTGGCTCTTTCATTATTATTAGCTGGTTTATAAGCTGGTTGTATAGTGTGGTCTCAATGCTCTCGTAACATTTTGAGTAGTAGGGGCACCATCGGAATAAGTGTAGCACTAGGTAATCTAACCATGCTGTGAATTCAAGAAGATATAAAGTAATTGCAATACTTTGTCGTTAATCTGGTAGTACAGACATTTTGCTGTGAGGTTTTGTTAGCTCTACTTGTCAGTAGTTAAGGCTGGTAATGACACGATGGCAACTGCCATTTGTGGAGAGTTTACTGTACGTATGGTAGGCACCCTGCAAAAGGAGGCATGGACAGTTCACTTGAGCCGTTCAACAACCTTTCGACGGACACAATTTTAAAAAGTACATAGATTAGAAAGTGTATATGTAAATAATTTGTTCATGTAGATTTGAACCAGTCTTCATGCTTAACAAATCGTTACAATATATAAAATTCATGTAAGACCGAGAAGTAAGATGACACCTGGTACATTTAATTATTTTTGGTTTTATACCTTGATGGCAAATCTTCTTTTTTTTTATTCTTATGTTAATCCCCATACATTACATCATTAGTTTTAGATGAAGTGTTCCATGATTCATTGTTTGTGCATAACACCCAGTGCTCCATGCAGAATGTGCCCTCCTCAATACCCACCACCAGGCTAACCCATCCTCCCACCCCCCTCCCCTCCAGAACCCTGTTTGTTTTTCAGAGTCCTTGATGGCAAATCTTAAAAGAAATTGTCAGGGAGGGGCGCCTGGGTGGCTCAGTTGGTTAGGCGACTGCCTTCGGCTCAGGTCATGATCCTGGAGTCCCGGGATCGAGTCCCGCATCGGGCTCCCTGCTCGGCGGGGAGTCTGCTTCTCCCTCTGACCCTCCCCCCTCTCATGTACTCTCTCTCTCTCTCTCATTCTCGCGCTCTCAAATAAATAAATAAATAAATCTTTAAAAAAAAAAGTTAAAAAAAAAAAAAGAAATTGTCAGGCAGGGATTTCAAAGCCTAAAACTCTACATCTAGGTATTAAAAACTAATGAATTTTCAGGGCCTCTGAGAACTTGTCTTTTTTTCTTTCTTGAAAAGATCTATTGAGTATTTCATGGAGTCTTTCAAAGTTTATTTTATCTTCTAATCTTAAAAAAAAAAAAAAAGGAAGGGGAATTTTGTTCATGAAGCAGTTGCCCCAAATCATCCTTCTAAGTTTATCTACTTTTGTAATAAACAAAAAATATCATTTTTACGTAAAGCACCTAGAATCTTTGTCTCTCAATGCTTACAGTGTGTGTATGTGTTCTAGATGAGAACAAAACACAAAAAAAGACTTAAGAAATCTAAATTATAGTCCTGCCTTTGACTTTAATTCTCTTTGTGTATCTGGACAATCACTTAACTTCCATTTCCCTATTTTTCTCAGTTGTAAAGTTGAAATTTAAATATGCATGGTCTGGTTTGAGAATGAAAATGCAGAGTAATGGAATTATGTGCTTAATCTTGTTGATATTTTTTTCCCCCACATGGAGTATAATTATTCACAAACCATGGGAAAGTTGCTGTTAAGGGGTTTTCCAAAGTATTTTGCTTTCTTTTTCTTCACCTTTGCCTTAGACTTTTAGAAAACATTATCTGATAGGGGAACTGTACTTTCTTTAGGGGGTTAATGGGAATTTTTGTAGCGTAAAATCGTACAAATGTGATTGAAACAAATGGAGCATTTAAATCAATAATAACAAATCATTAGAACATCCGGTAATTAACCTGTCATCCCTGTAAAGGATTATTTAGATGGAACACAGGGCAGGATCTTGTGTACAAGAATGGTGTTAGTGGAAAACCTGCTGGTCCAAACGCTGTTTTAATCGTGATTTAGAAATAGGAAATGGAGCATAATTTGATTTTAAACTGATGCTTTTCAGATGCAAAACTTCCAAAGGTGACTGAAGATAGTAGTAGCACAGGGTTTCCATTCGCATCGCCATTTTCATCTCTAGATTACAGCTTATTTTTATAAGCATAATTTATTTATGGTCTGCATGACTGGGATAAGAAGGGATCACTTTGGAGAAATGAGAAATATATCCTATATAAAGAGAAAAAAATTCTCTTCAAAGCAATGGATAAGGGAGAAAAATGACTCTTCTTCTCAAGTCAAGTAACCACCAAACCATAGATAGTTCTTAGGGTTTCAGTCTAATTTATATGTCACTTTTAGGCAGATCTCAAAAGAATTCAAGTTTTACATGAAATAAGCTAGACCTTAGTGAAGACATTGGGTCTGATGCATAGCATAGCCTCACCAAGACACAGTAACTGAAATACCCTTCAAAGGCAAATAGTAGGACAGATCTCATTCTTTTGTCATTTATTCATTCAACAAAATTATTAAGACCTATTATGTGCATAGCACTTTGCAAGATACTGGGAAAGCACAGTGGCAACTTAACTTGTTATCTAAAGTCCAGAAATACAAAAGCTAATAAGGGCAACTCATAACTGCTATAGTAAGTCACTGGATAAAGCAGGAACACATAAAAAGAAAATAAAATTCATTTCTTCGAGGGCCATGAAAAGCCACCTGTAAAAAGCATCACCTAACCCAAGGTCCGAGGGATGAGTAGGGGGGATTCAGGGGAAGAAAGAAGGAATGGGTCTGTGCTTAGAGGAATAGCAATGCAATAGTATAGAAATAAGAAAGAACTGTAGAGCTCCAAGTACTTTAGTCTAGCAGGAGTTTAGAGCTCAATGAAGAGAGAGAAGAAAGGTGAGGCTAAAGAGATGAAAAATAGCCTGATCATTAAGTGTCCAGTGCCCCTACTAAAATGTTTAAGGGGGAGCTCACTGCATGGTTCTACACATTTAAGTCTCTGCCTCCAAGCCACCCTTGTGGGTTATTTAAGCTCAGCATTTAGGTTTCAGATATATTTTATAAAACCATCCTCACATCTTTCCCAGAGTCATGCTATCAGACTTACTTAGCAATACCAGTTTGTCTTAGCACTTCCGTACCCCAACAAAAATTTTGTCTCTCACATATGCCAACATGGTCTTATTTCCAGTGTTTTCCATCCTTGATCTGCTGGGGTAAGCAAATCTTCCCTGGCTGTGTCATACTCACTTTAAAGTATAGGTAAAGTATTGCTAGCTCATAAAAATTTCAATCTAACTGGAAGATTCTGTCTCAAGGGCCAGTGCAAATCATCCATAAAAACAAGCCAAGAATTGACACTCCCTGATATAAGCCCAAAGAAAGCTTAACTTTCATTACCATCACGGTGCAGAATTCTTCCCTAGTAGAGAAAACCTTATGGTTATATTCCTTCATGATTTATAAATGAGTTTCCCTGGTAGCCATTTTAGTTTGAATTAAAAGTATGATATTGTGAGGTTGTTTTTTACCAGTCAAAATTATGCCAAAGTTTTGTGTATGTAGGTATAATATAGGAGCTTGATTAAGGAACTTTGACCCAACTGTGATTTTGAAAAAAAAAAAAATGTGTCTAGCATTTTAGTTTCTCTGAGATCAGCAACTAGGGACACCAAATTTTTATCTTACCTAAAGGATTCAAAGCAAGTTAGAAGTGGAGGAAGAAATTCTGACAAAAGCATTATTTTCTCTAGATAGCATCTTCACTATGGCTATTACAAGTAGGTGATAGAAAATTCCAACAAAATTATTCAAGCTTCTTCATTCTTAGAATCATAGAAAGAATATATACTACTTCAATCTTAAAACTCTTCTTCCTTCTGCTGTGTTTGATTTGAACTTTCATAAATAGTATGACTTTCGCTATGCTACCATTTTCAGATTTCTTTTCTTGAATCCACCTAAAGTGGGGTGAAGGAGCCATTCATTCAAATAATACATTTTAAACTGTGAATAAGTATTTGATGTTGAATAACCAAAAAGAAAAAAGAGAATTAATAAAATCTCTCTTAACATAGAGGAGAAATGTTCAATGAAATGTTATTAACTATAATAGCCATTATTGCTATTTGAAGCATTCATTGTAAGTAATAAACTTCTTACAACATTTGAGAGGAGATGGGCATCTCTATTTCTAGATGAGGAAAATCATGCAGAGAGAGAGATCAAGTATTGTGTAGTCACTCAGAATGAAAGAGCCTGCCTACCTCATAACCTAATCTGTTTTGTCTTCTTTCTGGAAACACACTCAGAGCAGATTCCCCACCTTTTCTTCTCAGTTGATTGCGGTCATGTTACTGAGTTCTAGCCAATACACTCTGAGAAAAGTGAAGAGTGCCACTGCCAGGCTTAACTCATAGTAATAATGCCTGACTCAGTCTTCCGTGCTTCTTTCCCCTTTTACCATAAATTTTAGAAGCCATCTTTGAGAATGGCAAAATTACAAGATGGATGAGCCTCGTAACTTGAATCACTGCTTGGAAGCCAGCCACTAACCAATCAGGAGTACTTGTTTTTGTCTTTTCATATGAGAACAATTGACATCTTTTGTATTTTTTAAAAGATTTTTATTTTTATTTATTAGAGAAAGAGAGAGAGCACACAAGCAGTGGGGGCAGGGGCAAAGGGAGAGGAAGAAGCAGGCTCCCTGCTGAGTGTGGAACTCAGCACAGGGCTCTATCCCAGGACCCTAAGATCATGACCTGAACCAAAGTCAGATGCTTACCTGACTGAGCCACCCAGCTGCCCCTGATGTCTTTTGTATTAAACCACTGAGATTTGGGGGTTTCTTACAGCAGCTAGTGTTACCCTAACTAATACATGCAGCTAGTAACTGGAGAAAGCAGGATTTGAATCAAGTTATGCCTTGCCCCAAAGCGTATACTCTGAACAATTTTTCAGCTGTCAGACAATATAATGCCTTCCATACGTTGCCTCCGGGATTGTCATAATGGGGACACTATTTTGGAGACTAATTACCTGAAACATTGGCAAAATAGTCCCCAAGCCTTAAGCTCTGGGCTGATTCCATCCGGAAGGTGCAGTTTTTCCCTCTGTAGGAACTCAGAATTGTAGAAAATAGGATATGCCTAATGGGTCACAAAATGGGTCAATAGCAATGACAGCTTGCTTATTTACAACAACTTGTTTACTGATTTAGTGATTTCATGGATTAAGATCATGCTCAACAACTGCATCCAAAAAACCACAAATTATTTGACTAAACACAAGCAATTATTTGTCATCTAGTATTATGGAACCTAGGAACTTAAATGTGTGCTGTAATTTGGCAAAAAAGGGAAATCAATTCCTGATTCTGGGTGCCTTCATGATAATTGAGGATGATGAAAATCATTATCAAGATAAGATAACAGAACCCATTTATCCTATCTAGAATTTTGGTCTAAAAGACTTTCTGTGGAAATCCATCTCACCAGGATCAAGAAAATGAGTCGCAGTTGGACTCACGGATGCATTCCAATATCCCAGTTAGTCCCCTCTGCCACTCAATCCCCCTAGACTCTGAATCAAATAATTTGTCAGAGGGATTCAAGAGTATATGTTGTATTTACAAGGCCTGTGAAAAATCTGCAGTATTAGGGTTTGATCCGCTTACTATTTCCCAAATAAGGATAAAAGACAGAAAGATAATATCTTGTCATTCTGAGGTAACATGTTGTTTTGAGTTGCAATATGACAATTCTTCAGTTAAACCAAGAGGACTAAAACTAGGTGAAGTAAAGTGCCCCTAATTTTAATTTAAGTAGCTTGGGTAGTGAGAAGATCCTTTTATCTAAGAAAATCTCCTCCACCTGTTATTTGGTGCTTGAAGTTATTAATAAGCTACAAAGCCAAAATGTCAAAAGACATAAAAATCCCCTTGGATAGGAAATACAGGGACCAAAATTTACACGTCCTGAAAATGGCTTATTTCAGAGCTTTTCCCAAGAGCAGATTGGGATCAGCAAGAATAAAGGCTAGAGTTCAATGCCAGAAAGAGGGCAAAAAGTTCAGGAAGAAGAGACTGAGAGAAGGGCTCCCTAAGCTTAATTTCTTCCACTTCTTTACTCTGCCCTGGGCCAGTTTGGTAATGAATTTTTATCTCCATGAATGTATGCATAAAGTAGAAATAAAATTCAGTAGCATCTTTTGGTCATGGTTGTTGCATGACCATATTTTTACATCCCTAATTCACCTTTTAAAGCCAAGCAACCTAACAATAAAAGCTTTTAGAAAGCTTCAAATTGGTGGTAATAATTCATTTACAAGCTTAGTTGGTGGTAACTGTCTCATTTAAAACTCATTTCCATGGTATATGTGTAGGCGTCATTTTTAATGTGCAAAGCCCTTTGTTTAAATTGAATTTCTCTATGCTTATTAATCACATACAATATTGGGACTAGAACCTCAAAATAACATTGCCTCCCAGAGAGTGGCTTTTTCACCGCTTCCCAGAGCACAGTAAGCCTTAAAATATAGCATGAGAAATTATTCCTCTAGGCTTAACCTATTATGTAAGATATTTCAAAATTTATATCTTATTGCCTGAGATATTTTATAATAGCTGTGTTCTTATCAACCTCATTCCCTTTTCACTAGTAGGAAAAGTGGATGAGAAACAAGGTGATGAGAATAAATTAAGATACATTTATCTTAGGTCACACATGTGTTCCATATTCCTTATTTGTGAAGGACTATGTCGCAGGGGCAATAGCAGAGGAGGAGAGACTGGGAGGAAACATCTTCCTCTCCTTCTGCCTCAGGTGAATCCTTCTTCACACCCTTCTTTTCTAAACCAAAAAGAGAAGATAATTTGGTCAGATTCTGGAACACCTGTAGGGCCTCATTCCCCGGGAAGGAGTGGTATCACCTTGAGTCTTAAGCCTTACACCTTGTCCTTTAGTGTTATCCAGGTTCTCTTTAAGTTTACCAGAAAGCTCCATTTCTACAGCTTCAGCACAATCATGAAGAATACTTGTATTCGTTTTTGCCATTGGTAGTTCTGTTGGGAACCTCAAAGAGAGGGTGGCAGGCTGTACTTTGGGACAGAATCATGGTATTCCAATCATGGTATTTCCTGACCAAAATATCACCTTCTACACTCCCTCCTCCAACAGCTTACATTTAGCTCTTTTCATTTCTACAAATAAATGATAATAGTGTTGATTGTGCTGATGAGATCCAAATTTGACACAGCAACAGATAAGGGGACTATCATATTTTTAGCAGGTTAGGAAATTCAAGAAATAAGTAAAAAATTCTACATATAGATTGTTGCCTTGGATTTCAACCCGCTGAATTTCTAGAAAGCATTCTTACTTGCAGATTCATCATTGCCTCAGAGAAAATCAGTAACCTTTGTGTATTTTATTTAACTCCATTTCTATGTCCAGATAATACCACCAAAGCTGTTAGAATATTAAAGAGGGTAGACATGATTTAGGCAATTAGAATAACTTTTCCTTTCCATTGGACAGGTGTGGATTTGCCTAACTTTGTCATTATTGTGTGATTTTGATATTTTAGCACAGCAGTAAAGAACAAGATATTTATATGTCAGGTTATCAATGTCAATCTTACAGAATGGTAATTGCTTTGAAAACAATGTCATCTCCTGCCAAATCATTGCTCCTTGAAACTAAAGGACCAAAGAACTAATTAGATGCTGTAAGTCTACGTTTCTACTGAATCTTAAAAAAAATAAAGTCTATTATATAGAGAGGTGACACACGGAGAAAATAGGAAAAGGGCTATGGTCTACATTTGTTTAGTGATGATTATAGAGAAGGAAATAGCCAGAGAAAGGGATCCACAAAAGCTAAAGATCAATGGAAGCAGAGATTGTGAATAAGAGATAAGCAAGAGAAACATGATCCTCACAAGAAGCCAGAGATAGTGATGAAGATCCTGAGTTTCCCACAGTATTTGGGAGTCAGCCATATTTTAAAAGCCAGTGATCAAGATAATCTCACTGGCTGCAGAAGGTCTTTGGTCCTCCAAGTGCCTGACGCTAAGGTTACAGGTACACCTCACAGACAGCATTCCTTTGGAGGACTTAGTTAAAGATGCCGCATAAAGGCGGACTGATTTTCAAGCCAACACTTAAAGGCACATAGGGTTGTGGAAAAACATAGGCTCTAGATGCACACAGGTGATGTTGCGAAGAGAGTAAGAAAGTGAGGACCTGGCTTGAAGCTATCACATAGTTATGTAGCCAGAAGCAAGTCATTTCCCCTCACCCTGCCTCAGTTTCCCCTAAAATGGGGATTACAATATTACCTACCGTATTGGGTTGCACTTAAGGTCAAATGAGCTAATGCACAGGAACTTATCAAGTTGTTGGAAAGTCCATGTTGTTAGAACTCCAAGGCTGCGTTGCCGCCCTGCCCTGGGCACGGTGCTACTGAGGATGTGTGGAGGTTAATCCAACCAGCTCCCGCTGTAGATAGGATAACCGAGGCTTAGAAGTAACACGATGTTACAAGTGAGCTGGTTATTAAACAAGGCGTTTTAACCCTACGTCACAAAGAGGTCCCCTAAGCCATGTATTGGAAATATCTGCAGTGCCAGTAAAGGACTGAGAAGCCCAGTGCTAAGATGGGAACGCCACCTGTGCCTGAAACCACCAGCAATTGTGTTCACAAAACCCAGAGGGTGAGAGTGTCTGCTGGTGCTGGCACGCCGTGAGGACAAGGACCTTTCTGAAGGTGAAACACAAGGTCACTTCACACTGTTTTGGTAAATCCCCAGGCTCTTCTCAAAGTGGGAAGCTGAGGAGCAGACGCTTAATGACTGAGCCACCCAGGCGCCCCTGATGTTCTAATTCTTAAGCCAGAGAAAGAAAGTCTCTAGGCTTCGTCATTGCACAAGGTGGGCTGAAATCGGGCAACCACGGGCTACTCCCAGGCAGCTGTATTTACCCGCAAGTGTTTTCCACCAACTGTGCAGGGTCGTGCAGTGTGGTCTCAGCCAGCATTCCCGACAATGCACAAGGAGGCTCCTTCTGATTGCTAGAGCTTTCCAGTGCAGCAGGGAATAAATACCATCGCCAGGCACAAGACTAGCCCTTTCTAATACAGTGGAAACGAATGATCTCTCTTTTTCATCCTGATCATCTTCTGGCTCTGACAGCGAGACTGGGGACTCTGGAGATTGCCTAAGATATCACTGGGCTCTTGTTCTGTGTCTTTAAGAAAGAAAGAGACATAATTAAATTTGTCTGAATCTTTCAGGCCATGTGCTAACATCAGAACCCATTTTAGAACATAAAGCTTTCTAATTCACATCTGAAAGTTAAAATCTTTAGGACTTTGGGGAGCTGTTCCTGAGTCCGCTGAAATGAGGTACAAAATTACACTTTTACCTGCATGTTTTAGGAAAAAGCCTTCAAACCTGTCTCAGATTTCCATAGGAATCTGTAATACAACTAGCCTCTAGTTTGCAAGTGCTTCAAAGCCTGTTCAGACTGACTCAGGAAGTAAGGAGAGTACATTGTTGCTCGTTATTTAAAAAGTCCAGTGATACCCTGCTTCAGAAATGGCTGGATACAACTTTTAAACAAGATCACCAAGACCATTTTTTTCCCCTTTCTATCTCTTGACTCTACTCTTTTTTTTTTTTTTTAGATTCAGGAAAGGCCTTGCCACATTGTAGCAAGAAACCCATTGTAGCTTGCGGGAGTCCAGCTCCAGCCGGGGTGGGTCTCTCGTAGGAAAGGACGGCGTGGGCAAATGAGGAGACACAGACACAGGATCAGGTTGCAAGTATCTCCTCCTGACAGCCTCGGAGGAACTTTATATGTTAGGATATTTTTGTTTTTCCAAGTCTTAGATCATTTTCTGGATTACAGCCATAGCCTTCTTTCATTTTTCCTTCCTAATGATTAACATGACCTTTATTGATTTCTGCTTATTGGCTTTCGCTAAAACTAAAAAACAGTACGCAAAGAGAAAGGTGCTAGACAGAGCGTGACCGTCTTGTTATTTTGTTCTATAGAAACTAATTCTTCGTGGGATTAGTTTCATTATGATTGCTTAGATAGGCGTAACTAAGATGAGTAGTCACTTTATCATGAAACCCCAGAAATATTCCCACAATTATAAAGATTGCCATAAACAAAATGAAAGAGAATAGCAGGAGCCAGCTGTGGAGTCTCCTGTTTTCAGGATTGTCCCCCATACTTGGACCTTGTCAAACACCATGAGTAGCTTGGCTCGCGCCAGTAGCTCCAAACCTACAACCCCCTAGCTGAGCAAACCCAGTGAAAAGAGTGTAGCTCCTACCCAGTAATTCCAATAATTGGCTCCAACAGGACCAACTTGAGGTACATGCCCTATCCGAGCCAATTGTTAGTGTCGCATGAATTTCAGTTTTGCGCATTTGACAATGCCTTAGGACGATTTTGGTTGTCACAACTTGGACATGCAAATGGCATCTGGTGGGGAGAGCAGCATCCCTGCTGCTAAACATCCTACAATGCACTGGTCAATTCCCTGCAATAAAGTGATCCAGCTCCAAATTCAATATTGCAGAGCTTGGGAAACCCTGCTACAGCCAACACAATGGAAGACTGACTGATCAGGCCTGGAGCTCATGCCTACCCCTAGGATGGCATAAGAGGATCCATCAATAAAAAGTGCAGAAGGGGAGGTTTCCAAAGGAAAATCAGAAAATGCCACAAAACAATGAAGTGGTTATTATACCTATTTTATAGATTAAGCATTTAAGCTTCACCCAGCTAATAAGAAGCAGGGAAGTGTATTAAACTCATCATTTCTAAATCCATAGTCTGAGCTGTTTCATATTCTTCTGTGTCATAAGATTCTGTTTAGTGGAAAGAAAAAAAGCTCTACTTAAAAAAAAAAAAAGAAGAAAGAAAAAGATCTTGTCAATTGATTACTAAGACCTGCTTTGACTCCAGTGAAAAGAAATACTTGGCTTACAAGGACATTACCTGGGTTGCAGATATTCTGTATATTCATGAATGCCCTGGTTTTCAGTTGTATATTTTAAGTCTTTGAGTAATTCCTCCTTTTTGCTTGCATGAATTGAGCTTATTGGGTGGTGGGGGAGAAGTAGGACATATAATTCCTGACTTCTTGCCTATTCTTTATCACAAATGTCAAGTTTCAAACTGCTTGCCATAGGACAGTTGTGATTTACTCTCCTCAACTTGTGTGAACTGGTAAAATTGGAAGTGATAAATACCTTTCAGAAAGCACACACAGCCCTGGATTTGCATGTGTGTATATGTTTTATTAGCAAAGTATTGTAGACTCATTTTATATATGTCTCAGCTATTGTGGTTTGTTTGTAAATCATATCAGACAGATTTTATATTTCATTTTTTAAAACTGTTTAGTACAGAAATTTCTAAACATACCCCAAAAGAGAATTGTATAAACCACTTCCATCTACCAATTACCCAACTCCGATAACCATCAATATTTTTGCATTCTTATTTCATCTAATAATCTGAAATTTTTTTCTGGAATATTTTACAGCAAATATCAGATATACTGTCATTTAACTCCAATATATTTCAATGTATATCACAAAAATAATATTTTCTTGGACGACTGGGTGGCTTAGTCGGTTAAGCGTCTGCCTTCAGCTCAGGTCATGATCCCAGGATTCTGGGATCAAGTCCCACATCCTGCTCCCTGCTCAGTGGGGAGTCTGATCCTCCCTCTACCACCTCTGCCCCTGCCACCTCTCATGCTCTCTTTCACTCTCTCTCTCTCTCAAATAAATAAATAATATTAAAAAATAACATTTTCTTACGTATCACAACGCCATTATTATCAGAAAACAAAATCAACTCCAATTACTTTGGTCTAATATCAAATCTATATTCAAGTTTTTCTAATGGTATTTGTTTATATATGGTTTGTTCAAATTAGTATTTTAGCAGGAAGCACTAATTGCATTATGTGGCTAATAATGGAGTTGTCATTTAAGTCTTTTTTAAGACTGAACAATGACCCCTCTCCACTCCCATTTTTTTATGCCACTGATCTGTTAAAAAACATCAGATAAAGTATACTACTCTATGTTCTAGGCTTGGCAGATTGTTTCCTCATAGTGTAGTTCAACTTATTTATCATGACTGAATTTTCTGTAGACTGGAATATGGAGCTACAACTCTGATCATCAGGAAGAATTTCAATTTTCAAGAATTCATAATGAATTCAAGAATTCATATATTCTATGAAAGGACAATGTCTCACTTTTAGTGATGTTAAGATTGATCGGTGATTATGGGTAATGGCAGTCTGGTTCTTCCACTATAAAACCCTCATTAATTTCACTAAATGGTTTTGATGACCATGTACTTGAATCAGCTATTTTGTTATGGATTGCAAAATGGTGGGTTTTTTTTTTTCTAATTCTGTCATCTCTTTTGCAATTATTCTAGAATTCTTTATAAAAGAAATCCCTCCCATTTACCAGACTATTTAATTCCCCTGAAGTAGGGTTCACAAGGCAAAAGCAAGATACTTATTTACTTACCTGTAGTTATCAATGTTCAGAGTAATGGTTAGTATCTTAGCAATCTTTAGTGGTGCTCAGTCACTTGTATTATTTTTTGACTTGTATTTTGTTTTTGCATAGTCTTATTTTTGTGGGGAGGGGTATGTTTTCCTGTGAACTAATGGCATTATAAAATATATTTAATGTCTTCTAATGAATTACAGCCATTATTCTTTTTTGTAACTGTTTCATATTGAGAACTACAAATGTATACAATGATTGAGATGATAGTAAATAATAAATTCATATATCCAGGGGCACCTGGATGGCTTAGTCGGTTAAGCATCTGCCTTCTGCTCAGGTCATGATCCCAGGGTCCTGGGATCAAGTCCTGCATCATCCTCCTTGCTCAGCGGGGAGCCTGCTTCTCCCTCTGCCTGCCGCTCCCTCCCTGCATGTACTTTCTGTCTCTCTCTGACACATAAATAAATAAAATATTTAAAAAAAATAAAAAATAACATAAATAAATTCATGTATCCATCACCCAGCTTTAACAATTAGCAATTTATAGCAAATCATGTTTTTTTATCTATAGGTACACACTCTATGCACCCCCATCCAAATTATTTAGAAGTAAGATGTAGATATATATTTGTTCCATAGATGTTTAGTATGTTTTTCTGATAAAAAGAGACTCATTCCAAAAGCAGATCATGTCCACAATAACATTGTTATAAGCATCATTATAATTTCTCAGAATCATTGGATAACCAGTCAGTATTCATATTTCCCCAGTTCTCTTACAAATATATATTATGTGTTTACATTTTGCTTGTTTGAGTCAGGATCCAAATAAGGCCAATGAATTGTTTGATATATCTCCTAATTCTCTTTTAATTTTGAGTTTTCCCCCTTTGCCTCTTCCTTTCCTTGTTATCTTTTATTGTAGAAGTTAGCATTTTTAAAAATTCAATTAATTAACATATAGTATATTATTACTTTTAGAGGTGGAGTTCAGTGATTCATCAGTTGTATATAACACCCGGTGCTCATTACATCATGTGCTCTCCTCAATGTCCATTACTCAGTTACCCCATCCCCCCTCTCCCCTCTAGCAACCCTCGGTTTGTCTCCTATGTTGAGAGTCTCTTATGGTTTGTCTCCCTCTCTGATTTCGTCGTTTTATTTTTCCCTCCCTTCTTCTATGCCCTTCTGTTTTGTTTCTTAAATTCCACCTCTGAGTGAAATTATATAATTGTCTTTCTCTGATTGACTTATTTCGCTTAGCATAAGTTCGCTTACCCTCTAGTCCCATCCACATTGTTGCAAATGGCAAGATTTCATTCTTTTTGATGGCTGAGTAATATTCGTGTGTGTGTGTGTGTGTGTGTGTGTGTATACCACATCTTCTTTATCCATTCATCTGTTGATGGACATCTCGGCGCTTTCCATAGTTTGGCTATTGTGGACATTGCTGCTATAAACATTGAGGTGCACGTGCCCCTTTGAATCACCACGTTTGTATGTTTGGGGTAAATACCTAGTAGTGCAATTGCTGGGTCTTATGGTAGCTCTATTTTCAACTTTTTGAGGAACCTCCACACTATTTTCCAGAGTGGCTGTACCAGCTTGCATTTCCATCAACAGTGTAAGAGGGTTCCCCTCTCTCCACATCTTCGCCAATATCTGTCATTTCCTGACTTGTTAATTTTAGCCATTCTGACCCATGTGAGGAGGTATCTCCTCATTGTGGTTTTGATTTGTATTTCTCTGATACCGAGTGATGTTGAGCATTTTTTCATGTGTTTGTTGGCCATTTGTATGTCTTCTTTGGGGAAATATCTGTCTTCTGCCCATTTCTTGATTGAATTATTTGTTCTTTGGGTGTTGAGTTTGATAAGTTTTTTTAAATGGATTTTGGAAACTAGCCCTTTATCTGATAAGACACAGAAATTAGCTTTTAAGTCCTGTAGATTTTCCTACATCTTGGAGTTTGCTGACTTGATTACTATTAAACAGAGACAAAACAGAAATTCAGCCCTCATTGTTTTTAATGCTCAAGTTATCCTATCTTTAGCTTGTGGAAGAAAGAAGTGGTTATTGATTAATTTCATTATTCCTTATAGTAGAAAACCATAGAAAGTATTAAAATTAAAGAAAAACTAAGAGAATGAAGAGATTAAAAATGTAAACTTTCCTAACTATTAAAATATTTTTCAGAACAGGGAAAATCAACCACAGTGAAAGGCTGGATATGCTTTAAATAAATCTTAAAATAAATTTAGAACCAAGAACAAATATTATCTCATGTGAGTACAGTTAATGTTATCCCTTCTCCATTAAAATAAAAACATTTTGAAATTGGCTAACAAAGCAAAATACAATTTTATTGGGGATGAGTTGCATAACTTAAAATGAATCCAAAAAGGGGCACCTGGGTAGCTCAGTTGGTTAAGCATCTGCCTTCAGCTCAGGTCATGATTCCAGGGTCTTGGGATCGAGCCCCACATCTGGTTCTCTGCTTAGCAGGGAGCCTACTTCTCCTTCTCCCTCTGCCTGCCACTCTGCCTACTTGTGCTCTCTCTCTCTCTGTCAAATAAATAAATAAAATCTAAAAAAAAAAAAATAATCCAAAAAGATAAAAATAAAAAGGGCAGCAAACATCTACCGGGCAAATTCATAAGAAAAGAAGGTAGGGGTCATTATCTTGCTATCAAACAAGAGATAAATTGGGCCAAAAATAAAATCAGGCAAGAAAGAGTATTTTACAATGCTGAACACCACAATATACAAAGAATATACAATTATTCATGACTTTGCACCAGATAATACAATCACAAATTTTCAAAAGATACTATAGGCAATGTAAACAGAAATAGACAAGATAAACTGATAATTGTTTATTTTTTATTTTTAAATTTTTCAAAATTTATAACATTTTTATTGAAAACAGTGACAACTCTTCCATATGTATGTACGTTTGTGGAACATTATATTAGAATGTATTAAGTGTGGAAGCAAGCCAAAATATAACAAAGAAATACAGCTATGATAAAACTAACATGTATAATAAGGTCTTGTGATAATGGTTTACTTTAACATATACATCAGGCTGAGGCATCCCAAGAAACCATCACTAATAAAGTAAAAGACCTAAACAACATAATCAGTAAGTGTATACAACAGACATAAATAAAAAATAAACCCTAACAATAGAAATTGTAACTTTACAACTACATGTGGAATATTTGTGAAAACTGATCACACATTATACCCCAAAATTTAGCCTCACTACATTCCCCCAAAATGTAATTCAAACAATATGTCTATGATCACAGTGTCATAAAGTTATAAATCAATACAGAATTAAAATCAAAGAAAATCACAAAAAGTACTTCCATCTAGAACCAAAACAAGCAATCAAACAAGAACCAAGCAGAGAACAAAAATAAAACATCTTTGTTAAAACATCTCTGGGTTAAAGTGAACATTTAAAATTAAATTACAAGACTTCCCTTTTTCTCTTTCATTTACTCTCATCTGGAATTTACCAATGTTGTTAGTCTTTTTAAATAACCAAGTTTTAACCCTATTAATCTATTTTATGTTTGTTTTCTTTTTTTTTTAAGATTTTATTTATTTATTTGACAGAGAGAGACACAGTGAGAGAGGGAACACAAGTAGGGGGAGTGGGAGATGGAGAAGCAGGGAGCCCCATGCGGGGCTAGATCTCAGGACCCTGGGATCATGACCTGAGCCGAAGGCAGACACTAAATGACTGAGCCACCCAGGTGCCCCTTATGTTTGTTTTCTATTTTATCAGTTTCTATTCTTGTATTTATCATTTCCTTCTTTCTACTTATTTTAGGTTTATTTTGCAGGGTTTTTCCTTGGAATAGAGCTTAGCTTGTTGATTTCATCTTATATTCATATACTAATATTTTCATTAAAAGTCATAATTTTACTTGTAAGCATGGCTTTATCTGTACCCCACAAGGCTTAATTTTTGATATATTCATTCTCATTCACTCCAAAATATATTTTAATTTCCATTATTATTTCTGCTTTGACACTTGGGGTTATTAAGAAGAATATTTCTTAATGTCCAGTATATGAAGTGTTTCTGCTTATAATTTTGCATTGCAGTATGGCCAGAAAACAGTATAAAATTCAATTCCTTAAAATGTTTTAAGACTTGCTTTTTATGGTTCGACATTTGGTCAGTTTTTTGAAGTTATACTTTTGGTTTTGAAATGAATGTACATCATTGTGTTCTATATAGATCTGTTAGGTTGAGTTTGTTGACAGTGCTTTTCAAATATTCTATATTACTGATTATTTGTCTTCTTTTTCTATATATTATTGACATAAATGATTAAAATTTTTCCACAGTAACTGTGGAGTTGGTTATTTTTTCTTTTATTTCTGCCAAATTTTGTGTCTGATTTTGAATTGTTATATTTTCCTGATGAATTGAAAATTTCAGGTATTTAAATTTTATCATCTAAACTTTACTTTCTGATATAATACAGCTACATCAACTCTTTTATTTAGTTCTGATAGATATCTACCTACCGAGAGAGAACTTTATGGAAGTGTAATTGACATGTTAAAAATACACATAAAGTATACATCACCATAATCAATATAATAAATGTTTCCACCAACTGCAGAAGTGTTTTCATGCCTCTCTATAATCCATCCCTCCTTCCACGCTTATCTCTAAGCAACCACTAATCATCTGCTTTATGTCACTACAAATGGTTCAATTTTCTATAAATGTCATCAAACGGTTAATATTTTTTTTTTGCCCAGATTTTGTAGTTTAAATATGTTTTAGGAATTAATACATGTTATTCTATGTATCTATAGCTCACTCCATTTTATTGCTTAGTAGTAGTCTATTATAAAGATATATCATAAATTATCCATTCACCTATTTATGGACTTTTAGGTATTTTTCTTTTCATTTTGGAGTTATTACAAATAAAGCCCTATGAACATTTGAGTACAAGTCTTTGTATAGATATATACTCCATTTCTTTTGGGTTAATACTTTGGATAAAAACTTTTTAAGACTCCATTTTGTTTTGCGGCTAAATGTGCATCAGTTTTCAGCCATTATCTTTGCAAATATTGTCTTCGTTCTATTCTGTTCTCCTTTTCTGGGACATTAATAGCACAAAAGATTCAACTTCCCTTACCTTTTTTCAATGTTACTAATCTTTTTGACTCTGTGTTTCCTTCTGGTTATTTGATATATTTATTTTTACATATGTTCTGGTATACTGATTTTCTTTTTGATTGTCTGAATTCTAATTTTAACCTATCCTTTGAGTCCTTCATATCACATAATTTATTATTTAGTTACTGAATTTTTATTTTCATAGTTTCTACTTTCTGTAAAAACTGTCAGTTGCTTATTTCTTTTTGTGTAGAAAGCATATTTACTTAAATGTCTATATATCAAGGCTCCCATAACTGGAGTCTCTGTGTGTCTGTTTATATTATCTATTTTCCTGTAGTGTCATTAATGTTGTATGGTCTGCCAGTGTGCCTCATTGTTTTATAATGTAGTAGACATTGTATTTGAGAAAGTATATTTGTAAATAATTGGAGCTCTAGAAATACATTATCCTCCTTTAGGAAAGACATTTGGCCTACGAGAATTAAGGGTATCTTGGGGAACACTGGCACCCTGGCCTGACCTTAACCTAATTTCAGGAATTGAGATCATTTTGCAGGCTGTGTAATTCTGCAGTATTCTCAGGACCCTGCTCAAAGTGAGAGGGCTCACCACAGTGATCCACACTTCGGGACCTTGGACTCTACATCCTGTTCTCCTCACATAACGGGCCATCAAAAAGCATTTCTCAGCCTCTCAGTGGCACCTCTGGAATCAGAAAAACAAATACACCAAACCAACCCCAAAAAAATCCTAGAGGAAGAGTGGTCCAAACCAGACAGATTGATAAGAAAGACATGTTGGTAGCAAAAAGTGTGACATGGTCAGAGTTAAACTTTTCACATTCTTTTAATCACTTAAACTGTATATATTTGGGGTGTGCAAAGTCTATTTTTAGGATATATTTTGGGCAAGTGTGGCTTGGGGTTGTCTTCTCTATCCAAATAAATATTTGTAGAATATCAGTAATTTTTGTTCTTAACGACGAAGTTTGGTTGCTGCTCACTCACTCAGAAACTACTATGAAATAGATGTGCTACTTGCTTTGCTGTTCCTGAATTTTGTCAAATGATAACATTCTTCATAAACTGTGGTTTGTATTGATGGCATGCTTTTCATGCCATCTACTGACACAAGAAAATAGCATAGAGTCTCCAAAAGTTCACTAAGTATCCAAAAGGCTCTCTGCTGAATATTTACAATATGGTCCTGGGGAAAGCAGGGAGCAAGAAGCATCAGTCAGGCAGTGGCAAAAACAATCACAGGCAAGGCTCAAACAAGTGGTTCATTTCTGCTGCATTCAGGGCATCTCTAAATATCATGAGTATATGTCATCTTCACTGTTTCTAATGCTCAGCATTTTAATGGAGTTCTCTCTCTCTCTATCTCCTCCCTTCCTTTCCTTTCTCTCCATAATTAGAAACCCTTTCTTGTATTGTGTTGCAGGAAATTTTCCATCTTTTGAAACTTTGTGGGAGAAACAAGGTCTAGATGAGAGCTTACCCAGGCCTCTTGAAGCTCAGACATAAACGTGCGACCTAGGCTTTGCTTGTCAAATCAAAAACCTGAAACAGAAGCTAGTGATTCAAAGAAAGCAGGGGAGGCAGACAAGGGAGGAGTAGCAATTAGGTTTTCAGGGGCACCGGAGGCAAAATTACCATTATCTTTGCTTTGTGGTTCCTATGCAAGGCATGACCACCTGATTCTGAGCATGAGTTGGCCTATGATGTTGGTTACCTGAATTCTGGTTGTTCTTCCCTGTTTTCAGAGCCTGATTTTCCAGTCCTTTACCCTGTGCCTTTGTGAGCTACCAATGATGGCTTAATAAATTCCTTTTCAGCTTAAATCAGCCAGAGTGGTTTCTGTTGTTTACAATTATGGCTCATGAGCAGGGTAGTCATCATCATTATCATCTGCATCATCCTTAAAAGCTACAAGTTACTGTTCATTTAAGATGTGCCAACCACTCTGCTAAGCACTTCATGAGCACTCTCTCAAGTCTTTTAGCCAAAGCGTTATGTCAGCAATTCTGAAAGGTAGGTACCATAATTATCCTCATCTTACTTTTGACAAAACTGAAGCTTGAAGAAGTTAAAGAATTTGGCCAAAAGTCCAGGCACAAAAGCTAGGATCTGAATTCAAACACTTTTAATCTCCGTATGGTACCATTTCCATTAATAACACTAGTTTTTTTCATGTTATTACTTCCTCACTCCTTAATGAACTATTAGTCCTTTTACCTTATGCTATCCCACTGCTTTGATAATGTTTCCAGTCCTCATGAAATAACCAGGCAAGGTATCATTAGCTCCATCTTACGGATAAGAAAACTGAGGAGTTACCTGAGTTGCTCGGGCTATGTGCAGATAGTAGGTGATAGAGACTGGGATTGAATTCAGGTCTGCTGACTCTAATGGGAGGCAAATTTTATTAAGCTAGTAAAATTCTAAATAATTTTGCTCCCGTTTCTAGTCAGAAACCACTTTAATAACAGAAACTATACTGCAAAACACTGAGAAATCAGGGCCATCTGTTTTTTAAGCAGGTTTGTATTCCTAAAGGATATGTGACCTAGTAGGCTTTCATTAAATACTTGTTAGGGTGATACACTGAGTCAAGTGACATTATATCCCTCAACCTTACAGATGGCATACTGTTGATATTTATAGATTTTTTTTGGCTTTTTAATAGCTAGAAGCCTGGCTTCCCTATAAAAAAAACTCCTTTATTTTGTTCTCATTAGAAAGTAATACTTAAGGCTAAAATGTGAACTTCCACAAAAGAAAAAAAACGGAATATTAAGTTGTTAAAGGAAAACAATGTTTCTACAACTAGGTTCATGAATCCATCAATTTATGATAGTGAAAAACTGCATATTAGTTAAAATTTCCACATGAAACAGAATAGCCTCACTTTGATTCATTTTTTTAATATTCTGCACTGCTATTTATTAAAAGTATTGTTTAAGTAGCATACAGGAGTCTTCCATCAAAATCCATGTAATAACAAGCGCAGACCCTGAGAGCTTAAATACTCTCACTGCCCCTCCGGCCATACTTCCCACAACTCTTCACCAAGTTCATCCCATTCCATCCATGCTGGCTTTCTCAGTGGTCCTTAAATATGTCAACCAGGCTTGTACCTCAGAGTCTTTGCACTTTCTCTTTTCTCTGTCTTGTGCAGTATTTCCCCTGATATCCACATGGCTGATGCTTTCATTCAAATGTCAGAGCTGCATCAGGATATATCACAGAAGCATTCACTGAGCCTATGTAAATTAGCATCATTCCATGTTCACTCACTACCTTTCACTCTGCCCCTGCTTTATTCTTCTTCATTGCACTCATATTTGACCTTATGTGTGTGTGTGTGTGTGTGTGTGTTTAATTATGTATTATTTTCTTTTCCCACTAAAATATAAGCTTCAAAAACAAACCCTGGAGCACCTGGGTGGCTCAGTCTGTTAGGCGTCTGCCTTCGGCTCAGGTCATGATCCCAGGGTCCTGGGATCAAGTCCCGCATCGGGCTCCTTGCTCAGCGAGGAGTCTGCTTCTCCCTCTGCCTGCTGCTCCCCCTGCTTGGGCGCTCTCTCTCTCTCTCAAATAAATAAATTTTAAAAAAAATCCTTTCAAAAACAAACCCTGTTCTGTTTTGATTACGGCAGAATTCCCAATGACTAAATCAGTGCTGGACACACAGTTATTGGTCAGTAAATACTTGTTCAGTGAAAGAAGTTTGTTTGGTCTCATGTAAGCCCACTACTGAGTTTCTGGTTGTGTTTACTCTTGTCTTGTTGGAAAATCACTCCCTTATTTGAATAGAAGAGTTGAGCTCTGTTGGTCATTTTTAGTGTTTTTACCATTTCTGTACTGAGCACTCCTATTCCTTATCATATTATGTTTGAATTAATTACTTCCTTCTTATATTCCTTGACACTAGGCTGCAATTTTTGGTCTTCCCCATAAATCACTTTGAATGTTAGCAAGTAGAATCCTGTGTATTTTAAAAATACACGATTTTATGAACCTTAGATGCAAATAGGTAGAAATAAAGGAAGGAAGAAGAGGAAGAAGGAAAGGAAGTAGAGAAAGAAAACCAGTCATTTAGCCTGGAAGTAAGAGAAAGACCATTAAATCTGTTTACTTGTCCTCATTCCTATACGAGCTAGAAGGAACTAGAATAAGATTAGTGGCCCTTCTAGTTGTCTTCCCTAGAGAGGACTGTTTTTGGTGCCTTATCCAAGAATGGAAAAAATCTGAAAGCTGAACCAAAACTGATGCAAAATTGGTCTTGAATAGGATTCCTATTGAAAATGAGAAACACAAAGCAAAATTACAAAACACAAACTAATGTCACAAACTCAGATTAGTTTATTTCAGTTCCCTAATCTAAAATCCAAAAGGACAAGGTTCAGAGAACTTCCAAGTTGGTGAACATGTGGAGACTCAGGGAGAGTGGCAGACCTAGAGAGGGCATGGAAGCTCCACACCCTTTCCCCAAGTCTTGATCTAAGCATCTCTTTCATCTGGCTTTTTCTGAGTTATATCCTTTTATAAAAAAACTGACAATCTAGTAAAATGTTTTTCTGAATTCTGTGAGCTACTTTAGCAAATTAATCAAACCTAATGTTGGTTCACAACCCTTCCAGGAGCTTCCCAGATGTAATCTGAAACTGGTTCCTGTACTCAGAGGGCAGGGAGAGACCAAAGAAAGAGGCAGGCCACTTCAAGTTGGTAGGAGGCTTCTCTCTGGTGACAGCAAAATGAACTGACTCCTGTACCAGCCCACCAGATCTTAAAAGTGTTTAAAGAGGCCCTAACTGGGCTTAATCACACATACCGTGCAGGTTTTCAATACCACATCACCATCTCAAGGCTGTATTCTTGAAGCCATCTCTGGGAGCAGGAAAGGGAAGCATAATCCACATTCCAAGGACAAGGGTAGGGGTAAGAGCTTCTGAGTACCCAGGTCCAGCTCAGGGGACAATTGGCAGTCATGTCTTTTTGGTGACCTTCCCTAACACCCAAGAATAGCGTTGTGGCAACCTCTGATCTAACCTGTCAGTCAGAAGCACAGGTGTCAACCCAGGCTTGAAATTGGCATCTGAAGGGGGGTGGGGGGGTGGGTAAGGGACTGAGCCCTTAACCTGTGGGACCCGATGCTATCCTCAGGCAGTGGTGTCAGAATCGAGTTAAATTATAGGACACCCATTTGGTATAGGACACCAATGCTACCTCAGATACAGAAGACTTATACCTTACCATGTTTTTAAGTTGGCTTCATAAATAGGTGCATTATAAATTGTTTCTATGACATATATGCCAATGGTCTTTTAAAAGTACTCTCCCTTTGGATTAAAAAAAAAGGACTTCATGCCCTCTACCATTGTTTGCAATTTCAAAATATTTCAAAAATTATGATTATTCAGTAGTGAGGGAAAAATTTACTGGATAGATTATCTGCCAGTCTTCCTTGTATTCATGCCACTATATTCTTGTATTAGTTTTGTTAAGTTATCATTTCTAAGAATTTCTCTCTTTCATCTAGATTTTTGTTCTTTATAATATCTCCTTTGATTTTTTAAATATCTATAGAATCTATAGTGAGATCCCCTTTTCCATTCTTTATGGTTATTGTGGTGTGTGTGTGTGTGCGTGCATGCACATATCAGTGGCTCTCACCTACAGGTTTACCAATTTTAAGAAACAACTTTAAAGAACCAACTTTGGCTTTGTTGATCTTTATGTGGTATGGTTTATTTTCTGTTGAATTTCTGCTCATATCTCTAGACTGTCCTTCTTACTATATATTTTGGATTTAATTTGGTGTTATCTTTCTAAATTCCTAAGATGGGTTCTTAGTTCATTAATTTTCAGCCTTTCTTTTGCCCTATATGAATTTAAACCTCAAATTTCCCTTTGAGTACTTCATAGGTACATTGCACACATTTTGATAAATATTTTTATCATTATTCTACCTTCTAATTTCTATTAACATTTAATATTTAACCCATAAGTTATTTAGAAGTATATTTCTTGCATTCTAGATATATGTATATTTTCAACTCATATTTTCTAGTCATCCAGAATAATTGCATTATATCTATTGAAATAATTTTAATCTTTTAATGTGTGTTGTGACTTATTATATTGCCCACTATGGAGTTAATTTTTGTAAATGCCCCATGTGTACTTGAAAAGACTGTATGTTTTGTATATTGATGCAGTATTTATATATAAATATAGATATTTACATATACGTGAGCTATATGAGATCTATAGAAACAGTGAGAATCAAATGTGCTGGTATTCATATCTTCTATATTTGTTACTCATTCTTATATGATTGTTCTAACAAATACCAGTAAATATTTATTGAGTCTTACTAAGTATTAGGCACAGTGTTAAGCACTTTGCATAGATCATTTGATTCAATAACATAATAATTCTATGATTAAAGAAAGGAAACCAAAACTTTAAGAAGTTAAGTAATTGCTCAGAGCCCGCCTTTGCGGGGAGCATGATGGGTGGGTCATCCAAAACCAGTACTGGAGTCCAATTCTATATTACTCTATATTCATACATTCATGACATTGCTCTAAATCTCTTTAGGTAACAGTCTTTTATCATGTACATGACAAATCTTGTCTTATATATTTCCCCTATTTATCTGTTCTGCAAAATCCTACATGTTAGTTGCTCCTTTCTCAGGAAAGGTTCCTCATTGATGTTGCAATTCTGTCCTGTAGATCTTAAGAACTAGTGACTGTGTTGTGATTCTCCCAGAAAAAAAAATTCCATTCCATTATTGTGGAAAAAATAACATCTAATTGGGAATGTGAATTGAGAAGAAATACCCATTTGTCGGGAAGGGAAGGGAAGGGATGGGAAGGGATGGGAAGGGAAGGGAAGGGGAGGGGAGGGGAAGGGAGGGGGAGGGGAGGGGAAGGGGAGGGGAGGAGGCAGGGAAAGAGGGAATGATTGGATAGGAGGAAGGAAAAACAGAGGAGGGGGAGGGAAGGGATAAAAGATGGATAGAAGGAAGGAAGAAAGGAAGGGAAGATGGAAGGAAGGATAATTATGATAGATATAGATAGAGAGATGATAGATGACAGATAGACAGATATTAAAAATTATACTACTCTGTAACATTCTTAAGTGTTCTCTAAGGCACAAATACCTGAGAAGTCTTACTCTCTAGGATGCTGGTGACTTCTTGACAGGGACTTGAATTTGTTCATCGCTATATCTTCAGCACTTAGTACAATGTAAGTCCTTTGTAAATATTTGGTAAATTAATTAATGGAATACATATCATGAAAATTGCACCAGTTAAAGAATTACTAGTTTTTATTTAAATCATATAAATGTCCAAGAGGTTGCTGCTTGTTTTCTCCTCTAGGATTGGGATGATTTCCTGTCTCACATTTAGGTCTTTCATCCATTTTGAATTTATTTATTTATTTATTTATTTATTTTAATTTTTTTGTGTGTGGCATAAGAAAATAGTCCAGTTTCATTATTCTGTGTGTTGCTGTTCAGTTTTCCCAATACTATTTGTTGAAGAGACGGCCTTATTCCCATTGGATATTCTTTCTTGCCCTGTCAAAGATTAGTTGACCATATTGTTGTGGGTCCATTTCTGGACCTAGGCCATAGCAACTTCTTACACATCCCCAGAAGCAAGGGAAACAAAAGCAAAAATGAACTATTGGGACTTCATCAAGAGAAAAGCTTCTGCACAGTGAAGGAAACAATCAACAAAACTAAAAAGGCAGCCTACAGAATGGGAGAAGATATTTTCAAATGACATATCTGATAAAGGGTTAGTATCCAAAATGTATAAACAACTATCAAACTCAGCACCCCAAAACCAAATAATCCATTTAAGATATGGGGAGAAGACATGAAAAGACATTTTTCTGAAGAAGACATCTAGATGGCCAACAGACACATGAGAAGATGTTCAACATCACTCATCATCAGAGAAATACAAGTCAAAACCACGATGAGGTAGCACGTGGCACCTGTCAGAATGGCTAAACACAGGAAACAACATATGTCAGCAAGGATATGGAGAAAGGGGAATCCTCTTGCACTGTTGGTAGGAATGCAAACTGGTGCAGCCACTCTGGAAAACAGTATGGAAGTTCCTCAAAAGTTAAAATAGAACTACTCCCCATGACCCAGCAATTGTACTACTAGGCATTTACCCAAAGGTACAAAAATACAGATTCAAAGGGATACATGCACCCAATGTTTATAGCAGCATTACCAACAATAGTCAAACTATGGAAAGAGCCCAAACATCTATCAGCTGATGAATGGATAAAGAAGGTGTGGTATATATATACACAATGGAATATTACTCAGCCATCAAATAGAATGAAATCTTGGCATTTACAATGACATGGATAGAGCTAGAGTGTATTATACAAAGGGAAATAAGTCAGTCAGAGAAAGACGAATACCATATGATTTCACTCATATGTGGAATTTAAGAAACAAAACAGATGAACCTATGGGGAGGAAAAAGAGAGAGAGAGAAGGAAGCAAACCATGAGACTCTTAATGATAGAGAAAAAACTGAGGGTTGATGGAGGGAGGTGGGTGGGTATTAAGTAGGGCACTTGTGATGAGCAATGGGCATTATATATAAGTGATGAATCACTAAATTCTACTCCTGAAGCCAATATTAAGCTATATGTTAACTAATATTTAAATAAAAATTTGGAAAAAGTCATATAAAAGTATAAAGAATAGATAAAACCTTGACCTATAAGACTGGTACAACCACAAGATGAACTTCTCTTTCTATGCTTCAGACTTATTTTCAATCCCTGTTTCATAATCTTAATGAATTAGCTGATGTTAAGGTGTGATAACAAGGCAATCTCACCCACATCTGAAATTTTCAATTGGGAACTTATCTTCAGAATTTCCTTCATAACTTGCAATCTACAGATCACTGAAGTTATCTAGGTATTATTAACTTTAAGTGGTCTCTGGAGAAAACTATCCTAATAGCCTTCTTTTATTGTTAATACCACCATAAGGAATTACAGTCAATCCCTTATTGAAAAATGTATGAGACAAGATAATAAAATATGGGGATTTTACAATAAATCATTATGAGCAGATATGGAAGTAATAAACATAGATCAACTAAAAGGCTAGCATATTGACTAATGGCACCATCACAGTTATTTCTATGGGGAATAACAGTTCATCTTTTGCTGAGTATGTGCCATTACAGAAAACAGAATCATTCTCGCTTATTTTGTTATTCTTGTTTTATTTTTTTTAAGTCACAGAAGTTTGAAACTGACTTGGAATATGAAAAACCCAAGCTTGAAATATATATAAATACAAATCTTGTGCAGTGATGCTTTAATAACTTTTTCCATTTTTAAATAATATTTGCAATGCTCCAATCATTCAAGTAGTAGCATATGAGAAATTAACAGGTATTTTGCAAAATTTAATATTAAAAGCTTTGGATTTAAATTTAAATTGGGAAAGAACTTAATATTGGCATGGAGACTGAAGATGGAATTACAGAAATACATTTAACAATTTTTCAAATCCTTGCCAGTTTTCAGTCGTTTCAGTGAAAAAAAAAAGGCAAATCATTTAACTGAATCAAAAACTTCTAAGAGGAGCTGACTGTACTTATGGTGAGCTACCTTATTGGATTCTGAAGGCAGGGTATAATGAGATGTTGTGAACATTTTGAGCATTTCTGTTCCCTATAGTGTCAGTCCTAATGCTGATTTAGAAGTTTTATGACTGAATCAAATGACAGAGTTAGAATCATTTAAAATTTGTGGTACCTGGAAGAATGAAATTGATACAAAAAAATCACAGCTTTATTGAGGTATAACTGTTACAAAATACACTATACATATTTAAAGTGTACAATTTCATAAGTTTTGACACTTATATATACCCATGAAACCATCACCACAGTCAGATAATGAACATTTTCATCACCCACAGAAGGTGCTGCATGCTCCCTTGCTATCCTTTCTTCCCACCCTTCCCTGCACTCCTCCCCCAGGCAATCACTAATCTTCTTTCTGTCACTATACATTAATTTGCATTTCCAAATGTAATCATAGAATCATACAGTATATATTCTTTTTTCCTGCCTTCTTTCATTTAGCAAAATCGAGATTGATTGATGTTCCATGTATTAATAGTTCATTCCCTTTCATTCCTGAGTAGAATTCATTATATGGATATTCCATAATTTGTAAGCTATTCATGGATATTTGAATGTTTCCAGTTTAGGGCTATTACAAATAAAGCTGCTATGAACATCATTATACAAGTCTGTATAGGCACTTTTGCTTTGATTTCTGTTGGATAAGTACCTTGGAGTGGAATGACTAGATCATATGGTAATATGCTTCAGTTTTAAAGAAACTGTAAACTATTTTCCAAAGTGATTATACTATTTTATAATCCCAGAAGCAATGTATGAGGTCCAAATCCTCCATATCCCTGTCAACACTTAGCGTGGTCTGTCTTTTTAATTTTAGCCATTCTGAAAGGTATGCAGTGCTTCCCCATTGTGCACTTAATTTTTGCATTTCTCTAATGACTACTGATATTGAAGAGCTTTTCATGTATTTGTTGATTCAGATTTTCTGTCCAGTTTTTAAAATTGGGTTGTTTTTTATTGAGTTTTGTCTATTGCAAACAAAAATACTATAAGCATTCATGTATAAATCTTTGCAAGGACATACATATTTTCTTTCCTCTTGGGATTGTATCTGGGAGTGAAATGGTTGTATAATATGATAAGTGTCTGTTTAACACTTTAGCACACTGCCAAAGTCTTTTCTAAGATGAGTACACTCTATTACAATCCTAATAGCAATGCATGAGAGTTTCAATTCTTCTCCCTTCTCACCTACAACTGGTATAATCAAGTCTTCTCTAATTTTGGCCATTCTAATAGATGTGGATAGATATCTCATTATGGTTTTAATTTGCAATTTCCTAATGACTAATGATGTTGAAATCTTTTCATGTGTCTGTTTGCCATCATTATATCTTTGGTGAAATGTCTGTTCAAGCCAGTATTTTTATTTGAGCTGTTTGCTTTCTTATTGTTGAACTTAAAGAGCTATTCTAAATGTAAGTCCTTTATCAGATATATGTTAAGCAAATATCTTTTCCCAGTCTCTGGCTTTTTTTCCCCTTCAACTTGCATACAATGTTTATAGTATGTTAATATTTGTACAAAATATTGAAAGGCAAACATTCATATGCTTTCATGGATACACAGACTACCTCACTAATAATATTGATGATCATTGGATAGAGGTACTGCATGCCAGTCTACTTAGATCACCTCAAAAAAAAATATCCATTCCTATTGACAGTTACCATTATACCCTCCCACCTAGCCCTACGCCAGTAATCTATAAGCTACTAATTACTAATTTACTTTCTACTTCTATACATTTGCTTATTCTGGACATTTCACAGAAATGGAATTGTATAATATATGACATTTTATGTCTTGCTTCTTTCACTTAATGTTCTCATGTTTAATCTGTTGTAGCATGTATTAATATTTAATTCCTTTTTATGACTGAATAGCAAACCATTGTGTGAATATACCACATTTTATTTATCCATTCATCAGTTCATGGACATTTTTTTTCCATTGTCAGGCTACCATGAATAATGTTTATATAAACATTTGTATGTAAGTTTTCATGTCAACATATGTTTTCAGTCCTATGGGGTGTATACCTAACAGTGGAATTGCTGGGTCATTATAGGTATATCTATGTTTAATATTTTGAGGAAGTATCAAACTATTTTTCACAGGGGCTTTATCATTATGTAACACCACCAGCAGTGTGTAAGGTTTCTAATTTCTCCATATCCATACCAACACTTGTTTTTTTCTTTCTCTCTTTCTCTTTCTTTCCTTTTTTCTCTCTCTTTCTTCCCTTTTCTCTTTCTTTCCTTTTCTTTTCTCTCTCTCTCTCTCTCTCTCTCTCTCCATCCTAGCAAGTATAAAGTAGTATCTCATTGTGGTTTGGAATTACATTTCTATAATGGCTAATGATACTGAACATCTTTTGATGTGCTTATTGGTCATTTATATATTTTTAGAGTAATATCTATTCAAATCATTTCCCCATTTTTTAAATTGGGTTATTTGCCCTTTTATTGTCGAGTTGTAAGAATACCAGACATTTGACTCTTCCCAGATAGTTCTTTTTCCATTTTCTTTTTTTTTTAAGATTATTTATTTATTTATTTATTTGAGAGAGCTGGGGGGAGGGGCAGAGGGAGAGGAAGAAGCAGACTTCCCTGCTGAACAGGGAGCCCAATGCAGGGCTCCATCCCAGGACCCTGAGATCTTGACCTGAGCCGAAGGCAGATGCTTAACTGACAGACTGAGCACCCAGGCACCCCTGCTTTTTCATTTTCTTAATTGTACACTCTGAGCACAAAAGTTTTGAATCTTGATGAAGTCAAATTTATCTATTTATTTCTTTGATTGCTTGTGCTTTTAGTGTTATATCTAAGAAACCATAACTTATACCAAGGTCATGAAGATTTATATCTATGTTTTCTTCTAAGACTTTTATAGTTTTAGCACTCACTTTTAGATCTTTGTTCCATTTTTATGTAATTTTTTAAATGTGGTGTGATGTAGGGACGTCCAAATTAACTGTTTGACATGCCACCATCCAATTGTCCCAATATGATTTGTTGAAAAGACTGTTCTTTCCCAATTGAATTGATTTGGGACCCAATTGATTTGGCTATTGGGCGCCTGGGTGGCTCAGTCGTTAAGCGTCTGCCTTCAGCTCAGGTCATGATCCCAGGATCCTGGGATGGAGCCCCGCACTGGGCTCCCCGCTCAGCGGGAAGCCTGCTTCTCCCTCTCCCACTCCCCCTGCTTGTGTTCCCTCTCTTGCTGTGTCTCTCTCTGTCAAATAAATAAATAAAATCTTTAAAAAAAATCATTTGGCTATAAATTAATGGGTTATTTTTGTATGATTATTTCTATTCCATTGATTATATGTCTAGCCTTATGCTAGTACCCCCACAGTCTTGATAACTGTAGCTTTATAGTAAGTTTGAGATTGAAAACAGTGAATCTTCTAACTTGGTTCTTCTTTTTCAAAGTTGTTAGACTACTGTGGGTCCCTTAAATTTCCATACAAATCTTGGGATCAGTTTGTCAATTTCTGCAAAAAGCCAGCCAAGACTTTGATAAGGATTGAATTAAATCTATAATTTTGGGAATATTGTCATTGTAACGATATTGTCTTCCAATCTATGAACATGGGATGTCTTTCCATTGGTTTAGTTTTTCTTTAATTTTATTCAATGATGTTTTATAGTTTCAAGTGTGCAAGTCTACACATCTTTTTTTTTCAAGCACATAACATTTAATTAAATCACATTTTCAGAATGGATTTTACAGCTTTTTATTTTTCTTTAACTTTTTTTATTATGTTATGTTAATCACCATACATTACATCATTAGTTTTTGATGTAGTGTTCCATGATTCATTGTTTGCATATAACACCCAGTGCTCCATTCAGTACATGCCTTCTTTAATACCCATCACCAGGCCAACCCATCCTCCCACCCCCTTCCCCTCTAGAACCCCCAGTTTGTTTTTCAGAGTCCATCGTCTCTCATGGTTTGTCTCTCCCTCCAATTTCCCCCCTTCATTTTTCTCCTCCTGCTATCTTCTTCTTTATTTTTTTAAAACATATAATGTATTATTTGTTTCAGAGGTACAGATCTGTGATTCAACAGTCTTGCACAATTCACAGCTCTCACCATAGCACATACCCTCCCCAATGTCTGTCACCCAGCCGCCCCATCCCTCCCAACCCCCCACCACTCCAGCAACC
>NC_138375.1:47116310-47154915 GCF_054177405.1 Leptonychotes weddellii | reverse complement strand
CGAAATATATCTTATTCCTACAATTTTATTGCATTTTATTCCTCCATGCATTCATCCATTCATTATTCAATAAATATGTTAGTGTCTTTTAGTGTGAGGCCTTGTACTGGTCACTATGAATATAGCGGGGGCAAAATCAAATATATCATCTGCCTTAATGAAGTTTAATGCCTAGTGAAGAAGAAATATATTTACAAATTCTAAGATAAATACTCTGAGAAAAAGGAATATGGTCCTATGAGCTTGTTTTTAAAAAAACAAACCCATTATGATGACTTCGTAATGTGTCAACAACTAAACTGAACTACATTTTCCAGTATTCACTTTCTTGTATGTCTCCAGTTAAGGTGTGCTACAGGGATGATTCCTGGGTCATCTAGAAGGTAAAAGGGAGGCTGCATCTATTATTTAGCTCATGCACATATTTAATATGTGCTGACTAACTTTGTTTTCATGAAGCAGGAGCTGGGATGGAAACTGTTCTATCTTCCCATGGATCCTTTTCAGCTTCTCCAACTTCTGGGCAAGGTAAGTGTATTTAGTTTTGTGATGGACCCTGGTTTCTATAGGGCACTGTTGTCACCAAGGTCAAAGATGGAGACTTACTGGGTTTTAGTCTGTCTTGTGGGGTTCCAGCTCAAGCTTGTGGTTTCTAGCTTGCTCTTCATCCCCCTACTTTATATCCATCGGACCTTACCACAAAACACAGAGACAACAGCCTTATAGGGACTGTTTAACCAGCTTCCACAATTGCTTCAGGCCAATTTAAAAATCCCTTTATCTGTCTATCCATGACTGGTTAAACTCTCCCAGCAGCTATTTGAATTTAGAATGTGAGAAACTTAGTGTCTATAATCCTCAACTTTGGGCCTTACTGTTATTTCAGAGTAAGAGGGAAAAATCCCTCTCAGAATCCTGTTAAATTTTATCCTGATGGCAATATGGAGCCATTGAAAGATTTGAGGATAGGTCATTACATAGGATTTGCATTTTAGAAGAAAACTCTGCCTCCTATATGAAAAGTCATAATGGAGATAAGAGGCAAGATGTCTAGGTAAGATGCTCTTGGAGCAATCCAGGTTGCGGGGGGACAACATGCTAAAAGTATGAAAAAAGGACATAAAAATTTAAGAGGCTGTGATGTAGATATTAGGAAATAAAGCCAACAGAATTCAGTGAACTTTGATGTATTTCAGTTCATAAAGTATTTGCATTTGAAAGAGAAAACAAGAAGAGGTGAAAACACACAGGAAGAAATCACTCATTAGGGGCATTCAGGGGTCCAAGGCTCCTAAGTAGGAAAATACATTTAGAAGAGCTGTTTTACCAATATCTCTCAACAGCTCTGTATCACCCTCATTCCAAAATAAATTATATAGCTTCTTACAAATTTTGGCTCATGGACCAGTACCTTCTGCATCCCTAGCAGCTTGTTAGAAATGCAAAATATCAGGCCCTACCTCTAACTTCCTGAAGCAAAAATCTGCATCTTAAGATCCCCAGGTGAGTCACATGCACATTAAAGTTGGAAAAGCTCTGTCAAGATTCTACTAGGCTACCATGTGTGACAGCATGAATGGAACTTGAGGGCATTATGCCAACTGAAATAAGTCAGACAGAGAAATATAAATACCATATGATCTCACTTATATGTGGAATCTAAAGTAAATAAATAGACAGATAACTGAGCTCATAGACCCAGGAAACAGATTGGTACGCCTGAATGGGTGTGGGGGGCAAAATAGCTACAGGGCATCAAAAGGTACAAATTTCCAGTTATAAAATAAATAAGTCATAGGGATCTAAAGTACAACATGGTGACTCTAGTTAATAACACCGTATTATATATTTGAAAGTTGCTAAGAGAGTAAATCTTAAAAGTTCTCAAGACAACAAAAATTTTTTAACTATGTATGGTGACAGATATTGATTAGACTTATTGTGGTGATCATTTCACAGTATATATAAATATCAAATCATTACATTGTACACCTGAAACCAGTATAATGTTATACTGTATTATACCCCAATTATACCTCAATTAGAAAAATCAAATAAGTGACATTTTTAGAAAGATTAAAGATTCCAGCAGACTAGAGAAATCTAAATCATGCTTTGCTCTCCCAAGTCTTTAAAATGTAACATCCCAGACCAAAGAGGAAGTAGCTAGCTATACAAATGTTTAGAATTTTCCCTCCCTACTCTCAGGGCATCAAAGAAAAGCTGCACGTTTTTCTTTAAACTTATTATCCTCAATGTATATTTTAGCCTCTTCCTACGTGTTGGGGCAGGTGGGACTCCTGACATCTTATCACTGCTTATAATTTCCAAACATCTCAACAGCCATGGATGTCAGTGGGATTTTCCAAAGCATTTTGCATACAGCAGACTTAGCACAGCTCTGGCAATGCTAATAATGAAAGGCCTCCCTTTGGGACACCTCAGAAGCAGATGTAAAACATTATCTAGTTATAACTAGATTAAAGGAGTTTCTTCTGATGAAGGCATTTTTCCTCTTTTATAATTTCCTCTTACTAATAATAAGCAGAGAATAGATGAGGCTATTCATATCTCCAAATACTCTTAATGAGACCAAGGATGAGGACTGGGCTTAAGAGTGAAGTCACTGGTGTTCTAAGCCAAGCCCCTTGGTTCTCCTGTAACCACAGATAGTCTGTTTCATCCACACTCATCTGAGGTCTACTCATGTCAACTTGCCAGGAAGCTGTGCCTAGTACTGTGCCTTGCCAGTAGTTATTAATTGACTAAGATCTAAATAAAAGAGAAGTTATGAAATACCTAGTTAATTTTCAATGTTACTTAACTAGATGAACTCTTAACAATACCCTGCAAAGCTTTCCCTGATCAGCCAACATTTCCAAACTCATCTCAAACTATTCTTCTCTCCTTTTTTTCTGGCTATGTGACTTTCTTTCATGTCCTCTAACATGCCAAGGTGATTACTTCCCTCTGCCAGCATCATGTCCATCCCCTTCCTGACTGGGTCAATTCCCTTGTCTTAGGTCTAAGCTTAAGTGTCACATTTTCAGACAAGTCTTTCAAGACCCCTTTTACCCTGCCTCCCACTTAACGTAGATCTCCAAGATATTTTTCTTATAACACCTATTCTTTTCTATCATAGCATTTACTATAATATGTACTTGTTTCTCTCCTTACTTCTTAGTCTCCTCTACTGAATAAGTTCCATTAGACCAATTCTGTTTTATCCACCCAGGGCCTAGTACATAATCATTGCTCAGAGGCAAACATTACTTCAGAAATACATGTAGGCTATCCTATCACCAAAACCGAGCCCTTATACTTATAGACGTCCATAGGTCCTTTTATGTTCTGTATATTTTTGCACTTAACCCTGTGTTCTTTTGTAACTATTTTGTGCTCATTCAGAATGCATGATTAGATTAACAGCTCCTGGAGGGAAAATATGTCTTTGTTCTTTTTTGCCTCTCCTATTTGGAATAGTTCTCTTCACAGGATAGGGCTCAAAAAAGGTTAGCTTAAATGATGAATGAATTAGTCTGCTACACTGTAACTAGATTGTATCTTATAGGAGAGAGTTTATTTAAAGGGTCAATGTTACTTGGTAAGGGAAGCCAAGTGTGCAAAATTTAAGTTGAAATGAATGATTTCCTTTTCTTCTCTAGACTCTTTTCCTTGTTCAGAATTAGAGAATTAAGTCATATTTCTTTTTAACTATGAGATGTGAGGGGAAAAAATGGCAAAATGTTTCTAGTCATTAGAGATTTGAGTTAAATTATTCTAGAAAATCATTTTTGTACCCTGTGTGCTATCTTTTATTGAGAGAGAAAATGAAGAAGAGAAGCATGATTTGGGGGAAAGGGGAGAAGACTGTGGATAAACTTAACTTTTGTCGGTTTTAATTGAATTATCCCTATGGCATCAAGTACAGTTATTCCAAATGGACAAAGAAATACTGGCCTATAGCTCCTGACACTGAAAAAAATCATGTCTGTCATTTTTTTCATGAACTCATTCAGCACTTGAATGTCCATGTGTGTCAGGTACTATTCTCCAAAGGCATAGAGAACAGGGAAATAAAGGTGCCCACCTGCACAGTTATCATCAGAGGGGAGAGATCAGTAATAGACATACAAACAAGAACAAGATTTTTCCACATACTGATAAGTGACACAAATGAGGTAAAACATGAGGATGTCAAATAGAGAGTGTCTGAGGGGTGCTCTTCTAACTTGGATGGTCCTTACAAGGGAGGGACATGTTAGTGGAAACCTAAATGATGAGGAGACCTCATGCTCTCCTTCCTTTTCTTCTCTCCATCTCTTTACCTCATCCTAAATTCCAGTGAAAGAGACCATGGTCTCACTTGAATGAATGTCCACTTCTGAATGAGAAATGATGGGGTCACATCATATAACATGGCCACTGGGGAAACCTGCTTAGATAAGGGGCAGTTAAGGATCATTGCAGTAGGACAGACAACTTAACTATTGCTCGTAAGATGGCTGGCTGTGTCCTCCTGCCCACAACCAGGTATCTCATCATTTGGAAGGAAAGAAAGATAAAGATGAGAGAGGAAGAAAGCAGATCTGTGAGAGAGATGTGCCCCTGGTTAGAAGTGAGAAAGTGGAGTTGAGGTCACTACAAAACTCATACCTCTAGCTCCTGATTGAAAACTCAGTGTGATGAATTTAGTATTCAAAAGTGCATTATGTAATTTAGAGTTAGATAGTCCGATTTCAAGGAAATATTTTCCCCACTGATTCTAACTCTATCTTCCTAATGATTACACCCCTGCACAGAATGATATGATTTAACTGTTGCTCTTTTGTTGATATATTGGTTTAACACACTTTTATTATTTAGACATTCATATGTATACCTTTCTATATATGTGTCCAGGAAGTGAGGGTAGTTAAATGCTGTTAAACAACTTAACCATTGTGTCCGCTACTCTTGGGTTATCCATTTAACATCAGGTCCTGAGTTTAGCAGAGTGATAATGGTGTTTTACGATACACAATTTAAAATGGGCCGGTACTGACCTTGTATTAACTCTCCTGAGTGCGTTATACCCCCTAGCTCCTCACCTTCTTACTTCAGTGGAATTTTTTGTCACTGAAGAGAGATCAACTAAAATTTTTCAGTGTTGACAGTAAGAGGATAATGCCTATAAAATTTCTAGTACTTTCCTCATAAGAAACTGAAAATTTGATAAAATGGTCAGGATTTCAACCAATTAGCCAATTAGGTGGAATCCTGCATTTGGTTTTCTTGTCAGTCATTTAATAAATTCTTGAATGTATGGTACCAGTTTGTGCGTAAGAATAGCAAACAACAAACATTGTGCCAGGCACCGAGAACAGGCTACAGGAATTCTCATTGTGTTACAAGGGCATTTTCAGACCTCTGGACTTCTAAATTATTAGTAGCAACAAGGGAATCAACACAATTTTAAGAATAAAAACCTATAAGAATGATACCATTTGGTGAGCATGTTACTTTGCCAAGCACTGTGCTTAAACACTTTTTATATTTTCACATTTGAACCTCACAACAACCCCACAAAGGACTACTCTTGTCCCCGCTGCAGAGGTGGACAGTCCTAGAAGGAAATTGCCATATTGCTTATCACCCTGCTTGATGGAGGAGACACACTTTTAACAGAGCCTCACCGAGGATCACAGCACTCAGGTTGAAAGCACCCACATATAACTTACACCCACATATAACTTACACTAATAAACAAATGGGCTCTTAAGAGCACCATTTAAAAACCACTAGGTGGTCCCTCAACCCTCTTTGGGGCCTGAGAATGTATGGCCTAGCAAACATCATTTAAGAAGCAGATTCCTTTGTATGAAAAAAAAAATCTAAGGAGTAAATTTGAAAAGAAGCTTCACTTTGTAAAGCTGATAAGATTATGACTGCTCTAATTCTCAGGTTGAATGTGGGGATGAGGCAGCATTTGGGGTTGGAAGAAAGATTACCTCAGCACCAAACCATTACACTCACCTTCACTCTACCTTCACCTTCACCCAAATTTGAGGTAACCTTTCTACTTCCTGGCACACACAGGAGTTGATAGTATTCATGTAACTTGCTGAGGCAAATGGGCAGGCCACTGGCAGAACAGGTTGAAAGCTAATGGCTTAAAAGTTTTAGCTGACCCTCAGGGCCACTCCAGGGTTGAGGTGGGGGAGATTTGGGCACATCTGAAGCCAATTTATGGCACACTAGTTGGAAATCAGCTCTGTCTTAAGACACAAACATCAAACCAAGGGCTCCTAAGAGCACCATTTAAAAACCACTAGGTGGTCCCTCAACCCTCTTTGGGGCCTGAGAATATATGGCCTAGCAAACAACAAGTGTATGTTTATTTATGCATTCATGCAATAATTATATTTTGATGATCTACACACAGCAAAAGGTACTGTTATATGTGCTAGAGCTACAGTGATGAACAAAACAAACCTGGCCCTTGCTCTCAAAGGATTTTCCCTCTAATGGGGAGGCATGATAACAAATACAGATAAAGTACCATAATTTATGATAAATGTAAAAGAAGGCAGTATGAAAGAATAACCATACAAGACCATAGTCAGGGAGGTTGGAGACAGCCACTCTGTGAAAGAGACTTTTTGCCAAGGTTGAAAGAGTAGGAAGAACCAGCCATATCAATATGCATGTGAAGATGATGCTAAGAGAATATGAATTTTAGGAGAAGGAACAGCATTTGCAAAGACTGAGATGGAGAAGAACGTGCCGGGTTTAAGAAAGTGAAAGTCATCCGGTGTGGCAGGAGCTTGATGAGCATGTGGGAGAGTGGCCTGACATGAGGGAAAAGTGCCCAGGAGCTAGACATGAGGGCCCTTAAGGTCACAGTTGGAATTTGTAACTCTTTCCTAAGAACATGGGAAGTCATTAGAGGAGGAAGACATTATGTGATGTAACCTTAAAAGTAGTCACTTTGCACATGATGGACAAATTGGAGGTGAATAAGAGTGAAAACAGGGAAGTCCACTTAGATGTCTTTTGCAGGAGCCCAAGAGAAGAATTGTGGCTTGGTCCAGAGTTCTCACCAGGATAGAAGAAGGGGGATGAAAGCCTCTTTAAAATCTGAATCCAAAATGCTTACCTTCAGGGAAGAGGAAGATAAGGAAAGTCAGTCCATTGAATCCCAGTCTCAGATTTGAAGAGGCACTGAGAAAAAGCCCCATGGCCCCTTTAGAACAAAGGCATATCACTCAGGCATATTACTGAGCCACTGAGTACCGTGGACAGAGAACCTGACGGGTCTGGATTTTAATTTCCTGAACTGTTTGGAAAATCAGTATACAATCTGTCTTGAGTACACACAATTCTTGTGGAAAAAAAAAAAAGAATCACTGCTAGGAAGCCTTTATGAAAATATCAAATACAGTGAAAATGCCAAGGTGCCCGCTGTAGCATCATCCTCATAGTGGGAGTCACTGACATCAATTTCCAAAAAGTTGTCAAGGGTAAACGGACAGATCATATCATACTAAGTTTCAATATCTGGACTATTTACTTCTCAATAAGTATTGATGTCTTGGGCCTGGCTCTGTGATTTATTAGCTTAGTAAACTTGAAAATGCCAATAATATCGGGTCAAATACTATGTGCCAAACATTATGCTTAGGAAGCACTCTGCACACTTTACCTAATTTACTCCTTGAAACAATCAGGCATGTAGAACTTACCCTTGTTTAATATATAAGGAAGCTATAGCTCAATGAGATTAGGTTACTTGACTTCACTTAATAATTGGAAGAAGTGTCTGGGTAGAGCCAAAACTCAAACCAGGTTCTCTGTGCCAAGTTCAGCTCTCCATATTTCAATTTCCACATCTTGACACAGATATAATTCTGCCAGGTTTACACATTAGTTGGGAATATCAAATTAAATAGCATATGTAAAATATATTTGTAAGCTGCAGTACATTTTTAACACATACATGAGGTTTAAGACAGGTTATAAGCCCTGTATATTTTATTCTAGAAGATAGTCATGAATTGAATGCTTATAAATCTGAATGTCCAGCATCCTACTGAGTTCTAAAAGTATGCTTTAGCATCTTTGTGTACTTTTGCAATTGTCATTTATTTTTTAATCTGTGTTTCTTCTCATGAGTCCTGTCTACGGTGATCTGCTTGGGATGACATGTTTTTGTCTGCCTCCAAGTCTGTTATTTCAGAGCTGTCATTGATGAGCTGGCAGATTTTTAGGATGTCTTGAGATGATGCAATTTGAGATTAAGGTCTTTTCCAGCAGCCAAGAATTGTAACTTCAAAATGTCTTCATAAATACAAAGCCCCAGTTAACATCCTATAGGAATTTAGGGATATCTTTTTCTCATTTTTGACTGTGCTTAAAACAGAAAAGAGTTTAGAAAATAGGGAATTACCCCGATAATCTAGGAAAAGAACTCATGCTTTTACTGAAAATATGCAAGGCAGAATAGGTTGATTTAAATGAAGTATATAGTTGATGAAGGAGATAACAGATGATAATTTCCTTCTCAGATTTAGACATGTAAATGATAAATGACATCCTTGAGTATTTCAGATATGTTATGGGTTCATTTGTAAATGCTATGGAAATGCACAAATACCCTAATTTATGTTTAGTCTAATAAAGTTGTAAAAAAACCAGCAGCACATGTAGCTGCAGTATATTTCATCCTAGCTTCCACTGGGCATGTGCATCCCTCATGGAAGATTTAGATGTTGATGGCAATTCTTCCAGAAGGTCACATTGGACTTGAGAAAAACCCGGTTTGCGGTGAGTTTTACCATCCTTCAGGAAGAATGTAAATTAACTGTCTGTTACTTCCATTTAAGAGAATATTGACACATTTCTAGGCTATTCTAGATCAGGCCAAAATCAGGCCAAATCTTCATCCAGGGAGAAAACAATCAGTATCTGGATTTCCCTGGACAAAATCTCTGCCTCTGTCATTAATGAACTTCGCAGGTACTTTGTCTACAGACAACTGAACAATTGAAGTTTTCATCAAAATTGAAAATTTACATACAAAACTCTCTAACTGGGTATTTTATATTCTGATTTTGAGTTATGTAAACCTTGAGGATCAACACAATGTAAGTAAGTGTAAAGTAAGCATAGTAATGCCAAAGACAGCAGTGCCCTTTTTCAAGACCCTGTCCAGCTGTAATCACCAGATCTGCTAATCAGTCTAGGCACTAGCAAGAGTTTAGTGTCTAACAAGAGTCTCTGCATGTATGCAGTGTGAAGCAAAAAAAAGGACACACACCCTCTCCTCAAGTTTCCTGAGATTCGGTTGTAGAGAGAAGACACGTGCACAAATGAAATTCAAAGTAGCATATAATTAACAAACAAGCAACACAATAAATTCTACTCAATTTGAGCTATTCAGTTTACTCAATTAATATAAATAGCTACTGTTTAGTCAGCAATTTCACAATAACATTAGACAAACAAAGACTAAGCTCAAGTAGAAGAAAGAACTAACTTCACACCAAGGAAGTCAAAATTGTACTAGCACAATTCCTTTTGAGTTGATCATTGAGGATGGGAACAGTTGGGTAGGAGGAAAGTAAGGGCTTTCTAGGTGAGGGATTAGTGGAACTGATGACAGTTTTTGAGCCCAGACTAACAGTAGAACAGGAACCTAGGCTGGAAGGAGGGAGAGTGTGCTTAGGACTGGTTAAACAATCTGTTTACTCTTGTTAGGTGTTAATATTTCATTTTTAAAAAGTATTCAACTCCATATGAACTTCTCAGTTTTCCTCACAAAATGATTATTAGCACAGTTCTCACTAGAGCCTGTCCAACTCCATGCTGCGATTTAGATATGTATGTCTGGTGATGTGCGTCCGACGAAATCTCTGCCTGAGACCAAGCAATCTTCAGAAGGTTCTGAGTGAGGATTTCAACGTCAGATAGGCCTGAATTCAAATCCTGAGGCTACTGCATCCTTGAACAAATTATTTACCTTGCTAAGCCCCAGTTTTCTCATGAATGAAATGAAGATTCTTTCGTCTAACAAATATTCATTGAATAATTACCCTGTTCCAGACTCTGTTCTAGGTGTTGGGGATATAGCAAGGGACAAAACAGAAAAAAATCCCTGCTCTGCTGAAGATGACAGTCTTGCCTTATGGGATTGAGCTGAGATGAAAAGACAAAAAGCACATGTCTAGTGCTCTGTAAGTGTTAGTAGCTGGCATTGAGTCAGACATATATACATGGCTCAGCAAGGAGGGCTTAGTTGTCAGAGGAGGAGTGCAATCGTTACATAATTGTTACTTGAATATAGATGCCCATTATGGTTTTGTGCAACAGTCTGAATCTATAGAGGTGAGGATCAGGAACCTTAAGTGAAATCGAAAGCAGCTCACTCACCAGGAAGTTTTGGAAGACACGGACTTCTCTGTTGGAAGTCGTGTGGCAAAGAAGGCTACAAAAGAGGATAAAATCAACCCTGCCTCTGTCTGAAACAGCATAGCGCTGCCATGTTGGGGGCTGTGGTGGATCATGGCACTGACGGAAGTGCAAGGGACAGTGGCAGCCACAACAGCACATGGTGATGCTCAGAGAAAGCAAAGCAGCTGGAACATATGGAAACAGCAGTGGTTCCCAAAAGATGTGAAGATGCAGACATCCTAGGACATCCCCTAGAAGGGGACCAGAACAAGTGGAGAAAACATGGTGGTTTTTGGTTTTTTGTTTTTTTGGGGTTTTTTTGTGATAACTGATCAAATTTGTTCACAAGTCACCTCCATATAAAGGAGAATCTCTCTTCAGAATTGGAAGGTCTGCAAAGCAGGTAGAAGAAAGAGTCCGTGAACTATACTTACCTTGATTCCTGCATAACACTACTAAAACCTTTATGGTATATGCCATCTCCGTACACACTTGTATAATAAGTAGAATAACTGTGCAAACAGTGCTGTATACTGGCCATCCTGTTTATGAACAGATGTGCTGAAAAGAGGTCTTCATTGGAAGAGATGGCAGGTTTACAGTAAAAATCACCAAAAGCATTCATGTGGGTGTGTTTGGAGCAACAGTATAAAAAAATTCACAATAAAAATGATCACAGTGAACATAGAGGTTAATGTCTACCCCTACATGAATATCTAGTAAATAGTAAATGCCCAAAATGAATGAGATCAATTGTGGAGAAAAATCAATATGACCAGGCTGTGTGAGAGCATTAACTTTAATGGTTCTCATTTTTATGTATAAATTCTACTTCAAAAAGAGCAATAAGACAACTTAGGCTGGTCCTTTGCAATTTTTCTTACATGATGGCTATATTTTTGTGCCTCAACCTAATTCCTGGCCATACAGAACCAGAGAAACAAGAGTTTCATTTCATGATTCCAAAAAACTGCTTTCATTTATTTTTCTGGTGAATTGACCATTTTAAAATCAGATTATTTACAATCACCCTTGGTTTGATTGTTATAATTAAATTCATTTATTCAGGGGTGCCTGGGTGGCTCAGCCGTTAAGCGTCTGCCTTCGGCTCAGGTCGTGATCCCAGAGTCCTGGGATCGAGCCCCGCATCGGGTTCCCTGCTCCGCGGGGAGCCTGCTTCTCTCTCTCCCACTCCCCCTGCTTGTGTTCCCCCTCTCAATGTGTCTATCTCTGTCAAATAAATAAATAAAAATCTTTAAAAAAAATAATAAAGAAATTCATTTATTCATCAAATATTTATTTTATTCTTTATGGACCCAGCAAGCGCTCTTACAGGCACTGGAGATACAGGGGTGAATAGGCAGAAAAGATCCCTGTTTTTATGGAAATTATATTTTATGACATGAGAAAGGCCATAAAAAAGAAAACAAACAATCAAGATGACTTCATAAATTAGTAATGCTATAAATTATAAAAATAAAGGAATGCACTAAATAGAGTTTATGTGTGGTAGGAGGGTGCTCATGCATTTGTACTATATGAAGTGGAGAGATGCAGGAAAAGTTCTCTGCAAAGGTCAGCTTTTGAGATGTGAATGATGAAGAACCAGCTATATGAAAAAGTGTGGGAAAAATATTCTAGGAGATGTGAATGACAAGTGAAAACTTCTGAGTCAGAATAAACTTACGATAAAATCTTGAAACAGTAAGAAGGCCAATGTGTTGGAGCATGATGAAAAAGTGAGAGTAGTAAGAAATGAGGTTAGAGAGGAAAGGGCCAGAACACAGTACATTTTCTAGACCTTGAAAAAAGGTTACATTTTATCTTGAATGCATTGGGAAACCAGTGGGTGGTTTTAAGTCCTCTATGAAATGTCTTACTTTAATTCTTTAATAGATTATTTTAGCTTTAGAGTAGAGAATGGACTGATTAATAAATCTCTGACTTATTAACTGCTTGGTTAGATAATAATTTGCAACTTATTTGCTAAATTCAAATGTCAAAATTTAGTCATTCAACACATATTTGTCCAGCACTCCATGTGATTCAATGGGAATACAGAAGCAAATGTTGCCATCAAGAATCTCACCACAGTCTAGCAAAACAAACAAACAAACCAAAACAAAACCAAAAAAAAAACAGAAATTAAACAAATAATCAGTTATATTTTTTACCTGAACCTGGTGAAGGTACAGTGCTTCTACCTAATTTGAATTCAACATGAATTAGAGGATTGGAATCTAAAGCTCCATTTTTTTTTCCAGAAGGTCTGCTAATTAGCAAAACCCTTTATATTAATCAGGTCTTCTTCAGTTGCAATAGATGAAAAATCAAATCAAACCAGTTTAAGACAAAAAGAAGTGTACAAAGGATTTATTATTTCATCTAACTAAACACTCTAAATCTAAATAGGCACAGCTAGTCTTGGGCTTACAAGATTAAGGAGTGAGACAATGAAATTCATTTCAGTCAGAGAACCTGGAAAATAAAGGTGACAGTTTTGGAAAGGAAGTTGCCACAAAACTCTGCAAATCTACAAATAAACTCTGCTTAACTACTCTAGTCACCTCTGAATTACAAACCAATCAAGGAAGCTCCAGAGTTCTCATTGTAAAGTAACAGATGGAAAAATGAAGGAGTTGAACAGTTTCAACTGCTGCCCACCACAAGCAAGACAGAGTTTGGATATTGAGTCCTATTCCAAATACATTCAAAGACTTAAAGGAAAATATATTTATAATGAGAGGAATTATGTGAAAGCCCAGAATAGAAATGGAAACTATAAGAACCAAATGGAAATTTTAGAACTATAAAGTATAATATCTAAAATGACAAATTTGCTGGATAGATTTGATGGCAAGTTGGCAGATGGAAGTTTCAGTAACAAAAACTTAAATGATTCATTATCAGTAAGCCGACTTGAACTCCAAGAAATACTATGGAAAATTCTTTAAGCTGGAATAACACCAAGGAAATATAGGATGTAAACTTGTATCTACAGCAAGAAAGTACACTTAAAATGTTAAATATATGATTTTTTTTCTTCCCTTAATTTCTTTAAGACTATTGGGAAAAAAATTATAACACGTATTATGTGATGTATTCTTATATGCCTACATATTATGTAAAGTAACAATAGCACAAAATCCAGAGGGTAATTGAAACTATACTGTTGCAACATTCTCATATTTTACTATATGTGGTGCAAATTGATTCTAAGAACAATGTGATAAGTTAAGGATACATATTATCATTCTAGAACAGTCATTAAAATAATGCTAATAAGTTAGCTAAAAAGTTAGCAGAGGCATTAAAATGGAACATTAAAAATATTTATTAACACCACCAAGAAAATAAGGAAAGAACAACAACAGCAAAAAACTGATTACAAAATGATAGTTAAGTCCAACAATATTGATAGCTAAATTTTAAGGGACTAAACACCCCAATTAAAAGGCAGTGACTGTTAGATTGGGCTTAATGAAGGACCCAACCCTTTGTTGTTTATAAGAAACTCACTTTAAGTATAATGATATAGTAGGTTAGAACTAAACTGATAATAAAGAAAATACTAGTTTATACATACATGCATATATGTATACACACACGTATACAGATAACAGAAGGCTATGATCCAATATCTAGCCAATCATATTAACAAAAATTGAAGTAAGTGCAGAACAATTTACATTTACAAATACTTACAGGTTACATTAATATCCCTATATTTTTTTCACAATACTTTTGTATTATAAATCCTCATATATTTAGAACCATTTTCTTCACTAAAGTCAGAATTAAGAAAAAAGTCTATAGACCACATTTCATAAAATATAAATTAAATAGGCACCTATTTGTACTTAGTATGGGACTTTAAGGGGAAAAAAAATCTATTTTATCTTAACATAATGCAACTGAGGGGCGCCTGAGTGGCTCAGTCAGTTAAGCATCTGCCTTTGGCTCAGGTCATGATGGGGGATGGGATCATGACCTGAGCCATTGGTGGAGCTCCATGTCAGACTCCCTGCTCAGCGGGGAGCCTGCCACTCCCACTGCTTGTACACTTTCTCTCTCTCTGTCAAATAAATAAAATCTTAAAAAAAAAATGCAACTGAGTAGAAATAATGTAATATATAAAGTGTAATCAAAAGACCTCAATTTCAACATTAAGTTTAAAAACTGATAAAGAAAATACTAGATATTCAGTTGTTCAAATGTCTAATATTAATGGTATTTCCAAGACATCTTAATAACTGCTTTATAAGAGGCTAACACTCAAGGTAGATGCTATGAGTACTCCTTTTGACATTAATAAAATTTAAGAAGCAATATAGCAAGTGTGGACCTAAGCCCATCAATAAATTTGGATTCGATGGGAAAAGCCACAATTTTATAAGAAAAATAACAAATGGTGGAGCAAAAGAACAGTGTAATATAGTATAGTACAGAATGTTAATATTTACTCTAAAAAGTAAAATTCAGAGGTTGGATTGATTTCCAAAAACAAAGTATTAAATATATCTTGATTCCATTACCCAGGAGTATGATTATGTCTATGAGTGTAAAAAACTGGTGAACAAGAATGCATTACCCTACACATTTATGGTCAATTGATTTTTGACAAGCATGCTAAGGCCATTCAACAGGAAAAGGAAGTCTCTTCAACAAATAGTGTCTCAACAATTAAATATCTACATGCAAAAGCATGAAATTAGACCTATACCTCATTCTGTATACAAGTATTAACTCCAAATAGAACAAACACCAAAACATATGAGCTAACACTCAAACTTTTAGAAGAAAACATATGGTAGATCTTCATGAACTTGATTTTGTCAGTGGATACTTGAATATGACACCAAAAGCATAAGCAACAAAAGAAAAATAAATAGATTGGATTTCACCAAGATTAAAACTTGTATGCATCAAAGGACACTGTCAAGAAAGTGATAGGCAACACACAGAAATGGGGAAAATATTCGCAAATCATATATATGATAAAGGTCTCATATCCAGAATATATAAAGAAATCTTACAACTCAGTAACAACAACAACAAAAAACCCAATTTAAAAAGATAAGTGAAGTCATTGAATAGATATTTCTTCAAAGAAGATATGTAAATAGCCAACAAGCACATGAAATGTTATTTAATATCACTGCATTAAGGAAATGCAAATAAAACTACAATGAAATACTGCTTCATACTCCCTACTAGGCTTTAATTTAAAAAATAATAAAATGAAAAATAAAATACTGATACATGCCGCAATGTGAAAGAAGCCAGACACAAAAGGTCACAAATAAATGATTGATTCCATTTACATAAAATATACCAAATAGGTAGATCCATAGACACAGAGGTAATTAGGGGCTGAAGGAGGAAACAAGATGAATGGAAACGACCACTTAATGAGTATGAGGTTTCCTTCCGTGGTGATGAAAGTTTTTGGAACTAGCTAGAGGTGTTAGTAGCACAACATTGTGAGTGTACTAAATTTCACTGAATTATACGCCTTAAAATGGTTAATTTTATGTTATATGAGTTTTGCTTCAATAAAAGAAGGTGCTGCAATACACAGAGTTTTAGATCCTTATGCTGACATGTTTACAGCACACCTTCCCGTGTTTTTCTTTAGTTGCTATAAAACAGGTACAAACAAGAGAAAGAATAAGAATGCATCAGGCCCAATTTTACTATACTGCCCATTTCCATTTATTAAGTAAATCTATCAAAAAAAAAAAAAAGTATCCTAAAAAATCAGATTTCTTCAGTCCTCCAAATGCAAGCTGGAATCAGACATCTGCATGGGATGTAAAAAGGTATTTTTCCCCTAACTGTGAAGAGGAGAGATGCAAAGTTTTCCAACAAATCCAATTCTCCCACCTCACCTACATCTTCCGGAGGGCTCTATGCCGCAGGTTTATGTATCCAGGGCTCCAACTATGAAACCCTGACATCTTTTCAAACTGAAGTTTTCTGAGTCTCAAGATGCTTCAACTTTGTTTCAAAAATAAATATGCAAAATAAAAATAATTTGGCCCTGGGCCTGAGTCACATGAAAGCATTTAGAGTCATCAAAACTCAAATGATGATCATATTTGAAAGCAGCCGAGAATGAATATATAAGAACAGGGTCTCAATTTCCAAGAGTACAACATTGAGAGCCAACACACTTATGTCCTGAGTGCCAAAAAATGTTCAGTTCTCTAATTATTATAATTCATGGTGCCTTCAATGCTTCAGTAAAACTGCAGTCCATGAAAGATAGCCTCAATCTACAGAAACTGTAAAGGGCCAGAATCTACTCAGAAATAACTTTGGCTCAAAATCCTAAATATAAAATCAAATAGTATAGTATTGGAAGATGATGTTTCAAATGGAAAAAGCTGAGGATAACACACTAGTGACGATCAAAGAATCAAGTGCAATGAAAGTCTATCACAAGTGGCCCTCTGCTAATCCAAAGGGCAAAACGCCCTCCTTGGAAAAGTTGCTATTTGAGCTAGTATCGCGAGGAGGAACTGAAGTTACTGAGCAAAGAACAATAGAAGAGTATCCCTGTCCAAAAGTATATTCCCTTTGTGTATAGGTTATGACCATGAAAATTCATGTCACTGAAAAAGAAGAAAGAAGACTGTGTGGCTGGAGCTCAGAAGAAATAAGGATCTAGTCAAGATAAATAGGCAAGAGCCATTCCGAGTAGTGTTTTGTTTATGTATGGATTTTAAATTTTATGCTAAAAGTATTGGGGATACATTTAAAAGTTTCAAATAAGAAAGTGACCTAGTTACATTGGTACTATAACTGGATCTCTCTGGCAATTGTGTGGAGTATTTGCCATTGGAGGGCTTCACATAAGAGTATATTCAAAGAAACTAGTTGAAAAGGACAGAAGTAATAATACCACTGAAGTGGCCATTAACCTGAAGGGATGTGACCAGATTCAGGAAGTATTCCGGGAGCAAAGTTAACTAAGTCATATGTAATTGAACCATAGCTGAGACATTTTTTTTAAAAGCATTTGGTTAGCAGCATCTAGCAATGGCAGAGTAAGACCCTACCTGATGACTCCCCTGCAGAAAATGGCTATAAAACTTGGACATAATAAAAAAAAAAAGCAAATATCTGAGGCACTGGAGACTGAACAGAAGAAGGCAGATTGGTAGGGAGTGTTCTTTCAGAGCAGGGGACAAGGGAGCCATACGAAGTAAGTTCTGCTTTCAGAGCTTTTAGCCTAGGGTTAAGTGCAGTTGGTATGGCTCATGTGAGGAGGCAAGGGTGCTGTTGGGGAAAAAAAAAAAATGCATTTTTTTCCTTGCTTAGGAAACATTACTGCTGAGGTCAATGGGAGGGATTTTTCTTAAAGGAAAAAGAGAGGATCCCCTTGTTCTTTCTACCCACATCCCTTATTGTTCCCTGAGCCACACATGTATGGCTAGACTCAGAGCAGCTTAACCAAAGATAAAATATATGGTGATGACAGAAATTAGCTAAGTTAAATTAAAAGTACATTAGTAGAAATTATCTAATTTGAATAAAGGAGAGAAGGAAAAATTACAAGAAAGAAAATGAGAGAAATAGAAATGAAATTAAATAAAATGGTTAAAGCCTTAAGAACCTGTGAAATAATAGCTGGTCCAACATACATTGGATCCCAAAAGGAGAAGAAAGAAAATATTATGACAACCAAAGTATTTAACAAATAATAGTCAAAAAAATTTTAGAGAATTCTGTACCAGTAAATATGGTTGAGGACATTCTATAGACTGAAAAGAAATGACACCAGATGGAAATTCAGATCCTCAGATACAGTGAAGAACATTGCAAATGGTAAGTATCTGGATAGATTAAAAAATTATTTTATTCTTTCTTACAATTTTTCATAATTACTTTGTAAATTACATAACTGTTTAAAGCAAAGCTTAATATTGTCTTATTGGATTTATAACATCTATAGAAATACATAAAGATTATTGTAACTTACAGGATTGGGGTATAAGTTTCTGTATTTTGTGTGAAGAAGTACTATATTATCTCTAAGTGGACTACAAAAAATAAATATGTATATTGTACTCCCTAAGACAACAACTTTAAAAAATGCAAATGAAGTATGAAAAGCATTTGAAGAGGCTGCAGGATGCTCAAGAATTTTTTAGATTTTAGGACTACACAGTAACAGGTGAGATAGAGATTCAAAGACCTCTAACGGGTTACTGCAACAGCCACAGAGGTGTACTATTGAATCTCCTTTCAAGAAAGAACTTGCCATTCAGTCGCAAGGGGTGCAATAAACTAACTTCCCACTGTCTACACCTTCAAAACTTTCTCCAGCTTTCAAACTGATGTCATGCTCTTCCTGGGCAGCTCCAGGTGGGATATTAGGGCCTGCACATTTCTGTGCAAGACTGGACTCCTCTAATGGGACATACTTCCTCCAGAGTTCCTCCATTAAGCTGACCAAGACTTTTGTCAAATCTACAACATGGTTGGAAGCTTTCTGTGCTCAATACTGCTTATTTTCCTTTTATCTTTCTCACATACCCAACCTCTTGTGCTCCTAATTCCATCTCATCATCTGCTTCCAGAGGACCCGATTAATACAGCTCTCATTCCAAAGCAGGGACCGCACCCACCTTCTTTAACAGTTTTCCAGGCACCTTTGCTTTATCCAAAGCAGGAAAAGGACAGAGAATGAAGCCTCACTTTTGCCTGAAGATTATGAAAAAGCATATTTTGCCACATTCTCACGAACATGCTCCTCCCACAAGAAGTACAGCCATTGTATAGAAACATGTCTCTACACTATAATTGCCAAAGTAAAGGTCACATCTTTTTTCCTGCCCAGTAGAAAGGTGACACGAGTATTCAAACATTTATAATAAATATTCACATCAGGTATTTGCTGAAATAGACCTGACACATGGAATAAATTTAAGCTATTTATACTTACTGTCACAACATGTCATTCACGGTAAAGAAGAGAATTTTATGTGGTTTTTTTTTCATTCTTATGCTAAAAGAGGTATGTAACCGTTATGCAAGGGTAAAAGTGATATGAATAAAAACATAAGAATGAGGCAAAACTCTTGGGTGTCACAAGTGTAGAGAGAATGTTGGAATCAGGAGGTGACTCTTCCGATTTTAATAAGAAAAAAAAGAATAATTTTGAGACTAGAAACAGATAAAAAGCAATTTTGCATCCTTTCAAAAAGATCATCTTGAGCTCTGAAAAGGAGTTAGTGATCCATTTAACATTTCACTGATCAGGAACTTGAAACTGAGAGGAGAGTGGGAAGTTGGTTAGCATAAAAGAAAGAGCGCAGGCCAGGCCCGGACTTATAACCTGGTTGCACTACATACTACCTGTGGTCGCGGGCTCTTAACTTGATGTTCTCATCTGTAAAATGGACAGAATAACACCTAAGCAGGAAAATTAATGCAGATAAAATAAAATGATAAAACAATCTATAGCAATTCCCGGCTTCCAAAGGACTCTCAGATGATTATGTTATCAATTTTATTAGTAACAAATTGATTATCTGCAGCCTCTCTGCTATTCCCATCCTGTTCATTAGAGATGAAAAGCAAGCAATACTGATTTGCAGTGCTTGAACCAAACTGATTTAGATCAAAGGAGCTGAATAAACCAACTGAGCTTATAACAGCTGAGACTACAGTGGCAGCAGCTAGTAAGTTTCCTATAAGAAGGGACGTGGTAGTTTTTCTCTGAAACAAAAGCAGAGAAAGAATAAGGGGGGAAAAAAGCAGGACAAAGGAAATGCTGGAACATGACAGATTTTGCCTAGAAAGCTCAAAATCACTTAAAGCCTGGAAGAACCACATACTGCTGGAAGCTTTCAGGGACTGTTCATCCTTCCACCCCATATCCCCCACCCACCCATCCAACCTTTCATCCATCCTTTTATTCAATATTTATTTGTAATTCTTAAAAAAAAAAAAAAAAGTTAATTGCAGCACCTGGGTGAGAAATCCAGAAAGGGTATCAATTTTCCTTGAATTGTTTGGGCTTTAAAAACACAGTGACCAGGAGCCCAGCATGCCAAGTGGTTGAGAACACAGATTCTGTCAGAATGCCTAGGCTCAAGTTCTGGCTCCAACCACATAACCTTGGTCAGTTTATTTAACCTCTCTGTGCCTCATTTTCCTTACAATAATAGGTCTGATTTAGATAGTGGAGGATTAAATGAGATTTTCTTAGAAAGTGCTTAGTCATAATTCCACCGTTAGCTCTGTTATCTGCTATTGTTATTATAACGTTGAATGTTTACCGCTATTGAAGTGACTACAGCTTTGCCAGAGAAGAAAGATGCTGAATGCTTAGGATTTGTTGTTGAGGAGGAAAACTAACTTATACAGTTTCCCTTCCACCAACAATATCTTTGAACTTTGATCTTTTATCCATAGTGGTCTTTAGAGGTAAAGTGAAAGAGTGGGGAAAAGCAGGGAGAACAAGAACAGAGGGAAGCATTGAAATAACATTTATCAAGGACGCTGCACTTTCTGCCTAGCAGAGTAGGACCTCACATTGTGAGCTTTGTTTAATCCTTGGTAATGTGTGTGCTAAATGTTATAATATCCACTTCACAGATTAGGAACAAGGTCTCAGAAAGCCTCATGAAAACATCCAAGGCCACACAACTGGATGCGACAGAGTAAGGATTTGTCCACCCTAGGGCTTGAAACCAAGACCTAAGGGAAGAGGGCAGTTGAGAACACCTCATTGTATAATACCATATAATTTACACAGTGCTTCCCAAATTTGATTTTATTTCAACGTCCCAGTTTTGTGAGGTAAGTAAATCTGGCAGGTTGGATTTTAGAGATGAGAGAAATGGAGTCTCAGAAAGGTGACATTGATGAGGGAACAGAAGGCAGGCTGATGACAAAGCAGAAGCTGACACCCCACAGCCCCCCTCCCCCACCATGGGATCTATGTGACATTCCTCAGGTACTATGTGATATTCCTCAGGCTGCCCTAAAGGAAAAACAAATAGTTAATTTATAGAGACAAGACAGGGGTCTCCCTCAGTTTACAAATGTCTTAGCAATCTACAAGAATAAAGCATTCCTATCATCAATAACCTAGCTTCCAGAAGGAAATGTAGATACAATTAAATGCCCTTATAACCTGCAGCCCATTGACAGATAAATGAAGCGGGCAGAGTGTAATGTTCCTCCAGGAAGCTCCCAACTATCTTAATGTTAATGTCTTACTAGAGGGGTAAACAACCTTAACTTGACAATGACAAGGCCTCCGGTATCTTGTAGGTACTCTAGCATAAGAAAGTTCTTTGGAAACCTCCCTTTTCCTTACCTCCCCAAACCCCATTGTATATAATCAGCCACTCCTCACAACCCCGGGGCAGCAGCTCTTTCTGCCCATGGGTCCTGTCCCTGTGCTTTAATAAACCACCATTTTGCACCAAAGACGTCTCAAGAATTCTTTCTTAGTCGTCGGCTCAGGACACCACTCCACTGAACCTCACCTATATTCCAAAACCCCATCAACATGACATGCTCAAGGTCAACAAGGTAGAAGAGGTGGAAATACAAGGCAAGGACTGGGGTTCCTACCACACCTTCTTTCCCTTGGTCCAATGTGAAGTTAATGGAGGATAGAGAGGAATCTAGAGCAATGTCTGCAACTATCCCAAAGAGGAAGTGGATTATATCTTCTGAAAGCGTTCTTGACAATTTCCCTCTCTTTATGCATTCTCAATTATCATAAGAAATTATAAGCTCCATGAGGGCAGGAAAAAAAAAATCTGTCTTTTACAGGACGATAGCCCCAATATTTATTATAATCCTGGCATTGGGTGAGCAGTTGATATATATTTGTTGAATAAATAAATGAACGAATTAAATGCAAAGAGAGTGCCAAGTCCTCAAATCCCTAATAAGCATGAATATGCTGCCATGGCAGAGGGAATTTAACCTTTGAGAGATTTTAACCATCCTCAAATAAGCCGTCATATGTGCATGAATGCTTCTTAAACAAGTTTCAGTTATATTTTCACCTTCTTTATGGTTCTTATGTATAGCATTTTTCACTTCTGGAAATGTAAATTTCTAGATTTGTAGTGGTCCCCTAACTTCTCCCATTTCTTTCCAGGAAGAAATAGAACATCTCATCAAGCCCATGACCCTTTGGTCTTCTGAGTAACCCCAGCCCTGCATCATCTGGCCCACATCCAAGGAACCACCATTTGGAAGTCTGGTGGATGTCTTTGACCACCTGCCAGGTAGGATGACTGAAAATGAAGATTTGCTTTTCAGAGTTTAAATGAACAAAGAGTTAAGTTATTAGCCTTCTTCAGCAATCAACTTAAAAATCAAGTTACTGTGACTCCTAAGGCTAGAATAACAGCATGGAATAGGCAATAAAAGCTAATAAATGGTGGAAGAGATTCATTTTTCTTATCAGAAAAAGTATGCAAGAGAATCCAAACCCCATGGCAGAGCAAATACACTTGGTCCCTTAGCTTGCCAGATGGGGAGCTGAGGTCCCGGGGGTAGGGACTGAGCCATGGAGTGCCTCCTCACACTAATGAGGTTTGCCCTAGAATCTGAGATGACAGATGGATCTGCAGGTTGGAACCCCTCAGCTATCTCCCTGGGAGTTGGCACAATTTCATTTTCTCTGCCCTCTCTTTCCCTCTCCCACCCCCTCTCCTACTTGTTTTTGTTGCTTTTGTAATGCTCTGTGCCCTAGTAAATATTCCCCTTGTGTAATTCTTTCTGTATCTCCCTGACTGACTACTTTTCCGGCCACACATAATTCTTTCTCTCCTCCTTCCTTTTTGTCCCCTTCCCTATTTTGTTCTATAACAGCTCCATCTTGATCCTTTCTGACCCCATTGAATTCCTGTTTACTTATAAGCATTCCAGAAAGAGGTCATGTATGAATTAATGAGAAGGAAAGGAAGACACTATTAAAATTTTCATTCCTGGGCGCCTGGGTGGCTCAGTTGGTTAAGCGACTGCCTTCGGCTCAGGTCATGATCCTGGAGTCCCGGGATCGAGTCCCGCATCGGGCTCCCTGCTCGGCGAGGAGCCTGCTTCTCCCTCTAACCCTCCTCCCCTCTCATGTACTCTCTCTCTCTCATTCTCGCTCTCTCAAATAAATAAATAAATCTTTAAAAAAAAATTTTTTTCATTTCTGTGTCTGGTACTAAATTTCAATATTTTTCTCGTAGAAAAAAAAATGGAAGAAAATCCTGGTCATTTGAGGAAGTGTAGGGGTCTTTCTGCCCACTGCTAACTTTTAGAACTCTGCAGATTTCAGCTAGTATGGATATCTGATCTCACATAGTGAGAAATGAGTAGATTTCCATAAATTATGGCAGATTCACCAAAGAGAGGATAATTGCCAGACACCAAGCATCATACCAAAAATATGTGGTACACTAGCCTAGAGAACTCTAGTTAACTGACTTTTTTATATGGGAATGCTTAGGATACAAGGACCAATGTCACTAGTGCAACGTCACAGCCCTCCTGTGGACTATCTCATCTCCCTCAAAACTCCACCAATAGCAGCCAGAGTGCTCTTGCCAAAATAAAAGTATACCTTTTAAGAATGCTTGAAACAATGTGGTATAAGGACTATTACTCAGGTTAAAAAAAAAGAAGGAAATTCCATCACATGCTGTAACATGGATGAACCTTGAGGATTTATGCTAAATAAAATAAGCTAGTCACAAAAAGACAAATACTGTGTGATTCCACTTATATGTGAGGTATGAAGTAGTCAGAATCACAGAAAAAGAAAGTAGAATGGAGGAGAACATTGAGGGTTGTTGTCAAATAGATATAATTTCAGTTTGCAATATAAAATAATTCTGGAGATCTATTTCACAACAACGTGAATATACTTCACACTACTAAACTCTACACTTAACAGTGATGGTAAATTTTACGTTATAGGTTTTTAGCCACAATTTAAAAAATTTAAAAAGAATACATATAGTTATAAAATTTTAAACAAAAAAAAGGAAAAGAAAACAAGAGAAGGATAAACTCAGAACTTAGGGTAATGATTACTTTGAATTGGGGAAGAACAGGGGTATGGGAACAGGGCAATTGGAGGAAACAATATAAATAATTGGAGGATATTGTCAAAACTTAACTTTTATAATGGGCGGTGAGTCCAAAGGTTATTACTGTATACAGAAAATAAATAATCAGTAAAAGAGGCCCATACATGGGTCAATGATGGATTATATGGTAATGTTCTTGATCCAAAGATCTTGAAGAAACCAATTTAGTACAGGAAAAAAAAAGAATACAGGCAAAATTTGGTTACATCATTTTCCTCTTTAAAACACTTTGTAACTCTCTATTTTTTTAATTTAAAAAAAAAATCCTTAAAATAGCTTTCAAGTTCCCAGTGATATCTCCCTGCATCTTTCTCCCTCATTGTGCTCACTATGTACCATTTCCCCCTATACTCTATTCATGCCAAACTTGTTTGAGTTCCTCATCTGCTCTGTCATATTGCCTCAGGCCTTTCAACAGGCTACCTCACCCCCCAGAGCACTATTCCTCTTGTTCATTTTCTGGCTAACTTCCACTCCTTGACATCTTGGTGAAAATGTCCATTTTATCCTCAGGGAGGCCTTCTCTGACCTCCCAGGTGGAATAAGTCCTCATACATCCCTGTAAAATACTGACCACAGTTACTGCTCTTGCCTGGAGAGTCATTCCTCTCCCCTACCAGCAACAAGGACGTGCTTGTCATCCTTACCACTTTATCTTTATACCCCAGCACAATATTGGGAACTTCATAAAGAGCAAAACTTGCAATAAATGAATGAATGAACGGATGGTAGGCATTAGAGTAAGACTTTAATCACCTTCTCTACAAAGACACAGACCTTTGTTGAATGGCACCCAGGCATTATGAGTATCCCAAAGGGCAAATATACTGATTTTCTTGCTATTCTTCTAGTACAACAGGCATGTTCTCACCATTAGATCTCCTCCACCTGTTCCTTTGCCTGAAATTTTTGCCTTTTCCTCAGTTACCTGTTTAGCTAAGTCACTCACTTGCTTTGAGGTTTTTCCCAAATATTACTTTTAATTGAGGTCTTAAATGCTATTAACACTGAACTTCCCTCCGCAACTAGCCCTTCAAGTCCTCTCTCTTACCTATTTTACCTTTTACTTTTTAGATCATACCTACCATTTTTTAACATACTCTATAATTTATTTATTATGCTTATTATATATTGTCACTTAACTTTACCACACCCCTAGTCTCACTAGAATGTAAGTTCCACAAGGCAGGGATTTTTTTTTAATTGTGGTAAAAACATATATAAAATTTACCATCTTATCTATGTTTTAAGTATACAGTTCAGTAATGTTAAAAATATTTACACTGTTCAATCCCAAGTTTTGACACATACACACACACACACACGCTATATATATAGTGAAACAGATCTCCAGATTTTTTTTTTTTTTTTTTTTTGTATCTTGCAGAACTGAAACTCTATACCCACTAAATAATTCCCCTTTTCTCCCTCTGCCCAGCCTCTGGTAACCACCACTTTATTTTCTATTTCCATGAATTTGACTATTTTTGATATCTTCTATATGTAGAATCATACAGCATTTGTCTTTTTGTGACTAGCTTATTTCATTTAGCATAAATATCTGAAGACCCATCCATGTTGGACCTGCTTTTTTAAGGCTTCATAGTGGGACACCTGGGTGGTTTAGTCAGTTAAGCATCTGACTCTTGATTTTGGCTCAAGGCAGGATCTGGGGGTCATGATGTCAGGGTCGTGGGATGGGATCAAGACCTGCCTTGGACTCCAGGCTCAGCAGAGTCTGCTTGTCCCTCTCCCTCCCCGTTCCCTCCCCACTTACTCTCTCTCTCAAATAAATAAATAAAATCTTTTTTAAAAATTAAAAAAATAAGGCTTCATAGTATTCCATTGTATGTATAGACCACATTTTTTAATCCATTTATCTATTGATAAACATTTCAGTTGTTTCCATCTCTTGGCTATTAAATAGGAGGCAGGGATTTTTGTCTGTTTAGTTCACTGATGTGACCCAAGAACCAAGAAAAATTCCTGTTGCATAATAAAGACTTAATAAGAATTTGTTGGATAAATAAAATATAGGGAGCAAAATGAAGGCTATTTGCTAATACTTGAACTTTCCAGATGACTTTTCCATCATTTAGATACTACCTGGTGTTTGGAGCATCTCTAATATTGCACAGTACTTCATAAATAACTGGCATGGTTCTTAATAAATAACTGGATTCCTTGAATAAATATAGTAATTAGAAAAACCAAGAGGCCTGCCTGGCTATCCAGACATTATCTACGGTGCTGCCTGGGCATCTGGGTCTGTGGGATAGGTCTTGTAAATCACTGGTACAGTGTCATTGCCCTAACTGGGGTGGTTACATATACTCTAAGATATATGAGTCCTTGGTTTCCAGAAAACAAAGACCTATTGCAGGTGGGTTCTAAGGAAAGGAGCAGAGGTTTGGACAGGTATAAAGGGTGCACAGTGGGATAGTACTCTCCCCCACTTTAGGGAGGACTTAACTGTTGGTGCTGGAGACTATGTGAATTTTGTCTATTCCTACAATTAACTCTAATTCCAGTGAGCGGCTAGAAACTGGTATTTTGCTATTTCCCTTGGAAATCCTGAAAAAGAATTCCTTTCTACCCAAGGATCTCTAAGTTGGGCTTCACTTCATCTTGCCATTTTTCCTTTTAAAAAGAAAAACACCCAAATATTTTGATGATTCTAAGATCTTGATACCAGTTTTGAAAGTAATTTGAAAGTAATTACAAAAGTTTGCATGGTTTAATTTTACCATGGAGTTCATGGCTATTTAAATTCTGTAATCAAATTCAGGTTTTTCTGTGTAAATTACAGAGAAGTGAGATTGACAGAACAAAGTTTGGCAGCTTCACTGAAGGGACCTAGTGATGGGTATTCCCAAACCTTTATTTATGGATATGTTATAAACCCTTGACAATCTGAGAAGTATATCTACAGATGTTCAGAAGTCTCCAATTTGCAAATACTTCCACAGCAAATAAATTCTCTTAAAAAAGCAGTAATATTTGAAAAATGTAAGTGTTCTTTTCACATTCTTAATTCTATATATCAGAAAAATTGTTCTTGAATCACATTTCCCTGGAGAATTATGTTTCTTATGCTTAGTCTCTAGAGAGATATTCCACAAGAGTTACTGCATATTCTTGGCTGAAGAACTACTCACCACTTAAGTGCCTCCCTGCTACACAGCACCTTTATAGTGCACACAGGTGAGTGCTTCCACAAAATTAAAATTAATATATTATGGGATATTAGGATTTCTTAAAAGGAATCAGAACTTTGATTGTTAAATCTCTGAAGGTCAAGTGTCTATGACACAGCGTGGTGCAATAAATAAAGCATTTAAGAGCAAAGGCTTTGGAGTTATTTGGATGTAGCTGCAAATCCCAGCTCAACCTCTGAATATTTATGATTTGGGGGAAATTCTCAACTGGTTCTTCATTTATACGTTACAAAAATAATCAATGTTTCTTCAAGCTCTAAAGGGGTCTAAGAGGAACCTAAGTGAGCACTCAGCACAGTGTCAGGCCCATACTAAGCTCTGGAATGGTAGCCAAGCTGCTCTGCCCCTGCAGTCCATTCCCCACTAGGCATCCAGAGTGAGCTTTTGAAAAGGTGATTTACCTTTCCGGTACATGACGGTGTAAAAGCCTTCCAATGACCCTTCATGGCAGTTAGAAGATAATTCAAAGAAGGGGTAAATCTTTCACTTCTTCTCAAGCCAACATCTCCCTCCCTCATTATACTCCAGCCACACTTCTTTCCCTTCTGTTTCTCAAATGCACAGGCCTCATTTCCACACCAAGGCCATGGCCTCACTGCTTCCTTCTTCCTGGAATATGTCCATCCCAGCATCTTTGCTTAGCTGACTCTTATCTGGACTTGCACATCACCTCCTCAGAAAGGCTTTCTCTGACCACTCAAACTTCCCTTCACTCTGCATATCATTATTTGATTTTATTAACTCAGTAGTTCTCATCATGATATGTAATTACCTTGGTAATTTGTTTTCTTATTCATTGTCTTTCTCTCACAAGTACTGTATAGCTAAGCTATCTTTTTTGCATGGTTCTGTGAATCCCTACTGTTTTTAGACTATAGATTCAAGATTCAAGAAATGCTGGTGGACTGGATGGATGGATGGATAAATAAGGATTATGCCACCAATTGTTGTACTGGGTATGGTAATGACAAGGTAGGAAAATTATATACAAATCTACATGATAAAGAAAACATCACAAAAAGGTTGATGTATTCTCTTAAGGCTGCTCAGATAAGATGGGACCTTAGCTGACCATTAAAGGAGAGATGGAATTGCCATCTAGGGAGGAACTTTTAGGAAGTTGTTTAACCTCCAAATATTTGAGATTTTCTTGTCCCTTAGGGGTGGAGACAGGCCTGCCCCTCATTTATGGGGATGTTCTGGAGCCAGAGATAATGCCTAAAAGCTGCTCAGTGCTAATTAGCTCTATCTGTCAGGGCACAGGAAGCCAGCAGGTCTGAGTGGCTGATTGCAAGGTCTGTAGCTGAAAATACTTCTTGCCAACTGCCTGGAGGGGCTGATAAGGGAAATGACTACATTCTGTAAATTAACATATTCTAAGCAGGTCAGAAGGCTCAGTTGTAGAAAACAGTGGCAAAGATGGAAAGAAAGGTGAAACCACTCTCGTTTTAGTTACCATGCCTAAGTAATGAAGCTGTGAATTCCTTGACAAGGATCATTGCCTTGCAGTCAGCAGTGAATGGCAGATTAAGTTTAATTTTTAAGGGTAGCTACTGGCAGAATTAGGAAAGAAGTATACTTATATTCATTGTGCTCATTTCCTAGTCCTATTCATGTTGTCTTTTTTATTTGAGTGATCAGGGTTCTACATTTATTCTCCTTCTTCCTCCTCCCTTTAAAAGCAGAGTATTTTCATCTGATATGCCCACTCTAGATGATTTCTCAGGCACCAGATTTCCCTAGAGACAGAGGGCTAGCCTAGACAGAAAAGACCAAGATTTTGATTCTGGTTCCTGTTCTGTGGGTGCACTAGTCGTGACTTCTTTGGTTGGAATTTACAGAAACCCCGGTTAAACAAGCTTATGAAAGAAATCATCCAAGGGCTTAGCAATAACAGCAAGCTTCAGTCTTTCCTCCATCTCTCAAATTCTTCTTTTGATCAAATTCAGCTCTAACCCTTTTTAATTAAGCATTCTTCTCACATTAACTCTCTCCATGTGGTAACAAATATGGCCATAAATAGCTCCAGGATTTTTGTCTTAATTTACTATCTAAAAGGAAGAAAGATCTCTCTATCTCTCCTTTGTCTATATATCAAAACTCAAGGAACCAGGGGGATGTAACCATCTGAGAAGTCAGGCTGGTAACATTCTCAACCCTGTGTCCTGGAAGTGTGGCAGAGCAGAGTAGCTGCTCATGAGAATTATGACTGACATCTCCAAGACCACATGAAAGGGGGAAAGAGATAGTCATCAAAGAAAAGGATACTTGTCAGAAAAACAATCAGTTTCTACTATTTTCTCATCTGTAAACTAATTGCATTCAGTAAGGTTATGGATGTAGATATGCTTTGAAAACCATAAATTCTAACACAAGTAAAAGCTAATATAGTCATATAAACATTTTCTCTGTTTCATGATTCCGGAACTTTTGCTGTGCAAGTTATCAGTTGGCTCATAAGGCTGTTAAAAGATTAAATGGGACAATGTGTATGAGAGCTTTTCACAGGATACCTGGCATGAAGTCAGTGCCCAATGTCAGCATTTCTCCCTTATGCCAGGTAATGTACAATCTGTCAAAAATTTTACCTGAAGAGAAGAATCTAATGCGTAGGATTAGTCATTATTTCTGCCAAGTGGCAAAGACATTTGAGGATGAGGGGGTAAAATTGCCAGTATTATATAACATATTTTTTGTCCTCTCTCTGTTACTTCCTCTTCTGTCTCTATCTCTCCCCCTACACATTTTTTGGGGGGTAGGGAATGGGGAGAAGTGTGCAGAGTTGAATTCATGCATGTTAAGTAAGAATATATGTATATTATATTATGTCATTTGAATTTTTTACCATATGAAGTGTCTGGCACTCATTAATGTTAGTTGTGTGGGCAGTGCTGATGTCTTTAACACTAACAATAATGAGGAGGATGATAGCTGTCAGTTTCATGGCACAATGCCTTTTGAGTGGAGCCTTAGTTGATGTGAGCTATAGTCCAAGATTCAGAGTGTCTTGCTCTGTGTGGTGCCTCCTCACTATAGGAGGCAAAAATTGACTGATGTGCTGGGTACTAAGGTGATGGCAATCTGGTATGTGTCTCTCACTTGCATGTTACATTTTCATTGAAAAATGGGTTCTTTGTCAGCAGTTTCCAGAGGAAGATGAGTATCCTCTCAGACAGAAGCATAAAGCTTCAGTGCATGGATGTGCTGAGTTGTGGTCAAAAGAACACTAGATTGAAAATTGAGAGGCCTGTGCTTTCACCTTGGCTCTCTTGACAACTTGCTTCATGACCTTGGATAAGGCACTTCCCTCTTTGGACATGACAACTTGCTGATCTTGAAGATGACAGTTGTCAACTTTGAGTAGCCCAGTACTAGTGGGAACGAGGCCCTGAACTAGGGCATGGTGATGAGTATTGTTTCCTCTTATCCAGTCATCCTAACCTACATAATGGGCTATTTGCCGCTTTAGCTTCAGAACAGAAAGTTCAACCCTAGTTTTCAGACCACTTCATTCCAACACATACATACACACTGAATACCTCTACCTCTGAGGGGTCAACCACCACTTTAATTGATATATCAAAGCTATCTGAGTGAGAGGAATTTTGGACATGACCATGGGCACTGCTGTGCTAACTCTACAACAGATAATCATTATAGATCTAGAGAACAGAGACAAACAGTCCTAAAAATTATTACCTTTACTCTTATGAAAATATAAACCTCTCTTTCCAATTTTTTCCCTTCCTGATTCCTTTTCCATCCTCCATAGGTCTACTTAGTGATTCAAGTTTAATTTCCACCTATAGACAAACCTGACTTGCTGGAATATCACTAACCTTCATTCTCAAGGGCTTATTCTTTCTGTCTACATGCATAAAGTAATATGGTTCTACTCTCCCCCTAAACTATCAGCTCTGTGAGAGCAGGTGTCCTAACTCTCTTATTCATTGCTGAAACCCCAGCCCAACATACTGTATGACACATAGAAATTCAATAAATAATTAAATAAATAAATTGATAAGTGAAAGAATAAATGATTGAGTGACTCTGAGTGACATTCTGATGATGAAATTTATATAGGAAGCATTTCTGGCATTTATCACTCATATTTGGTGTAGGTTCCCATTGGACTTTTTGGAAAACATCTACTATGAAATTCTACATTGGTTGCTACCTCACTGTCTTATACATAAAATCCTGTTCTGAATTTTTCCAAATTCAACTTCTTGGGCACAACTAGATTGTTAGCTCTTAGCATGAAGATATACAGGTAGACACCTCTCCATATTCAACAAAAATTTACATGTAAAGGGAGATTTGGGCTTTTTGGGGTAGATGGTTAGAGGGACAAGACTTCAATACAAGGAAGGAATAAAAAATAAACAGGCCTAGCATAGTTAGAGAGCTGGAGGTAGCTGAAATCATCCACAGCATAATCCAGTGGTGAGCAAGGCTACAGAACAAAAAGGAATGTGTCAATATTTGTTTCAAAACAGCCTAAGAGTTACATGATGTAATCCTTCTCATTTTACAGTTAAGGAATATAAAGATCAGAGAAGTTAGATGACTTGTCTGTGATCATACAAGTCAACTGGGATTCTGACTCCAAATTCAAAGACAGCTGTGCAGGCTTCCGAAGTGAAATGTCAGTGTTCAGAAGCCTAAAATGAAGGTCATCAGATATAAGTAAATGGACAGCCATGACTATCTGAGAATGCTTCAAGATCTTTGATTTTACCCGCTCTCAATCTAGGCTCTTACCTCTGGAGTCCAGCCTAAGGAAGGTCACCTCCTACAAATGTTTCTTCAAGGTTTTCAGTATCCTATTCATGTTTCCTTATCTCTAGATCATTAGCTCTTTGCATCTAGAGATTAATAAATACCTTTGAAAGAATGGTTGTAGTTGTTTTTGTTCTCTGAACTCTTTTTAGAAGAATTCTTATTAAACAGAGTTGGTCCAGGTTAGCATTTCTTAACAGATTAAGTTTATCTTTAGGATTAAAAAAAAAAAAAAGATTCCTGCCATGAATTCTGATAAAGTAGGGAAGGTTAGATGGGTGTGCGGAGTATGTGTTTTTAATAAGACATAGGAGTTTATTTTTAATAATACCCTAGGAGATTCTGAAGCAGGTGGTCCACAGACTACACTCCAAAAAAAATAATGCAGTGAGAGCAAAAGAGGACAAAGGGTCCAAACAATATCCACAGCAGCAAAAATACAGTTTCTGACTGAGCTATAGTATAGGTAGTCAACAAATATTCACTCGAGTATTTAGTGCCTTGCTTCTAGACAACACATCTTGCTTCTGTTATTACAATCTATCTATTATTTACAAGCCACTATAATACTACAGCTGTTGTCCTCTGTAGATGGGATTACCTAAAAAATAATTTGTTATGTAAGGTTGCTAACTATGAGGCTAAAGCATACCCATTAAAGGCATTTACCTTGTAATTTCTGATGAGAGAGTGAGTGAAATAAAGCATGGAATATGATTATTGGAGCTGAGGCTATAAGGATATAAAGCCACTCATTTATTTCAGGACTGGGAATTCATTTAGCATAATATGTTAACTTTACAAAGAAAACTGCCACAGAGCAAAGCTTTCTGCCACCTCTTTTGAAGCAGGGCTCTTTGTCTAGCTCCTAAGCTTCCCAGTCCCACCTTCTTCCCTCTTTTTTCTATCTTACACCTCCAAACGCTAATGCTCTGGCCCTCTCTCTTTTAGTAGATTCAATCATGCAAACAGCAGCTTACTGGAGAAGTTCAGTCCATGTTCTCTGGAGAAAGAATGCCTGGCTTTAAATCCTGGTTCTGCCACTTACTAGTATTAAATCTCCCAGGGACTGTTTCCTCATCTATAAAATGATGATAGTAATAATAGTAATTAACTCACAAGATGGTTATAAGGATTAAATGAGCTAATTGTGCATTAAGTATTCAGACCTTAATAGTAAGCTTTCAATAAGCGTTTTTATAATTTTTTTCATCATGAAGGCAATTAATAGGATTACAGAAATTATGAAAAATAAAGAAAAATGCACTCATCGTTCTAACACCTTCTAGCTGGTATTTTCCATTTTAATGCGCTAGCTTTAGAAAGTAGAATTTTGTCTTCTGGATTCTTTCCATGGTTTGGGGAAACCAGAAATGTGACCATAAGTTTTTTATGTTTTTCTCTTATAGAAAAATTTCTTACACATCTAACTATAAATGCCAAAAACTCAAACTCACTCCCAATTTGAGAAGATCTCTACAGCTGAATAGTGTTTATTAAGATTTAAGTATATTGCCAGACAGGAGTACTTTATTAAGCCAATAGCTAATCTTTGAGTCTGAATTTGTTTATTAGATTAGCCCCATATTCTGTAGCTTCATCTGCTCCATGGAACACTTGGGATGAATTTATTGTATTAGACTTATGAGCTTTGAAGTCAGCCAAACTGGTTTCAAATTATGAGTCTAGACTCGTGATCTTGGGCAAATGACTGACCTTCTCGGATGCTTTAGCTGGGAGAATAAGTTTAATAACCCTACAGAGTGTTGTGAGACTTATAACAAGGATAAGAAGTGATTCTTATTTTAGCTATCACAGTGGAAAGTGATGAGCTTTCCCTGAGAAAATGGGTTTTCCTGGAGGTGAAAAACCTATGGTGGCAAATATGCAGAGGTATTCTTTAGGGCTTATGGGCACTGACCATGCTTTATATCCTCCTACGTCCCAGGTCCTAGCACCTGGGAGGAATTGTATTGATGCCAGAGAACAAGGAGTGCTATATATTTGTAATTTTTTCTTAAATCAGAAGTGTTAATTGATGGGACCCTAAGTATAGGGCAGTGATGTGGCAAGACTGGAATTTTCAGATCCAGCAAGGTCTTTTATACGTGGACAGTGTCATTGCCAGCTGTGGCTTCATCAGAGATCTTGGGCTGGATTAATCTGCCTGGGATCTATAACAAAATATCATATACCGGGTGACTTAAACAACAGAAATTTACTTCTCACAGTTCTGGAAGCTGGGTAGCCCAAGATCACGGTATCAGCCAAGTCAGTATCTGATGAGAGCCCTCTTCCTAGCCACCTTCTCCCTATGTGCTTATGTGACCTTTCCTAGGTGTTCAGGCTTGGTTGGGGAGTGGCAAGGGAAAGAGTTAACTCTCTGGTGTCTCTTCTTATAAGGACACTATTCCTATCAGATCAGGGACCTACCCTTATGACCTCATCTAGCCTTAATTACCTCCTTACCGCACTGTATCCAACTAGTCACACTGGGAGGTTAGAGCTTCAACATACGAATTTTGGGGGCACACGCTGCAGTCCATAGCAGAGGCCAAGGGAAGCAATACTGAGTCAGGTGAAACCTGCTCTTTCCAATGGGAGTTGTGTCAGGATCAGCTTAATAGGGGTGTGTATGTGTGTGTCCTCTTCTACCAAACTATAAGCCACAAGAGTTGCTGTGGGAGCCCATTATTTCCCCTCCTCACAGATGTTTGAATCTAGAAAGCCCAAATGAACAGTCTCATCTCATTGGAGGCAAAGGCTGGGATTGGGAAATGTGAAGCTGAAATGATGGAAGGAGAGGAAGTGGCCCTAGTTTCTTGTTTTAACCACCAAGATAATTCTCAAATGCCACATTCAGGAAGCAGAAGCCACACCTCCTTCTTGTTTGCTGTTAAATATACCTCTGGAAAACTATGATAACCCAGGATATTAGAGTTTATTGAGAGGCACATTACCCATTGAGATTTCCAATCATTACTCCTTTTAAGAGTTTACAAAGTAGCTTTCCTGCCTCTTTCTTGATGATTTGTCTTCTTCAAACTCACTCCTTACTAATGTATGACACCAGACTTGGCTTCCTGGAGAGAAGTGATTTCTCTCCAGGAAGCCAAGGAGCACAGGCCCCTTGCTGAGAAACACATTAGCACAATTCCCAAAATATGTTCTTTATACTCATTTGATCTGTGATATGTGTTATCATTTAATAAATATTGGCCTAGCTTAAGTTCTATCTACATGTGCTAGGGATATTTGTTGCTATGCTCCTTTAAGCAAGACAAAATACATACTCTGGTAATTGCTTCAAAGTTTTTTTTCTTTTTTCAAAATAAAGTGATTCGAAAAACTTAAATAACATAATTATAAAGTGTGCATTGAGAAAGAGTTCATTCCTCCTTAAAAATTTTAATTAGGCCCTTCTTAATCTCTATTACAGATGTTATTATGAACTTGTTTTTTCTTCCAAATGCCTCTTTTGATTGTGCATAAATAGGATGTAATTACATATGGGTGGAAGGTTATTATATACAAATATGTTCAAAATTATGTGAATAAAATGCACAATAGGCTTTAGTATTCTTCTCATAAAATGATACAGATTAGGACAAAAATAAGCAATTTGCTTTCTTTTAGTATCCACCTTGTTTATTCCCTTTTCATATTAGCACTATGGGGCATGTTAGAGACTAGAAAGAAAATAATTAGTCATTCTGACCTCTAGCTAAAAGAAAATCTGGTTTCTTTGCACATTTCCTTAACAGGTGAGTTTGCCATTAGTGTTGCTATGATTATCTCCATCTCTTTGCTTTGCAGTCTCTTCTGTCAGCTCCTCAGCTCAAACTTAAAGATGTATCTCTAAACCCCAGTTCTATCTTTAAGGGAGGAGTGACAGGAAGAATGTTTAGGAACAGTTGAGAATATTATCATTTTTAGCGATGCTTGTCCTTCCATAAATATTTTGTTTCCTGAGAAGGTTCACAATGGGAAGACTTTCCAAAAATGTAATTTTAGGCACAGTGTACAAATCGACTTCCTTTCCTTATACTTACAGACTGTTGCAGGCAGAGGACTCCAGCTTGAAACTGTGTGGGTATGCATGTGTGCATGTGTGATAAATAGCTAATTACCTGTCAGTTACCATAGCAATGTTTACAGTAAGACTAAGAAGCTTGCGTAGCTCTGTTGCCCAGTTTGAGAGAGGAAAACCTGCATAATTTCTTCCTTTAGATCCCTACCCAAGTTTCTGGCAGCAATCTTAGAATGCTCTCTGCTTGGTGAGTTCTTAATGTGACCTATTTAGCTTCTTTCCTTTGAGTAGAGACTATGTTGATTTGAGTGAGAGGTAGAGAGAATCAACCTGGAAGAAGCTTTGGGATGCTAACACGATAGACTCATGACTTAGCTCTGCAGAGTTCTGTTAGCAACAGCTGGTATAGCACTGCCTCAAAATGATGCCTTCTTCAAAGAGGTCTACCTAGCCCCATAAATTCTCAAAACAAAACCAAAACAAACAAAAATATCTATAGATCACCAAGAAAACACAGTACTTTATTCTTTCAATAAATATTTTTTAAAGATTTTATTTATTTATTTATTTATTTATTTTAGAGAGAGCATGAGTGGGGAGAGGAGCAGAGAGAAAGGGAGAAACAGACTCCCCACTGAGCAGGGACCCTGACTCGGGGCTCAATCCCAGGACCCCGAGATCATGACCTGAGCCAAAGGCAGATGCTTAACCCACTGAGCCACCCAGGCACCCTCAACAAATATTTTTGAGCACCTACTCTGGGTTAGCACTGTACTAGTCTCAGAGGATATCGTGGTGAGCTGGATACTAATGTCTCTAATTTGGGAGAGATAGCCATTCATTCAACAAATATTTCTTGAGCATTTACCATGCTCCAAGCACTATGCTGGGTGATATGGAAATAGAAGAGAGGCACAACCCAGATCTGAAGAGAGATCAGAGGTAAGGAAAAACATCTAGGAGGGTCAGCCAGGAAATGTGAGGAGGGTGGGAGTATATGATGGGAAAATATTTCAGAGAGAGAGGTAGTTTTATTAACAAGATAAGAGGCAAGTAAATATGTTAGATTTAAAGGAAAGAAGTTAGTATGTCTGGAGAGCAGAGTTCAAGACAGGTGAGGGCAATACCATAGAGATGTAAGCCCGGATCAAATCATGAAAGCCCTGTGCTTCCTCCCCTTGAACCTGGGTGGACACTTTGATTTCTGATACTAGATTATATAGTCGCATGCACTTCTGTATTATTCTCTAGGGACATTTGCTTTTGAAACTCAGTCACAGTGCAGTGAAGAAGCCCTAACTAGTCCACTACATGATACCAGCCCTCATTCTTTGGGATACGCTTAGCCTTCAAATATTCCCAGATGAAATCCCAGACATTGTGGAACAGAGACAAGCTATCCCCATTGCGCTATATCTGAAATTCTAACCTTGGGTGATTTGTTATGCTTCAGTAGCAACCAAAACGCTTCATAAGGAATTTTCTGAGGCAGTGGGGATCCACTGAAGGGTCTTAAGCAGTAACAGAATCAGGTTAGCATATTAGAAGGAAAATGTATTTTGTTTTATAACATACATAAAAGTAAAATGTGAAAACGAAAACAAAAAATAGAATAGTGAAACAGAAATTAATGTCTTGTAAGGTTCTTACTCTATGTGAAATCATACAATATTATTTGAATGTATACTATGATAAATTAAGGATATATATCATAAACCCTAAGACAAACACTAAAAAATAAAAAAAATAGTGGTATAACTAATGAGCTGGTAGTAGAAATAAAATAGAATAATAAAAATACTTAATTTGAAAGCAGGCAGAAAAGAGAAAAAGGAATAAAGAACAGATGGAACAAATAGAAGTCCACTAGCAAGTGATAGGTTTAAATCCAACAATATCAATAATTATAGTTGTTCTAATGTGTCCATTAAAAGATAGAGATTGTCAATTGGATAAAAAAGCAAGACCCAATTGTATGTTGTGTATAGAAAACACAGCTTAAATGTAAATACTTCTGATTA
>NC_138375.1:47100948-47116210 GCF_054177405.1 Leptonychotes weddellii | reverse complement strand
TAAAAACTAATGATGTAATGTATGGTGATTAACATAACATAATAAATTTTAAAAATGTAAAAAAAAAAGAATAGATTTCAGAACAAGAAAATATTATCAGAAAATAAAATATTATCAGAGATATTATAAGGAGGCATTACATAAAGACATATAAAAATTATATAAAAGGTTCAATTCACTGAGAAGTCATAATTATCCTAAATGTTGTACACCTAACAATAGAGCTTCAAGACAAATGAAGCAAAAACTGATAAAACTGAAAGGAAAAATGGACAAACCACAATTCTAGTTGGAGGCTTCATTTCTCCTTTCTCAGTAATTGATAGAATAAGTAGACAGAAAAATCAATGAAGATATAGAAAACTGGAACAATACTATCAACCAATTTGACTGAATTGGCATGTATAAAATGCTCTACCTAACATTCATTCACATTCTTTTCAAGACCATATTCTGGACCATAAAACAAATCTCAACAAATTTTTTAAAAAATGAAATCATTCCAAGTCTTTCTCTGACTGTAATGGAATTAAGTAAAAATCAACAAGTTTCTAAAAACTAAGCACTGCTTCTTTAGTTAGAATTTATAATCTAGTAATAACACGGAAACTGGTCCAGATATAAGCTAAATATAAATCTCTTATGTAATGTTGTACTTAACCTAGGTCTTCAAAATTTCAGTACTACATGATTTTTCAAAATTTGGCTTCAACCCTCATGTTACAGAAGAGGAAAGTGAAACCGTGAAAAGCTGCATAACTTAGCTGGGGTGTCCTGGTGCTAGATTCATCAGGGTCCTAGGACAGTCTGCCAAATTGCAGTAGCATTTGAAGAAAGTGAATGTTTTCCTCTTACAATAGATACCAACTTGTTTGAAAAGGAAAAGCCATCTTCAAATAGTGTTGATTAATGAGGCTGGGAATCTGTGCTTTTCTCTGCTCATAAATTAAAAAATAATATACAAAATCTGCATCCTCTACCATCACTGTTGGAAAATGAATAGAAGAGATACACTCCAGAGTCATGGGAGAGGGATGGAATAGGGTAATCATTTTACTGTTGGACCTATAAATTTGGTCATTTGATTTAAAAAATATGAAAATATTTATATCTATGTATCTATATTTATAATACATTTTTGAAGTATTTTTATTTTGACACTTCATGAGGTACATAGGGATAATCTCAATTTTTATAAGAGAGGTATTATAGTGAAACTGTTAAAAACTTGAATTCTAAATTTAAATGGTCCTGTGGTCAAATTCCCAGCTCTGCTACTTTGTGACATATATCCTCACTAGTGCTTACAAGTGGGCATAATAACAGCACCTTCTCATAGCTTTGTTGGGTGAATTCTTTTTTTTTTTTTTTAAAGATTTTATTTATTTATTTGACAGAGAGAGAGACAGCGAGAGAGGGAACACAAGCAGGGGGAGCGGGAGAGGGAGAAGCAGGCTTCCCGCCGAGCAGCGAGCCCGATGCGGGGCTCGATCCCAGGACCCTGGGATCATGACCTGAGCCGAAGGCAGACGCTTAACGACTGAGCCACCCAGGCGCCCCTGTTGGGTGAATTCTTGAATAGATACATGAGAAAACACTTAGCATAATGCCAGGCACAGAGTAAAACTATGTGTGGTTGTATGTCCCTCTATTCTGTTATACCCACTCTGCTTTGGTTGTCTTGCGTTTGTCTTCTCTATGAATATCATCCTGTTACTTCCCTATTTCCTGCCCTCCTATCAACCAGCAGGAATTTTTTTGAATATCTAACATATGCACAGACTTTTGCTAGATATTGGAGAAAATGACAGATTATTCCTTTGGTATTTAAAAAGTTTTTATATAAAGTAATCCACAGAGAAATGTGAATATTTTCCCCATTTTTATCAGATAAGGGAATTTTTCAGTAGCAAATTTATCCTCCTTTTTGTGGTATGTCATATTTTCTCACCACACACAAAAGACAAACATTCTTTTAAAGGAAATATGTTTAAGTATTTAGTTAAAATAATTCAAAGACAAGGACAGGGTCTATGATTACAGAGCTAAGCGGCTAGAATTTGGAAGCTATAAGAACAATTCCAGAAACAAAAGATGAACAGATGTAAAATAAAGTCACATATCTTGTCAAAAGCCTATTGCTTCAAATTTATAGCTCCCTAGGGGCCTACTCAAGCCAAATGGGTCAGTCTATTCCCATACAGAAAGAATTAGACATGTTCTTTTTCTGCTAAAAGATTCCAGATTTTGACTCATAGGCGCTTCTACTTCCAACACACAATGTGGCTACAAAAAATTAGCCCCACACAGTATAATATGCCTGAATTCTGTGTTGTGCTAATATTCCTGCAGTTCCCTACCCTGTGTGAGCCTTTTATATAACACTGACCAGTTGAGTCTCTGTCTCTAAGCTTGCCCTAAGCACTGGCATGTTCCTCACAAAGGCCACTTTTCTCTGCCCAAACTACCTTTTCCATGGTGACTGCTGGATTTTTCTTTCCTCATGATGAACTCCTTTTTGAGGCCCTTTGTTTGATAGAAAATCTTTTTTAGGACTGTTTTAACTTACCAGAGAATTTCTAATAACTTCTCCAAAAGGAAAGTGGTTGGTTTCCATCCCTTTCCTTCCAAAGGGATCATTTAAAGCCATGCAAATCAACCAGCTTGCACCCCCAGCTTAGCTCAGGTGCTGTCAACATATTATATGGTTCCTGCAAGTACTGTGGGCCTCTGGATCTGGCCTCTCCTCAGAGGGACAGATTGTTCTTAGAACAAAGAAAACTGCTCCAAAAAGCTTTGTCAGCTTAAAAGAAAACAGCTGGAAACTTAAAAATGGTGGCTTTTCCTTTACACCAAATAAGCACCAAATAATTAAGTCCAGAGAGAATTCCATGAAGCTTAAAAACAGTAGGTTTTGAACAAGTAAAAGGTAATTCTGGGTTTTAAATTGGAATTAAATATGTGGAATTTTCCTGAAGCTGGGTCTCTACGTAAGTTCCAAATATGATCTGGAAGTTAGACTCCACATGGAGATCAGCTAAGCTTTCGAGAAATGGCTCCACAATTTGATAGAAACTGAAAAGGACAATCTACATCACCAACAGGCAGAATGTTAGACTGAGTATGATTCAAATGGAATTAATATTTTTGAGACCGACTTGGCACAAGATCCATACCAAGCACTGTGCCCAGGTAAGGACAGCTCATAAGCCATGGTATTAACCCTTGTGGAGTTCGAGTTGGATAATTCTAGTAATTAAGTAAATGAAACTGTAAACTGTAAAAAGGGAATAACTCCACCCATCTCAAAGTGTATTGTAGATTGTTAAAATATTAGCAGAGTAATTTGAGAAATTTGGCTTTCCACCAAAGTAAACAGGTTTCTTTACCATGAGCCTTTGTAATATGTTTTCTAAATATACAAGATGATTATACAGTATGCAAAGTTTTCTACATGTATAAACAGAGAAACTGTTTTATATCTGAAGCATCTTTCAATGCTAGGGAATGATCTGCAGAACCCTCATTGGGAATTGCTCTAGTCCTTTCTTTCTCTCCAGCTATAATATTTGGGACAGAGAGAATGGCGCTGGTACAGACCCTGAGCTTGCCACCCCTGCCAGTAAAGGAGAAAGCACAGCAATATTCTAATATCCATTAACTTCTTTGCCTCATTATGTAGTTACATCCAGGTTTTGATTAATGGAAGCATTGTTGGAAACAACAGTACTTGGTTCTTTTTCAGGCAGGCAGCACATTATTCCTAAAGGTGGGCACATTAATCTTTCTTACTTTGTTTACTTTTAACCTCCCTCTTCTTTATAAATGGCTACCTATGCCATTTCTGGGATATCTTTCATTTGGATGAATTTGACCACAGGAAAATACCCTTCAATAGAGAAGTACATCTGACTCACTCATATACATATACATACTCCTAACATACTCCAGTTGCAAGACCCAGTTTGAATAAAGCAAGCTATTTCAAATTGGTGTTATAAAAAGATTAAGTATCTTGAAAAGCCATGAATTTAATACATATAAGCTGTTATTTGGCTTGTTACCTGGAAAAGGCAGGAAAATGCAAAATAATTAAGTTAAAGTAAGAGGACAAAGAATAGAACACCTACCTCTGACTTTGGGAACCAGAACTTCTCTTCCTGGGTAAAAACAGGAGCCTATGAGTGTCAGGTTGTGGAGAAGCAGGTGTTGCTATAAATCAAACAAGTGAAAAGCTGGGGAGAAACTTAGGGACAATCTAGACTAAAGCATTCACATAAAGAATGCAAAATCTAAGACTTCTTTGGGCATATTTAGGGAGAATGCCTGGGATTACCCACAGGTGTAAAAATGTGTTCTAATGCTCAGTAAATTGCTCTTTTCTTGAAGGATTTGTTGTCCCATTTCTCTGATGCTAGAGACCCAGGTCCTTCTTCAGTCAGTTCTGCACCATGCCTTCTAATTTTGGTAAATGTCATAATCATCTCTCGAATCGCACTAATCCTCAACCAAGGACTCACTTTTTGACAGCTCTCTCTTCCTCAATACTTACACTCAATCCATCCTCAGGTCCTATTGGCTCAGCTTTCAAAATATACCCTTCAAAATATAGCCATCTCGACTGATGACACCATATTACATCTCTTTCTCAGACTTTTTCCAATTGATCTTCATGCTTTCATGGTTTATGCAAAACAATTTGATGTTTTGAGCTGTGAAGTGCCATGATCTGGTTTCTATGTTAAGGAACACATCTACCTGCTGAGTAAACTCTTGTCTGAAGGAGGCAAGATACTCCAAGAAGCAGGGAACCAGTTAGGGGACTATGGTTATAATCCAAGTGAGAGATAGTGGTGACTTAGACTAAGGTGCAGATGTAAAGGTGGAGAAAGGGGGTCAGGTTTGTGATAGACAGAACTTAATGATGGATCAGATGTGTGGTAAAGAGAAAGAGAGGAGTGACGATCGACTAATATTTTAGGGCCTAAGCACAAAATAATTATACATGTATATTGTGAGATTCAGAGATGCATAAAAGGCTATCTCAAGGGAGAAGTAAGGACCGAACATAAAAACATGGGAGTTATCCATGAGTGAAAAGATAATATTTAAAACCATAGACAATGGGTGTACATAGAGAAAGAAGGGGATCCAGGACTGAGCTCTATTCTAAAAGAGGAAGAAGATCCAGCCACAAAAATGAGAAAGGAACAGCAAAGGAAAAGCAGATACTTTCAAAGTCAACTGAAGTCAATATGTCAAGAGGTGGAAGTGATCTAACAGTGCCAAATGCCACTGAGACATTGAGTAATGTGAGGACATGACATGAGTGATTTCTGTGGGATGATGAGATCCTGATTGGTAAGGGTTCAAAGGGGATGAGAGGAGAAAGAAAAAAAAGGGAGCTCTTCACAGTAATGGATAATAGAGAAATAGGGCAGAAGTTGAGGAAAGATGTGACAGGGAAGGAATGTTTTTTGTTGTGTTTATATTTCTTAAGTTGGGAAAAGTTAGAAAGTTTATAAATTGGTGGCAATAACACAGTAAAGAGAAGAACTCTGATAATGAAGGAGAGCAAGGGGTAAACAAAGGAACAATCTCCTTGAGTAGTATATACTCAGATTTGGGAACCAGTGCACATAGGAGGGGGTTGATATCAGGAGTAGGGACAGATCACTATTGTAATAAAACATGGCTACAAAAGCTGGAAGGCTGATAGATTTGCCAGTGGAAATTCTCTTCAGATTGCTTCTATTTTCTCCCGGAAATAAAAAGCAGGATCATCAGATGTAAGTGAATGGTGAGGGGATTGTATTGGAAGCTTGAAGAGAAAGAAGATTTGAAGTGGACCTCTCAGAGGATGATAAAGTACGTTGGCCAGCAAAACAGAATTACCAGGCATTGCCAAGGGTTCACAAAGTTTATAGTCATATTTCTGGATTTTGCCTTCATTCTCCAGCAAACTTAATCTGTTTATGCCAAAATAGATACCTGCTTCTCTTAGCTTACATCCTATCACCTTAGCAAATCCAGTGGAAAGAAAAAGCCTATTTCCCTAGAGTTCAGTAATAATCTGAGTGAGTTCTCATCTTTGGACTTCAGCCTTTGCTCAGGCTTGATCTCATTGCTGTGGTTGTGTGGAATGCTGTGCTCTGCTTAGCTGGGCCATGTGTCCTCCCAGGAGCCAGGGGTTGGGGTGAATCCAGACCCATTCAAACAGAAGGATATGATGGGGAAGGGTAGCTTCCCAAAGAAAATCATAGTACATGTTACTATATAAAGATGGAATAGAGATTATGCAGGCAAAACAGTCAACATCCACCACTATATATCATTGGTATATCATTTACTGGAAAATTTGCAGGGTGTGGTGGGGGAAGGTATCAAGCATCATAAATGGCCTCTAAGAACTCTTTCCATTCTAATAGTTTTTGATTCCCTAGTTTTGAAACTCCCAAACTGGGCACATTTGGCTGAGGAAGGGAATGACCCAACAATCACTGTGTTGATGATTTTCATCAATCTTCAATCAATCTTTCATCAAATATTCACCAGCTACTCTTATTCAGTACATTTTCAACCTTCTAATATGCAAGCTCTTCCTGCAGCCCTCAGTCTTTCATTGCTATACGACCACTATTTTCTTCAGAACTTTTTTATACCTGTCATTTCATTGAATTTTACCTACAGAGTTCTGTGTTAAAAAAAAAAGATTCATTTTTAACACTTTCTGCACCATCACCATATGAAAACAGTTAATGTTTTTATTTAGTTCTAACTATATATGTGTTAAAAAAAAAATTACCTTCCTACCAATTTTGTTGTGGATTTATATTCTCAGTATCTGCACAATCACGAGTTGCTATGGTAATATTATAAAATTATTCCAAATCACAAGGCTTCCCTGAAACCATGCATGCTGGATTTGAAAATAACATTGCTGAAAACCCTGCATTTCAGATAAGAAAGTCCCAGATAAGCAGAGACTCTTCACTGGGTTTACTGCCCTGATTTTTCTCCTCAACTTACCATCAAGTTCTTGGTTTTGAGTGATAACAACCAGTGTAAAGAAAAATGATCCCCTGTTCACCAAAAAATAAATTAGTTTTGAAAGAGAGCTTTACCAGTATTTAGAAAGAATCCTATTAACTAAACATAAAATATATTTTATTTCCTCTTCCATATACAAACTTATACAACCCTGGGCAAATCACTTGCTCTGCTTCAATTTGCTCATCTACAAAATGGGGATGAAAATATTAAACCACCTTTTAGGCTTATTAGAATGTATTTTTATTGTGCTAAGAACATTTATATGAAATCTACCCTCTTGAATTTTTAAGTGTACAATTCTGTATTATTAACTATAGATACAATGATGCATAGCATATCTCTAGAATTTACTAATCTAGCATAACTGAAACTTCGTATACATTGAACTACAATTCCCCATTTCTCCTTTCTTGCTGTCCCTGGCCACCACCATTCTACTTTCTGTTTCTGTGAGTTTGACTATTTTAGATACCTCATGTAAATGGAATCATATAATACTTTTCCTTTTGTTACTGGCTTGTTTCACTTAGCATGATGTCCTTCAAGTTCATCCAGCATTATTCATAATAGTTGAGATATGGAAACAACCTAAATGTCCATCAAGAGATGAATGGATAAAGAAAATGTGGTATATACATAAAATGGAATATTATTCAGCCTTAAAAAAGAAGAAAATCCTATTATATACAATGACATGGGTGAACCTAGAGGACATTACACTAGGATTATTAGAATTTTAAAAAGATAAAGCATACATAAGTTGTCAACACAGTGTTTGCTACTGAATAATGATTTGTCCCTTCCCTTTCTATCTGCCCAACTCTTATAGAACAAAGGTATCACAGGCATGCTTTACCAAGCTCACTTCCGTGTTCTTGGCAATTCATTCCCCCATCTGCCAGCTAGAAGCCAAAACAAATGGTTCATTTTGGACTACCCCTCTAAGCCAACAGGCAGGACATAGAGAGGGAATTGTTCTGTGAAATCTGTCATGAATGGTTGTTACTTTAGGTCCAATCCCCTGGAAGCAGAGCCTAAGATGGTAATTTATATACAAGTGAGCCACTGAAGGAAGGCTCTCAGGCAAAATCAGTTTGCAAGTTAGGAAGCAAGATCAGGTAGAGGAAGACGCTAGGCAAAGACTCAGGCTGATCCCACAGGGAACTCCACAACCACAGTGGCACTACAGAAACATCCCAGCTTGGAGAAGAGAGCAAGCTTTTATTCCTCCATGAATGTTAGTCGTTAGCTGAGAGCTGCACCTGTGGTTGGGGCAGGGGGTGGGATGTTGGCATATCCAACCAGGTGTCCCTGAGGAAGGTGGCTTCTATTGCCCTAGGGCAAATTTCTGAAGAAAAGTTTGCAGCTATGAATCAGCAGCCAACACGTAGCAGCTGGGCCCAGTAAAGGGGATCTGGGCTTAATCAGATTATTTCACTTTTTTCTCTTTTACATTCTCACTCACTAAATGAATCGCTCCCCATTGTCCCTACCACACATTTACACAATTTTCTGTCTCCACAATGGAAGGAAGAATGTCATTTGGTAGAAATTACTATTAAGCTTGGGATAATTGAGGAATAAAATAGGGTGACATTATGGTGCCAAAGTAATAAGTGTAGTGAGATTTGTTTTTCTAGGAAGAATGTTGTCTAAAACTTCACTGATGGATATCACCACTGGGACCACCATTTACTTGTGAGTAACTATTATGTGTCTGAAACTGTTTTTTTTTTAATACAATAATGTATATAATATATATAATAATGTATACAAAATAAGCAGTTTCTGACACAAATAGTACAACTTTATGTATAATAATGTACAATAAATGTACAATTTTATATACAATAATGTACATAAAACATTATGTCATTTGATCTTCACAGTAAACTGACCAAGGCCATATAGACTTTGAGACAGAACCAGAGTCCAAATCCTGGTCCAGCTGATGACTCTGGAGTTGAAACTCCTTACTGTTGTATGACATTTCCTTGTTTCTTGAGGACAAAGCATATAGTCCTCTGCATTTGCCGTTTCTGGCATTTATATGACAAGCATTCATGTGATAATGCACTGGAGAGGGCACACACACAAAGAAGAAGAGAGAGACAGAACTGGGTGTCTCAGTCATTAAGCATCTGCCTTCGGCTCAGGTCATGATCCCAGGGTCCTGGGATGAGTCCCACATCGGGCTCCCTGCTCGGCGGGAAGCCTGCCTCTCCCTCTCCCACTCCCCTTGCTTGGGTTCCCTCTCTCTCTGTGTCAAATAAATAAATAAAATCTTTTAAAAAAATAAATAAATAGGGGCGCCTGGGTGGCTCAGTCGTTAAGCATCTGCCTTCAGCTCGGGTCATGATCCCAGGGTCCTGGGATCGAGTCCCACATCGGGCTCCCTGCTCGGCGGGAAGCCTGCTTCTCCCTCTCCCGCTCCCCCTGCTTGTGTTCCCTTTCTCGCTGTGTCTCTCTCTGTCACATAAATAAATAAAATCTTTAAAATAAATAAATAAAAATGGTTAAAAAACTAAAGAGCAACTACCATTAAAGGAACAAACAAAAACATTGCCTTACTAAGACCACCAATACCGTGTGGTGACTAGGAGCATTGACTTAAAGGTTCATAACTAAATGATTATCATCTGGGACTAAATATCTCTGTCGGGAAACAAAGTATTGAAGTTGACCTCAAGAGCCAGAGTAGACCGATAGAAGCATTTTCATTCCCAGCGAGACTCTGCTCAAGTTGTGCATCAAACACTCTCTGCTCCCTTTTTTCCTCTTGAACAATAAGGGACCCAGTCAGTCTCCTTGGAAAGCCCTGCTGGAAGACGCTGTCTCCTCAGTTACCCGGCTTCAATCTCATCTTCAATCCTTTCACAGAATGTGGAAATTCCTTTCAACTTGAGGATTTAAAAGGAAAACTTTGACCTAAAGTTATCCCCACTGAGGCAGGCAAGGCAATGAGTTCCCTGCCCCACCCCCATCCTTAACTAAAGCTTTTTGCCTGATTACTGGCAGAAATGATAAGAAAAAAGACTTCCTAAGTGGGTTGGGAGCCTCTGCTTAATTTTCAGTTTGACAATATTTGGGAAATGAGTTTTAAATATGGTGCATTAAGATGAAGGAATGAGGATATATTTTTCTGACAAATAAAAGTCAAGGATACTTACAAATCATTAACCAGAGACTCTGATAAACTATACATTTATAAGTAGCTCCTAGTCAACTAATCCCTCTTGGTTTTCAGGAGTATGTAGTTAGGAAAACTTTCTCTGCTTTGTTGTTCCTTTGCTTGTTGGTGATAAATTATTAATGTGACTCTGATATACTAAGGAGGGTTCCTGACATTTTTCCTGCTCCTTCTCCAGGGGCATCATGCTGAGATGAGCTTGCCTAAGGGAACTTCATTTGATTATTTATGCATTTATTGAGCACCTACTATCTGTCAGGCTATAAGGAATACAGCTGTAGAAAACAGTCTTTGCTTTCAAGGAGCAGAGACAAAGAATTAATTACAATGCTCTGTGTTAAATGATAGAGGAAGAATATGCTCTACGAGCACAGAGAACAAGGCCTTGAGCATCTCATCTAAGCTAGTTACAGACAGATACCAGGGATCTCGGCAAAGAAGAGAAAAGATTGAGGTGGACTCTAAAGTGTAGGTGAGATTTCAATAGGCAAGAGGCTTTAAGAACATGAGAAAGAGCCTTGGGGATGGGAATGAAGGCAGAATATGCCAAAAGCCACAGAGAAACTCCTGGTTAGAACAATGCTGGATACAAGTTACTGAATGTTTAGTAAGTACCAGGTATTAGACATAGTTCCATGTACACATTGACTCATTTAACTGACCTGCAAATGCTATCAGTTAGGAATAGTTAGGTGGCAAGTAACAGAAAATCCAGCTCTGAGAGACTTAATTACAATAGAGAATTGAGGGATTCATGTAACTCAATAGTCCAAAGGTACATCTTGGGTATGAGAAAGCTGACTATCACTTTTGCAAGCAATTGGGGGAAGGGAGCCAGATATACCCTCCATCTGGAATGATAATACTTTGTTTTCTCTGCCATCTTTAAACATCTTGCTTAGTTTCGTATCTTGACTCTTCCACTACCTAGCTGTGTGGCCTCAGGAAAGTTACTTAACTTCTCTGTGCCTCAGTTTCCTCACCAGCAGAATGAAAATGATAATAATAGAATCTACCTTATAAGGTAGATTCCATGATACCATGCATTAATTCACATAAAGCACTTTGAAAAGTGTCTGGCACAAAGTAAGTACAAAATAAATATTAGCAGCTATTAAATGTATTAACTCAACCCAGAGGTGGTTTTGTTTTGTTTGTTTTGTTTTGTTTTACTGACCCAGAGAACCAAATCAAGCTCCCTATCATCTGACATTGGAAAAAACCACAGACCTCTATTAACTGACACATCTCTCCATGAGAATCATCATGCCTATCAAGGACCCAGAAAAACTGCAAGAACTTGAAGGGTTGTAGAATTATTGAGAAAAGATCCTACTGTATGCACTATGATTGTATTGTTAAATGTATTCTCTAAAGTTTTTGTGTTTATGAATAGAAAACTAGCACTGTAGGCCAAATTAACCAATTTCTGGGTGTGTGAGACTAATCTTCAAGATTCTTAGTTAGCTGTACCTCAATTTCTTCATGTATATAGGTAAGGAGTTCAACTAGAAAATCTTGAGAAATCCTTTTCAGTGGTAATGTCCTATGGCCCTAACAATTGATTACTTATGTGTATGAGCTATGAGGACTAGAGGCTCCATATAAATAGATGTTTCAATAATTCAACAAATATTTACTGTTATATGCCTGTCACTGTAATAGGTACCAGGGATACATTAATGAAAAAAAAAAAAAAAGCCTGGTGAGTGCCTTTAGGGAGCTCATGGACTAGTGAGGTAAAAGTAAACAAATGACTATGATATATTGTGCATGAGATATTGAGACAATTAAGAACTACTGACTCTTTGACCTGGATGGAAAATTCATAGAGTGTTAGAAGAATCAGAGAATATTTAGTTCAGCCACCATGATTTAGAAACAGAGGCCAGAGAAGAGTTTTGGGAGAGTTTAAAGAACAGAAAGATCAGGTTGTATTAGAATTGGATGCTATAATAGACTCCCTTTTTTAAGTGAAGACAAATCTACTCTGATGAAAATTCTCTTCAGAACTAAGGCATTGCTGTAAGTGATGCTTCAGTCTTCTGTCTTATCTGTTAGTCTTGTCTGGGCTTCCTAGCAATAGTCTATCCTCTATTCTGATCATACTATGTTTTTAGCCTTACCCCTGCCTGATATATAGAATCTATATAATTTTTGTATTCAGATGACACAGTAACGCTGAACATAAAGAAGGATCCAATCTATGATTTAGGCATCAAGATGTACAGGCAAGCCCAATCCTTCAGGGTTTATCTGCAAGTGCTAAAAATTGGAAGATGCCAAGGGCAAAACGGAAAACGAGAAAACAACACTAGGACTTGATGGCACAGACACATTCCCCCCACCCAAAGAATGCACTGATGATGTTTGCTCATCTCAGTCTTATGAAGTATAGGTGGTCATGGTGGTGTGTTGAAAGCTAATTGGAATATATGTGTTGAAAAAATGGAACCATTTCACTCATGCATGCATTCAACAAATAGCCACAGAACACCAGCTATGGACCAGTCATATACTACATACTTATGTTATACCATAAGACATAGACATGGCATAAGACATGGCATACAAGATCCCTGCCCTCAGAAAGTTTACAATCCAGTGAGAAAATAGATAACAAATGAGGAAGCAATAAATAAACACAAATGTTCCTATGCTTTATTTATAATTACCAAAACTTGAAAGCAATCAAGATGCCCATCTGTAGGTGAGTGAATAAATAAACTGTGGTACATCCAAACAGTACAATACTATTATTCAGTGCTAAAGAGAAATGAATAATCAAGCATGAAAAGACATGGAGGAAGCTTAAGTGTATATTACTAAGTGAAAGAAGCCAATCTGAAAAAGACTCTATACTATATGATTTCAACTATATGACCATCTGGAAAAGGCAAGACAGTAAAAATATTAGTGGTTGCAGAGGTTGGGTGAAAGCGGGGAGTTGAATAGGTAGAGCACAGAGGAGCTTTAGGGCAATGAAACTATTCTGTTTGCTACGCAACACATAAAATTATCCATTTGTCAAAAACCACGAAATGTATAACACCTAGGGTGAACCCTAATGTAAGCTATGTACTTTAGATGGTAATAATGTATCCATGTAGGTTCATCAATGGTAACAAATGAACCACTCTGGTGGGGTGTTAATAGTGGGGCAGCTTGTGCATGTGTGTGTGGGGGGGAGGGATATATGGGAGCTCTCTTTACTGTCCACTCAATTTTGCTGTGAACTTAAAACTACTCTGGAAAAATAAAGCTTATAATTTTTTTTAAAAAGAACAAATTATTTACCCATAGATGAATCAGAGAGAGTACATGATGTTAGAAAAGGCTCAGCTCTAGGAATGTGTATGGATGTTTAAGGAATAAGGAAAAACAGTTTGGCTGGAGCAGAAGCTAATCAAGGGGATCAGTGAAGTTAAGAAGTAAAGTATTTACAGTAATGCATGACATTTAGTAAGTGTTCCACATGTGTTAACCATTATTATTATTACATAATTAATAGGCCTTTTAATTCTTTTTGGAATTTTTCTATCTGCCGGATAAGTATTATTTCATGGCAATTGAGAAAAGTTGAGATTTTTATACCAAAATGGAAAGTAGTCCCAGGTGCCTATAAGTGACTGAGCAGAGAGAGAGCAAATAGAATGGTGAAAAGATATAAAAGTCAAACTGCAGTGACTTCAAAATTTTGCCTAGAGATGATCTTAGGAATATCTATAAATTTAATTTGAAGCAATACTTCTTAACTTGAAATTCTAAGCAAATTTGTAATGGTCATCTGTATACACACACTCCTTTTTTTCTGGAAAGAATATCAGTATTTTTCCTTACATTCTCCAAAAGGCAGTTATACTTTGTTTTTAAAACTTTTGTGGCATCTACTCTTTATAACTGAAGGGCCAGCTATCATGGTTTTCTCTGGGGAAGCCCTTAAACATAGAACATTAGCCCTAGATGGTCATTTAAAGTCTCTCTACTGTACAGTTTACACAAAAGTAAATTAAGACCTGGAGCAAGGAAGGAACAAGGTGAAGTTTATGTAGCTACTTAATGGTAGACCCTGGCATTAAAACCTGGAGTTGTAACTCCCTGTTGACCACCCTTTTTGTTACACCAGACAAACATGCTTCCCCAGGCAAACCCTCCAGCTCCTGACAATGGGATGTTTCCCACTGCGCTGCATGTAAAGGTAAGGATCATTAGTAATTTATTTATGAAGATAGAAAAATCTTGGGATGAAGCCAAGAGTGGTTCTGTGAAAGAAAAAGGAAAATGATCATTGAAAATGATGAGAATGTATGCTATTTCTTTGATAAATACTTACTGAGCACCTAAAGTCTACCAGGCACTGTGTTAGGTTGGCATTGTGTAGCGATAGTTCATAAGACGTTCACAGACCCTGGCCTCATGGAAATTATAGTAGAACAAGGAAAAAGGATATTAAACAAGAAGTTATAATTACAATGAATGTCATAAAGAAAAAATGTGATGTGTGAATGGAATCATAAAAGAGTTCTAACCTGAATTGAGAGGTCAGAAGAAATAATATTTAAAAGGAATTTTGAAGAATAAATGGGCATCAGCTGATGAAAGAGGGTGGGGCAATGGAGCAAAGGACACTTTCTTTTTTTTTATTGTTATGTTAATCCCCATACATTACATCATTAGTTTTAGATATAGTGTTCCATGATTCATTGTTTGTGCATAACACCCAGTGCTCGATGCAGAACGTGCCCTCCTCAATACCCATCACCAGGCTAACCCATCCTCCCTCCCCCTCCCCTCTAGAACCCTCAGTTTGTTTCTCAGAGTCCATCGTCTCTCATGGTTCGTCTACCCCTCCGATTTCCCCCACTTCATTCTTCCCCTCCTGCTATCTTCTTCTTTTTCTTTTCCTTAACATATACTACATTATTTGTTTCAGAGGTACAGATCTGAGATTCAACAGTCTTGCACAATTCACAGTATTTACCAGAGCACATACCCTCCCCAGTGTCTATCACCCAGCCA
>NC_138375.1:47059315-47100448 GCF_054177405.1 Leptonychotes weddellii | reverse complement strand
CCCACCATCTATCCTCCCGAATATCGCCTCAGATTCACTTCTCTGCATGTCCTACCTTCCAGAAAGTGGTCGCTTTTCTGTTTAGAGAGTTGTTGCTATTCTTTTCTTCCATCTCCTGTTGAGTTTGTAGGTGTTCATAATGGTTTAATCCCTATGCATCTGAATTCCAGAGAGGAGAGGAAATCCAGGTCTCCTACTCCTCCGCCATCTTGCTCCGCCCCGATTGTTCCTAATTTTTAAAAAAAAATTTTGCCCTTCTAATTAGCTGCCATTTCAGTGACAGCTGTCAACTACTGTAAATGCATTCTTAGTTTGGATGCGAATGATTTAAATGTCCACATATGAAGTCTCATGCTTTGCTTCATTCTTGGACTAATTCCAAAGAACTAACAACGAAAATCCAATTTTAATAATTCCTATAGCATAACTAAGACTGTGTCCTACATGACAGCACTAACATATTTTAGATATTTTTAAAGTTGTGGAATTGACTATTTACTCCAAAAACATGTTAAATATTTTGACAGAGAATGGTAGATATACTTTTCTTAGACAACCACACTCGTTTTTGTCTCCACTCCTGGTTGACTCCACATATTGAGACATAATGTTATGTCATCATAGAGTACTATTAATTTTACAAATATATTGTAGACCATCCTGTGGTCCTAACAGGGTGTACTTTGGAGATGGATTTGGGTTTGACTCTCACTTTGTCAGTTACTTGCTGTGAGGATATAGGCAGATTGCCTACAGCCTCTTTAACCTCAGGTTCTCTCCAAAATAAATGAGCTAAGGCAAAAAAGGGACTTTCTACAAGCCTGGGACAGAGCAGGAACTCATGAATTCAACTATTATCAGTGAATAAGTCTTCAGACATTCAGCTTGAGCCCTTCCTAGAGTCAGCATAGTTTATCGGCATGAAAGGTGGCAGGGGGGTGAGGGGGAAGGAATAGAAATATATGGAGACACTTCAGTTATTGTAAAGGAAATGTCTTGAGACAAGCATCTTTAGGGTTTAAAATTTTTTAATTAATAACTTTTTAACATATCTGCCTTAAAAAATGTTGAAATTATATGTCACATCTATATTGCAAGCCTAGACCTGCCACATGTAAATAAAAACTATTGAAACACAGCTACACTCATTCATTTCCTTATCATCTTTGACTGCTTTCATGCTACAATGGAGTCAAGTAGTTTCAACAGAGACCACCAGGTCTGCAAAGCCTTAAATATTTACTATTAGTCCCTTTACAGAAAAAGTTTGCCGACCCCTGGGCTAAAATATTACTTAAGATCATTGAAAGGGAGTCTAGAAGCACTTAATGGATTGGTATAAATTACCCTCAAGATCCATTTCAACAGTCTTCTTCTGATACCATGAAAAGGCCTTAATATAATCCTTAGAGGAGACAGAACCTAAAAGACAAAGTATGTTTACTTCAGTAGGGTTCATGCTGTATATTATAACATTCTAAGTTCCCCTGAAAGCAAAACTCCAGAAAAGTACTTCTGTGCAGGTAGTTTATTTGGAAAGTGACCCCAGGAAACAGTGGTTGGGTATTGGAAAGATTAAAATAGGTATGAGAGGAAAGATGTGTTATCCAGCTGTCATTGCTCTGGGAAACTTGGCTTGATCCTGCAAGGACCCCTAAAGAGCTGTAAAAAATGCAACTACACTGTCCACCTGAGGGATGGAAGAAGGCAGCATTTGTCTACCAGCTTCACTGGGAAAGACACCGATGGGGTGTGAACTCTCTTAAATTTCCAGATTTGCACATGTACCAGTGATAAAAGAGTTTCATATATATCCCTCAACTCAGCCACATAGAAAATCCAGGCTCAGAAAGTGAGAAACACAGTGCAGCTGTGGTGAGGTGGGTGAGGTCCTAGGAGGCTGCTTCAACATGAAGCAAGTTGCCTAACAATGACTGGAGTAGAAGACAGGCCAAGAGGATATGAGATGGGGCATAGGATATATATAATACGGGTAGGGGATATTTATTAAGTGTTGAGGCTTTGCAAATCACTGAGTGAGAAATGTTTTCTCTGCATTATCACATTAACTCTGATACCAACACAATGAGCTGATTAGGTTCTTTAACCACTGTGTCTGGTTAAAGAAATTAATGAGGGAACTTAAGTTAGAGATACTAAATAAATAATAATAACCATAATAGTAATTAATAATTATTTCCTGATTTTTTTATATACTAGCTAGTGCTATAATTCCATTACTTAAATTGATTCATTTAATCCCCACAATAAACATTCAAGGAAGGAGAAATTGTCATTTGTATTTTATGTTTGAGGACACTGAGGTTTAGAGACGTTAAACAATTTGCCTAAAGACATACAACTAGTAAATGGCAGAGCTTAGTTGGGACTCAAATCTAGGTCTCCCTGACTCCAGAGTTTATGTCCTTAAACCTTTCCTTAATGTACTCTCCTAAATTTTTATAACTTCCTCTTGACCAAACACAAATCTATCATTGCATACATTTTCTGTTAGAATTTTTGTGAGCACTTCAATGACTGCTACACTATAAATAACTAGGCCAAACACTCAATCTGGGCCTGTCAGTAAAAAGGTTGAAAACACCAACATGTCTATCAATTAATCAGTTATTTTAATCACTTTTTATTGATTAGGTGACTAAATTATAATCAATAAATATGCTGGAGTCTTCACCAAGTCTTTGTGGGCTTTTCAAATTTTCATTACTTAAATTCTAGGTGGTAGAAAAATGATCCAAGTAGTATTTAAAAGCATTTTATTTTTTTTCCATTTTTAAAAATTTTATTATGTTATGTTAATCACCATACATTATTACATCATTAGTTTTTGATGTAGTGTTCCATGATTCATTGTTTGCATATAACACCCAGTGCTCCATGCAGAACCTGCCCTCTTTAATACCCATCACCAGGCTAACCCATCCCCCCACCCCCCCTCCCCTCTAGAACCCTCAGTTTGTTGAACCATGAGAGACTATGGACTTCAAAAGCATTTTAAAGTTATTTTTATGGCAGAATGTACTATGGCTTTATATTATGATGATAAGCCAAAAGGCAGTGTCCCAGAATGAAAATATAAAGTCTCACAATAGCCTGGGGCAATGAGAATAATCCTGAATCGAGGGTCAGAAGTCATGAGTTCAGGGTTTAGCTCTGCAACCCATGTGGCCCAAGGCAAGTCCTTTATCCCCTCAAAGTCAGTTCCCTACTTTTCACAATGAGGTACAGTACACCTGCGAGATTATCATAAGGTTTGGATGAGATCATATACTTGAGAACACTCAGTAAACCTTCAATATTATATAAATATAAAAGATAGCTAACAGGATGGAAGTATTGCAGCTGGCTGTTATACAAGGGGCTGAGCTGATACCAAATGTGCTTTATGGTTGAGTAGTATCCCATTGTATAGACATACCACATTTTTATCCATGCATCTATGAATGGACACTTGGGTGGCTTCCATAACTTGGCTACTCATTTTTTTATATTACTATTTACTATATTACTACATTCTATATTTCTACTATTCTACTCATAAATATATACTCAAAAGAATTGAAAACATGTTCACACAAAAACTTTTATATAAGTGGTCACAGCACCGTAATAGCTGAAAAGTGAAAACAAATAAAATGTCCATCAGTGGATGAATAGATAAACAAAATGTGGTATATGCATACAATGGGATATTATTCAACTATTAAAAAGAATGAAATGCTCTGTAGGGAGTCTGCTTAAGATTCTTTCCCTCTCCCTCTCCCCCTCCCCCCACTCATGTGTTCTCTCTCTCTCAAATAAATAAAGCTTTTTTAAAAATGTTAAAAAAACTAATACATGAATAACACTTGAAAACTTATGCTAATTGAAAGAAGCCAGACTCAAAAGACCGTATATTGCATGTTCCATTTATATGAAATATCCAGAATAGGCAAATCCATAGAGCCAGAAAATTGATTCATGGTTGGTTGGGACTGGGTAGAAGGAGGGGGTGAGGAACTATTGCCTTACTAGCTACAGAGTTTCTTCTTATGGTGATGAAAATGTTCTAATCTTAGATTACAGTGATGGTTTCAAACCTCTGTGAATATAATAAAATCCATTGATTTGAACTCTTTAAATGAGTGAATTATATAGCATATGAATTGTATCTCAATAAGCTATTTAAATTTTTTTTACCTTATGGTAACTTTGAATACGATCAACTGATTTTTTTTTCTATCAAAAATGATGCATCTACAGCAATAAATTCAAGGGCCTAAGAGCACTGAACTTTATAAACTTCCAGGGAATCTGTTAAGACTCTGGATGATAGTGATTACTACAAATATTTCAGTAGGGTATTGGTCAATGATCTTGCTACTTGAGAACATTAGCATTTTTGGCCAAGGAAATAATTAGCAATATGTCTTAAACAAGACCCTTTTTTTTTTTCAGTCAAGTATGCATATGCTTTGGTACAATTTTTGAAGTTTTTCTAAAAATAAATGTTTCAGTTAAATTAATGAACAAAACTGAAACTACAGTTGCAATAGAGGAAACACCATTTTTTGAATTGAGGAATAATGACAAAAATTGCTGACCTTTTTTGGATGTTCACCACGAACCGGACCTTTAGCTGAGCACTTTTACTTTCCCATATTACTGGGGAATCTACCTTCTACCAAAAGCTGAAAAATACCACAGAAGAATTGATTTTCTTAGTCTTCCTCTGTACTTACAAAGTTATCCAAAGTCATGTGGATAATATTCTTCCTTCTGTTTCTGGGTGAAGTGTTTTGTTAAATAATTCTACAACATGGATCTTCTGTTTGGGTTCATATTCATTCATGGCCTTTGCAATTGGGGAAAGTGAGTCAGAACATGCTTACAGATTTGCAACAACATGGATCAACCTGGAGGACATTATGTTAGGTGAAGTAAAATAGTCGCAGAAGGACAAATACTGCATGATTCCATTTATATGAGGTATCTAAATAGTCAAAGTTATTGAATCAAAAAGAACAGTGATTACCAAGGGCACAGGGGAGAGAGAAATAGGGAGATGTTCAATTGGTATAAAGTCTAGTTATGCAAGATGAATTAGTTCTAGAGATCTGTACAGCATAGTGCCTATAGTCAACAGGATGGTATTATGCACTTAAAAATTTGTTAAGATGTAGATCTTATGTTAAATGTTCTTACCACAATAAATAGATGATAGATAGATAGATAGATAGATAGATAGATAGATAGATGATAGATAGATAGATAAATAGATGATAGATAGATGGATAAAATAAACCTTGCCTAGAGCAATGCCCAGATCCTTCAAGAGAACCAATCTGGGTAAGGTAGAACTTCTCCTTTGCAAGAAACTCTTCTGGGAAGCTTAGGCTTTCTCTATCCCTGTCTCTGAAGTTTCAAAGGAAAAAAGTTTATCCCCACCAGAGCTCCAGGACAAAGAAGAAATGACCTGCCCTGTCTCTATCTCAGAGCAAGTCAGCTAGCTACAGAGAGCCTAAAGGGAAGTGGCATTGGCTGAAATAAACTTTATGTGATGTTTTTGCAGGAAGATACATGCTGATTCTGACATTGCTCCTGATTCTTTTGTCAAATTCTCCTTGTACCTTTTTTAGTTAGTGATTTAATTCCTTCTTTCCTTTTTTTATAGGATCTTTTGCAACGTCCTTAGCCTCCTTCATTCTATATTGTACTAGCTTTGGATAGAGGTCTCTGGTGATACATTCCTCTAGTGCAATCAGAGTGCTAACTGCTGGAGCAGTTCTAATTGCTCCACCTCAACACAAACACACACACAAACACACAGAATGTACAGTTTTCTGTTATTGTGGTAAAAACACTTACTATGATATCTACCTTCTTAACACATTTTTAAGTGTATAATACAAATTGTTAACTTTAGAGACAATGTTGCAGAGCAGAGCTCTAGAACTCATTCTCCTTGCATAATTGAGACTTTATTCCCATTGACTAGTAATTCCCCACTCCCCGTTGCCTTTAGCCCTAACAACTGCAATTCTTTTTTTTTTTTTAAGATTTTATTTATTTATCAGAGAGAAAGAGAGAGAGAGCACAAGCAGGGGGAGTGGTAGGCAGAGGGATAAGCAGGCTCCCTGCTGAGCGAGGAGCCCAATGTGGGGCTCGATCCCAAGACCCTGGGATCATGACCTGAGCTGAAGGCAGACGCTTAACTGACTGAGCCACCCAGGAATCCTGACAACTGCAATTCTGCTCTCGGATTCTATGAGTTTGACTAGTTTAGATACCTCATATAAGTGGAGTCTTGCAGTATTTGTGAAACATTATTTGGCCTTAAAATAGATGGGTTGTTTTTTTTTTTTTAATTGGCACAGAGTTTTAGTATTTGTATTTTGTTGTTTTTACTTTGAATTAATTTTCCAAAATTTATAAAATTGAATATTTCACTAACACACACACACACACACACACACAAATGAGATTTCTGTCTTCTCTTGAAATCTGGTAGCTTTATAACACTGGCCCACATTCCAGGATGGGGACAGCCCATGACAGCTGAGAAGGGCCTGCCTTTATAGACTGGATAAGTACTCTTTAGTGTACCACAGTCACCTCCTGACCCACTTTCTGCTACATATCCCAGATGGCCCCTATAGTATGAAAGTTTGATAGCTCTTGGTTATTAAACCTCATTTTCTTTTTTTTTTTTTTTTTTAAGATTTTATTTATTTATTTGACAGAGAGAGACACAGCGAGAGAGGGAACACAAACAGGGGGAGTGGGAGAGGGAGAAGCAGGCTCCCTCCCGAGCAGGGAACCCGATGCGGGGCTCGATCCCAGGACCCCGGGATCATGACCTGAGCCGAAGGCAGACGCTTAACCATCTGAGCCACTCAGGTGCCCCAAACCTCATTTTCACCTCCAGAAATTGTCTGTTTTTCTGAGTGATCAGCCTCCAAGAGAAAGCAAAGTTAGTTATATGCCTGCTTATCCCTTGCCAGGGATGAAAACTTTTCTATACTTAGGTATAGGACTTAGGTCCCTTTGATAAATAAGAGGAACTAGAATGTACTACAATAAAAGTGCCATGAAGGTGAGGATTTCTGTTTTCTTCACTAATGTATCTTCAGTGCCTGAAACAGTGCCTACACCTAGGAGATACTCAATGAACACTTGTTAAATGACTAAAAGAACCAAATTCACATGATATCTACAGATCTTCCAACTTCTTGAGGTAGAAAAGAGATATTCCACTCATTTTATGATTGTGATATTATACGTTGGCCAAAGGATAAAACTAAGGATCTAAACCATTTTATTTCTATAAGAGAGAGGTAATAATTAAAGCAACGGGAGGTAAACTGCTGAAGTTAAAGTTTGAATTTACCACTAACAGCTGTGTGAGTTTGGACAGTTTACTTACCCTCTCCATATCTCAATATCTTTATCTGTAAAATGGAATTTACCTCATGGAGTCATGAGGTTAAATAAGATAATCTACATAAGCATTAAGCAGAATATTTAGCACATAGTACATGCTCGGTAAATGCTAGATGTTAATGTTGGACCTTGAAGCTCATTTTAGAAAGAGGCTAAGAACTTGCTTTGTCTGGAGCAGAGAATTCATAGATGACAGTAGTGGGAGATAATGCTAGATAGAGCTAAGTAGAGGGTCCAGAACTCAATTCTAAGGAGTCTAAGCAGTGAGACACATAAGCAGTGTGCATAAGCAGAGAAATGGTTTAATTTCCCCCAACTATGCATTAGAAAAAGTAATCTGTTGGTAGCCAGCCCTTCCCATGGTCTCAATATGTACTGAAACATAAATGCTAGATCTTCCTTTGTTATTTTCTTGTCTCATATATATAGAAATTCTCCTTATTTTCTTCAGTTTGGGAAGTTTGTTAGAGTTTAAAAGATTAATGGGTTTCAGTATTTGTAACTAGGCAAAGCCAGGAGGTTGGGATCCCTCCCTTGGAGGTAGAATGATCTGTATCAGCTTTTCTCAGAATAATGCACCAATCAAGGAAGGAAATCTCAGCCTCTCCCTTTGCTCTCTATGGTACTTGTGCCCTTCAAAATAACAGGACCTTGTGACCAAGAGGTTATTGGGAAAGCTATCTTGGGAGCTTTTCAAAGTCAGCATTCTCAGCGTGTTTCTTTATGACCCATTGATAGAAGGACGCAAAGGAGGACATACTGTTTTGAGGCTGTTTTTAAGCACTGTTCCACTTGGACTCTCTCCATCCACGAATGGAAAATTCAGTCAGTCTTCAGTTTGGGCTATTTCTCTAGAACTAATAAACAACATTTCCTAGAATGTTAAAATTATTAAACAGAAGGTATCTTAAGAGACATTTCTAGCCAAATACTCAAAGAAGGAAACTACTTAATAGCATCTTGAGAGGTGTTCTGGTTTTATGAGGAAGGATTTATTTTTGGGGTGCCTGGGTGGCTCAGTCATTAAGTGTCTGCTTTAGGCTCAGGTCATGATCTCAGGGTCCCGGGATTGAGTCCCGCATCGGGCTCCTTGCTCATCAGGGAGTCTGCTTCTCCCTCTCCCTCTGCCTCTCCCCATGCTTGTGCTCTCTCTCTCTCTCACTATCTCTCTCTCTGTCAAATAAAGAAAATCTATAAATAAATTTTTTAAAAGGAGTTATTTTTATTTTATATTCAGATCATTAGCCTTTCATTTATGTATATATTTATTCATCCATTTAGCAAATATAAATCAAATATCTACTTTATTCCTGGTCCTAGTGATATAGTGTTGAACAAAACAAACAATATACTTGTCAACATGGGACTTATATATCAACCCAACCTCTATGTCATATGCAAGTGCATGTTTAATGCCCTTGGAATTGGCATAGAATAATAATGAACAGTTTGAATTCCAGAGTCAGAAAGACCTGGGATAGAATTCCATGCTAGATATATTACTTAATTGGCCAAATTACTTAATTTTCCCTGAGTAGCAGCTAGATACTTCATCAGTAAAATGGAGAAATAATAGAACCTACGTCATATCTTGTTTTAGGAATTTAATGAGGTAGTGCATGTAAAGAGATTACATCACATCAGAGACCTTGACAGTGCTCAATATATGTTAGGCATTATGAAAAACATTGTGACAATTGTAAAGATCCACTATTCACTCATCCTCACTTTTTCAGTAATAACTCATTCTAGTAACAGATTTCATCCTTACTCCCACTTATCTGTTCCTATACAACCACTGGTTGTATTAACTTTTAAACGTATCTGGCCATAAACAAAAAATAATGAAACTGGAAGGGATTATGCTAAGTGAAATAAGTCAAGCAGAGAAAGACAATTATCATATGGTTTCATTCATATGTGGAACATAAGGAATAGCGCAGAGGACCACAGGGGAAGGGAGGGGAAAACTGAATGAGAAGAAATCAGAGAGGGAGACAGACCATGAGAGACTCTGGACTCTGGGAACCAAACTGAGGGTTACAGAAGGGAGGCGGGTTGGGGGATGGGGTAACCGGGTGATGGGTATTAAGGGGGCCACGTGTTGTGATGAGCACTGGGTGTTATACACAACTAATGAATCACTGAACACTACATCAAAAACTAATGATGTACTATATGTTGGCTAAGTGAACATAATAATAAAAAAATAATGAAATAAAGAACACCCATGCTTTTGGAATCGATAGAAAGGCAATAGATCCAATCTATAAATTTGGCTTCATCAATATTATCAAACAGTTATTAAGATGTGAAGTAAAGTATTAAAAAGATTGATTGTCTTAAGGGTTTTCCATTTTTTATTTGGGATGCGTAAGGTGGCAAAAATAAGCAAATCAAATAAAATACATAACATCCAGTCATTGAGGTAGTAGTAATCATTAGGCAAAAGTAAAATTATCTATCCCTAAATAATACTTGTGATTCTCATAATGTTGTGTCAGTGAAAATTATTTTATTCATACTCAAAAACTGAACAGTCTAGAAGCCATAGAATAAGAAAATAATTTAGAGTAATCCTTAACTTACAGATCTGTAAATTCTCTTCATGGATCCATTAATGGCAAATATAGTTTTTATTATATTCACAAATGCTTTACTTTTTTCTGAAGATCTAACTTTCAGCCACTTAATGCCAAACACCAAGGGGGGAAGACTAGTTTTCCAATAGATAAAAAGTGTAAGACTGTTGAATCACAGACCTGTACCTCTGAAACAAATAATACATTATATGTTAAAAAAAAAAGAAGCAGAAGAAGAAGAAGAAGAAGAAGAAGATAGCAGGAAGGGAAGAATGAAGGGGGGGAAATCAGAGTGGGAGAAGAACCATGAGAGACTATGGACTCTGAGAAACAAACTGAGGGTTCTAGAGGGGAGGGGGGTGGGGAGATGGGTTAGCCTCATGATGGGTATTAAAAAGGGCACATACTGCATGGAGCACTGGGTGTTATACGCAAACAATGAATCATGGAACACTACATCAAAAACTCATGATGTAATGTATGTGATTAACATAACATAATTAAAAAAAAGTGGTCATCTATATTGCATGATTTTAAAAGCACATATCATATTTCTCCCTTGCTTACCTGGACCTTCAGTCGATTCCTTTAGTTACTATTTGAAACTCAAATTCTCATGGGAAAAGTGAACATTCAAGCTGTTATCAAGTGTTTATATTTGACATGAATAAATTTATTAACATGTTAACATGTGATCATATGCTCATTAACCAAGATACAAACAGTACTGAGGATTGGAAAGAACACTGAAAATCTTATTCTTGTCCCACATAAAAAACAACCATTGTCAAAGTTTCATATGTAAGCTTATATCCACACATATATATTTTCTCCTTTATTTTTTTATTTAAATTCAATAGCTAATATATAGTTTTTGATGTAGTGTTCAATGATTCATCAGTTGCATATAACACCCAGTGCTCATCACATCACGTGACCTCTTTAATCCCCATCACCCAGTTACCCCATACCCCCCACCTTCCATTCCACAACCCTGAGTTTGTTTCCCAGAGTCCAGAGTCTCTCATGGTTTGTCTCCCTCTCTGATTTCTTCCCATTAGTTTTCCTCCCTTCCCCTACAATCCTCTGTGCTATTTCTTATATTCCACATATGAGTGAAACCATATAATTGTCTTTCTCTGACTGACTTATTTCACTTAGCATAATACCCTCCAGTTCCATACACGTTGATGTAAATGGTAGGTATTCATCCTTTCTGATAGCTGACTAATATTCCATTGTATATATGAAGCATATCTTATTTATCCATCCATCTTCTGAAGGACATCGCAGCTCCTTCCACAGTTTGGCTATTGTGGACATTGCTGCTATAAACGTTGGGGTGCAGGTGCCCCTTCTTTTAACTACATCTGTATCTTTGGGGTAAATATCCAGTAGTGCAATTGCTGGGTTGTAGGGTAGCTTTATTTTCAACTTTTTGAGGAACCTCCATACTGTCTTCCAGAGTGGCAATACCAGCTTGCATTCCCACCAACAGTGTAGGAGGGTTCCCCTTTCTCCACAGCCTCACCAACATTTGTTGTTCCCTGTCTTGTTAATTTTAGCCATTCTAACTGGTGTAGGGTGGTGTCTATATTATATATATTGTTCTTAAATGTATTTTTTAAACTAGCACTGAATTTTGATTGTCTTTCTGTGTTTGTGTACTCTTTAATAGCTGCATAGTACCCATGTTTTGTTTAACCATTCTTCTTAATGGCAAATATCCAAGTTATTTACAATTTATAATTATTTGCTATTGCAAAAATGCCTAAGTGAATGTCTATATATGTATATATATATATATATATAATCTTTGTGTACACGGGTGAATATATCATTAGGATAAATTCATACACTGCAGATGTTAAACTGCAATAATAATACTTAGTGTATTTAAAATATGATAGATTATGTCAAATTGTCTTCCAAAAACATCCCATCACTTTATAATCTCACTGCATCTATTAGAAATTCTTTAAGTAACAAAAAATTCAAATTAAAGGTAATCTACATAGGTGGGGATCTATTTGTCTCACAAAGTAGTCTGTGGGCAGCTGCTGGCATTTGTTCAATAACCTAAAAATATTATAGCTGCTATCTGTGAGTTCCTTGGCCTTTCCCTTGTGATAACAAGATGAAAGCCATTCCTCCAGGTATCATGTCTACATTCAAAACATAATGAAACAGAGACAGGAGGCATTTACTACAATTCTAATTTCTTATCACTTTACCATATACCTCTACAGTAGACTTTTTTATATGTTTATCTACTAGAACTGTGTTCTATTATCACTACAGCTGCAAAGAAGGCTAGGGAAATGAGTGTTTACATTTCTAGTCTCTAACTTGAGGTAGTGGTAGGAAATGGGTGTAGGTTAGCAAAATATCAGTGTTTGTTAAATGCCCAGAAGTGACTGAAAATGTCAATTTTATTCCACCGTTGCTAACACTAGAAAACTCAAGCTTCTTACCCATATGATGTGTTACAAAGACATAACTGATTTTTTTTATTTACCTAATAATCTAGGAGGTTGAGCATCTTTATTTATTTATTTATTTTTAGACTTTTGGCCATTTGTAATCCTCTTCTGTGAATTTCCAACTTATGTCAATTCTTCATGAATAGCTTATCTTAGTGCATTCAAGAGTAGGTTTAAATAAATGAGTATAACATGGGGGTAAGTCCCTGAGTTAAGAGAAAAGGATAACCAAACAGGAAGAACCATAAACTGGAAGGCAAGACTGAATACAAAACTTTTTGAAGTCCATCATTACATTAAAAAAAATAATAATAACTTTTCTGAGTAACTCCACAACCTCAGAGAGATAAGAGGGAGTGTATAGGTAAGGAAGTATTCCAGGATTTTGATAAAACCAGTAGCCAGGTCAAGTGTTCCATACTTGGCTAATGTTCAGAATTACCTAAGGAACATATTCACATACTCAATGTTCCTGATCCCCATTTCTGGGGATTACAATTCAGTAGACTTTTTCCCCCCTAGCAGGGACATAGTTAATTCAACTATTTAGTAGCCCACCCTCAGTTTGGTGCAGGCGAGTCATCAGCCTAGATGTGTTTCTCTCTATGGTGCTGAAAGTAAATAACTTTGTTAAAAAAAAAGTTCAGGGCAGCTAAATTCCAACAAAACTCACTTTAAGATAGAAGTATGTACTGTACTCTAATAAAAATAATCACTAGATTACAGTGTAGATAAGTATGTACATCTTACAGGTTTACCAACTATTAGTGAGCAAAATAAATGCATTAAATATTACTCTTTTAGAATAAAAATTTGATTAATTTGATCTCTGGTATAATGATGTCCAGTGCCTTTGTCTGTTTTAAATAAATATAATTTCTCTTTATTTACTACCTTGAGGGTAAGTCTGAGTGATGTTTAAAAAGACTAAAAATCCCTATATCCATCCTTGGGAAAATTCATTGGAGAACATTGAGAGATTTACTGGCTTAATCTGCCTTACCTTTTATCTCATACATTATAATAAAAATTAACCTTCCCAAAATTACCTAAAGACACTAACTGGGAGAATTTCTGTGTAAATACAATAGTTGCCTTAGTCCAACAGTGTGCAGAAGTTAAGGGTGTAGACTCTGGAGCTAGATTGCTTGAATTGGAATTCCAACTCCAATACTTACTATCTATGTGAACATCATTCTCTCTGTATCTCAGGTTCCTTTAATGCAAAGTGGGAGTAAAAATAGTATATATCATATGTATATATATCATATATACATATATAGTATATATCACATAGGATTATTGTACATATTTAATGAGTTAATACCTGTAAAAATACCTGTAAGCCTATTACATAGTAAGCATTCAAAAATTTAGTCATTAACTCCAGTATGTTTCCTAAGCATCACAGATAACCATCAGCAAAATATTAAACTCCTGCTTTTACATACCATCCCTTTATGTAACATAAATAAAAAGTGCATAAGATATGTTTCAATTATAATACAATTTTTGTAACCTTTGAGACTAGAATATACATTTATGAAGCAAAGGATCTTCTCTTGTTCACTGCTAATCCTTATCACAATAATTCTACTGATTATTAATTGCTGTAAAATGAATTATCCTAAAGCTTAATTGCTTTAAAAAACAGTTTATAATTGTCCATAATTCTGGTATTGGTTGAGCAGTCTCCCCTGGACTCATTCATGAATGCACTCTGCTGGAGAATCAACTGAGGGCTGGACTCAGCTGAGATAGCTGGGACATAAGGATCTCTTTCTCCATATGGTCATCCTCCCAGCTTTCATCATGGCAAGATTATCTCAGGACATCATTCTAAGAGTGTGAAAACAAAACCTGCAAAGCTTCATATGATTCAACTTTAGAAGTCATCTGCAACATTCTTTTTGTCAAAGCAAATCACAAGACCACCTATGTAAGAGCTGGGAGTTCTAGGCTCCACCACTTGATGGGATTAGCTTCAAAGTTACGTTGCAAAACATAGGAGGAATTGTAGCAGCTGTGTTTGCAAATGATCTATCTCATACTCCAGTGTTACCTGTTGTTATTAATAATACTGTAAATGAGTGAAATAGAAAAGAGTAAGTTGGTTTGGTCTGTTCTTTTTTAAGTATTATGAAAATTTTATTTTTATTTTGATCTTGTGACTTTTCTCTGAAGAGATACATTAAGTGTGAATTTACAGATGAGGAAACTGAGGTTTAGAGAGGTTAACCTGTTACCACTCCTTGTCACTTAATAGAAAATGGCCCTTCATAGAATTCTGTCCTAACATGTTGGACACCACAGTGAGAAATGCTTAGTTGTTTAGAATTAAGGTGACCAAAAAAACTTATTGGAAAGAAAAGAGCAAGCAGATGGGTGATTAAGGGAAGAGTCTTCCCATTTCATGATTAGACTAGAACCCACTCTGGTTTTTTTTAGCATAAAGGAGTATTGATTGGGAGGAAACCAGACATCTACTATAACACAGAATCTAGGCATTTGCAGACCAATTAATAAGTTAATGAAACACAGCTAAATTTGAGTAAGTTGTTCAATATAAGTGACCAACAAACACTTGTCTACCAGTGTCCTGACTTTGAAGAAACTGCATAAAACAGCAGATATTATAAACAAAAAAGCAAACAAAGCTGTTTAGATTATTTTTTAGATAAGTCAGATAGATAGATATGTTTGGAATGATAAATCTCAGTGGCTCAGGAATGTAGATATGGGAAGAGTTGACTTGGTTTGCACAATTCATCTTCACTGGATAATTTCCACTCTCCACACCAACCATGAATTTCCCCACCAACCCAACTTCACCATAAATTAACTTTCTTACTTGTCTATTCACCCTCAGAGTCTGACATCATCCAACCTATCAACCCAGAGAAGTGTATAAGTAAAGGATTTCTCTTCAGAAATTCAAAAAAAAATACAAGGCAACATATTAGAAATGTGGGTTATAAAACCATTACTATCAGCCTCAAAGATCTGAAGACTTAAGGCTTGTCAAGGATTCTGAAAGATTAGATGTTTGTTGATAAAAACTTCACATTCTAATTAAGAATTGGCTTTTCTTGGAATAAGCTGGCTCTCATGGACTCAGATGTTGAGGCAAGTCAGTATGGACAGAGAGGTTGCAGAGATCTGACAGTTTATAAATTCTAATAACATATTCCACCAGAGATTCTTTGCCATGTAGTTGAATGAATATGCTGCTGAGGAAAAAAAAAGAAGATTGGTTTTAATTATTGAAATGGTCTGTTGGCAATAACAAATACAGTGTTTAAGATGAGGCCCTTTATGTCACACAGGCAGGATGAAATTAAAATCATTTATGTGCTAAGCCAAAGAGGAGAATTAGTGATTAAAAAAAACTTTTGGTCCTGTCAGAGAGACCAGAATGATGTTTCTGAAGGGGAAGTGGGGTAGAGTTCATTGAGTCCCCTACTCTGATGCTGCTGGGGACAACAATTACTTTGAACACATAGATAGTTCAATGCCACAGAGGCCAAACTGTTTTAATTATTATGCAGTGGAATTGAATTAATGGAAACCACATTGGAAAAGAAAGATAATTTATTTTCAGTCATGAGAGATGTCTAGTGTCTCTTAGGAATGGAATTACTTAGAAAAACAAATGAAATTGAATATGGTAGCCTTATGATATAAGTTTAATTTAGGCCTATAATTTAATTGAGTTGACTGATACCAAATTTATTCAACCACTTGGGCACACAACAGCTTCAGTGGCAATTGGTCAATTTTTCCACACCACTCTTGTTCAAAACAGGATCCTATTCAGAGACTGAGTCTCCCTTTTACAACTCACCAAGCTCATTTGGTGCTATATTTTGTGGATGCAATTAACTAGCATTAGAAAACCCTGATTAAAGCATTATGATTAATTCAAGCATATTCATTTCCACTTCATCAGTTCTGTTCATTTGAATCTGTACTCAATGCCTCTTTTTAGCCACTGTTCCTTTATTTAAATAAAAAATCAAAATATCTTCTCCATGCCCGTACCAGAGAGAGAGAAAACTGGGGAGCTATAGGGTTGTATTTTGATCTATTTGCATGTTCTTCCCGAGCTGGCCTTCTATAAATTTATTTATGCTAAAACAATTTTTAGAGTTGAGTTTTATATCAAATGTGAATTTCAAAAGGACTTTAAGCAGCACGTTTCTCCCTCATTGAAGTATCAAGTATCAAAATGATATTTGATATCCAAGGAACTCACAAAGTCTTCAGTTTCCTTTGAACAAAGAAGAGAATGATTTTCTACTATCAAAAAGGATATAAAGTCTCAATTTCCATATTTGCCTTACAAGTACTCTCCCCCACTTTGACTGTTTCCCCCCCACCCAACTTCTCCTCTCTTTCTTAATTGGTTTTTCTATTCCCATATTCCTTAGATTTCTTCATTAAAGGCACTCTGCACCTGTATGTTACCATCTATCTTCAATGAAGAAGATAAATTTGTCTCCTAGATAAAGTACTGAGGACTTAACTGAAAATGGATTTGATGAGATGAACTTGAGAAAAATAAAGAATCAAAAAAATGAACTCACCCACTAACACATGCATGGAGATAAGAAAACTTCAGCCACATTTCTCATATATATTAATCTCTACTAATTTCCCCACTCCAGTGTGCCATGATGAGCCACATTTAGGTTGACACATATTTTTTACATTCTTTAAAAATGTGGCATTTTGAGAATCCAGTAATTGGCAATACTGTGAAGATTATGCTCAGGGCATTTTAAACATTGAAGAAACTATTCACTCAGAATTTACTCCTCCTGATACTACTATTAACTCTCCACTTCTACCAAGAAGATCTGAAATGACTGAGGGAGGAAGTTATACCAGAGAAGTGGCAAAGATGAAAACTGGTCTGGTCATGACCACATACCTTGGTATGTGTTATTAACCATCTAGAATATTTTAGTGAACAAATAACATAATTATTGCTTCCTATTGTCACTGTGTAACTTCTGCTAGTTCAGAAATGGAAACAGACCATGAAAGGAAAACAGGTTATACCATCAAAACCATAAACCTCAATTGGATAGAGCATCTGAAAGTGATTTCAAGAGAGAAGGTTTAGAGATACGTTTCAACCAAAGGCATAAACAGTGAATGCTTATTATGTGCAGACACAGGGGCAGGAGTGCCTCAAAAGACTTACTCATTTAAAGAACTATTCTTCTAAAAAGTTTATTTCTATAATTTATGCACCAACATTTTTTATGCCATTGAACAATTTCAGGAGGTGGTAATCTCTGTGGTAAAATGTTAAGGTGTTCAAATAGGCCAGTTGAATCTCTCAGTAGAATGCTATACTGTCCCAAATCACCTATACTTGGGATCTTGAAGGAAAGCAAACATTTTTATTAGGCTAAAACACAATGCCATCAAAGAGGTAGTATTATATAATGTTATTATATGGTGTTATATTTATATACTATAGTACATTATAGAGAGAGAAAGTGAGGGGGCAGGGGGGAACTATAATGAACTAGCAGAAATATATTCATAAGATTAATCAGTTATTATCCACTCCCACATAGGAGTGAGTTTGTGAGAGGACACTGAGCTAGAAGGGAGTTCAGACTCTGCCTCTTAACTCTCCAAATGGCCTTGATTAACAGAATTATTCTGAATATCAACATTCTCATCAGGAAGATGGGCATTCATGAGACAGACTTAAAGTCCCCATGAGGATCATCATGGAGATCTAAATGAGACAAGAGCTGTGAAGGAATTTGTTAAAAGTGCAGCATGGTCTCATTTTACACGAGGGTTAGATTCTAATATCAATACAGTAAATGAAAATTGGTTTTAATCAAAATTACCTGTGGGGGGGGAATGTCCTTGAAATATTCCTTAAAATGCAGGATTTGTGGTAGCATTGACAAATTTAACAAAAAAACAAACAAATTGGCACTAAAAAAATTTTTTTTCTGTTACTCTGTAATTCAGTTTTAATCAGGTATCTTGCATTTTACTTGGTAACCCTAATTCCTGGCTATACTCACATACCATAAGAGAGCTAATGAGATCATCTCTCAGTTCAATATAGCTGGCTTTCTTCCCATCTTGGAACAGATCTGTTTCTTCACTGAAGAACCAGGCAGAGAAAATTGGCTTAAGAGCCAGATTATTAAAAAAAAAAAAAAAAAAATTCACCTTTGAGTAGCAGACTCACACTCAGTGAGGTGAGGGGTTATACACAGAGGCACATAAGATCTGAGAGAAAAAAAAGCAAATTTACTTCTCTTGCGTCCTGCTCGATAAGCATATTGCAAATGCTTAATGACAGAAGGGAAGATGGCACTACAGTTTTGGTTTTGCCTTTGTTTTGGCAAATCAGTACAAACTAATATAACCTAATGCACAACATAAGGGTTGTATAAAGTGCCATAAAATATGAGAAAACATTATTGCAGAACCTACTAATCAAAAACCCCACATGTAACTTTCAAAGGAAGAGAAACTTGGTTTTAAACTTAAGACACATTCTGGTGCTCTTTGGTCAATCTTGAAAGCCTCTCAATACCATATCCAGTAGTTTTCATTCCAACAAAGTTACAGTTACCACTTGGAGACTTGCTAGCTCTGTACTTTGTACTGGAGTTTTATGATACAAAGAATGCTCCACAATGAACATGAAGATCTTCATACATCCTCATTGTCACAAAGTTGGAAAACCATATCAAGCATGTGCATCCATCACCCTGAGAGCCTGCCGTCAAGAATGAACCCTTGAAATAAAATTTTTAATATATATACTACGGTACTACAGAGATGGCAAAATGTCCTCTTCAGTACCCAGGCTACTGATTACCAAATGATCTATTACAATCTACAAATAAGGTAGAATGAAGTATCTTCATAAGAATGTTCACTACTATTGTCACCTGTTTTTTTTTTAGAAAAAAAATCCCATCTTTTGAAACCAAATGATTGTTAAGGACTCATCCAAGCACGGGTGAAATGTTATTAAAATTAATAGTGTAGCTATAGAAGAATGTGAGATCTCTAACTTGTTAGATTTTTTAAATATCTGAGTTATTTTATTTAAAATTCAAAATATTTATGATACATCTTTTTAAAAACCTTATTCTTGCCAATTACTGAAATAGTTAATATTTTCTATGTCAGATTTCTTTTTGATTTGATTCTATTTATGCTAGCTCATTCAATCTATTGTCAAAATATCCACAACAGCTGCAGTGGTTTCCATGTGAGGGAATTCCCAACAACTGAAAAGCTGCCATGATCTGAAAAGTGCCTTATTATCATGTTCATTCTAAAGTTGGGTTCCTTTTTATCCCTGCCCAGAGAGTAAGGTGGCGAGTACCTGGAGCGGTATCAGTGTATTGTGAGTAAGGGAGTCATTTCCAGCAGCTCCAGAGAGAATACAGTTGTGGCTATATGTTTCTTGAAATTTAACTAAGTTAAATGATTTGCACCCTAATTGTTGGATTTTTCCAGGAACTAAATATATACAGTGAATTTCCTAATATTTTTCAAATAGATTTCTTTTTCTTTCTTTCGTTTGTTTTTCTTTCTTTCTTCCTTTTCTCTTTCTTCTTTCTTTCTTTCTTTCTTTTTTTTTTTTTTTAAGATTTTATTTATTTATTTGAGACAGAGAGAATGAGAGAGACAGAGAGCACATGAGAGGGGGGAGGGTCAGAGGGAGAAGCAGGCTCCCTGCCGAGCAGGGAGCCCGACGCGGGACTCGATCCAGGGACTCCAGGATCATGACCTGAGCTGAAGGCAGTCGCTTAACCAACTGAGCCACCCAGGCGCCCTTTCTTTCTTTCTTTTCTCTTTCTTCTTTCTTTCTTTCTTTCTTTTCCTTCCTTCCTGGCTTCTTCCATCCTTCCTTCCTTCCTTCCTTCCTTCCATCAGTGATGTATCTATACTACTTAAGGGATAGCAACCGTAGGAATGGTTAATGACTTGGCAGATTTGGACATTAGAGAGAGCCACAAGAGAGCACCTGGTATAAATCAATGCCCCTTGTGCTGACATCAGGGCAGGAGGTATACACAGAAGGTGTAAAGAAACAGGGTGTTTCCCATCTGGTGCTTGTTCCTTACTTTTCCCCATCATTACTCAAATCCCCAGCTCTCAGAAAATGCTGAGGTTTCAAGTTGTTTTGATATCCTATTTCTGCTTTTTAAAACATCCTCTCCCTCCCTCTTTCCCTCTGTATATGAAGGTAGTTGATAAACCAGTGATTGAAGCAGAAATAAGAGTATGTTGCCTTGAGCTCATCTTCACTTCTCTGGACCTTCCACTTGTATAAAATGAGGGAGGGAAGTGCAGGACTGTCTCCTAAATTCTCTTTAATTTCTAACATTCTCTAAAGAAAATTGTTAAAGTTGGTGCAAAATTATAAGCTCTACTCCCTGAAATGTTTGAGACGAGATGGTGTCATTGCTAGACTTACGCAAACATTTTAGCAGGTGCAAAAATAGGCCTGTGGGTTTAAATCAAAGCAGTACTTTTACTCTCTCAGGAGCTATGGCAGTGTGATCAGAATGTTGCTAAAGAATCAGTGAAGTTTGATGAAAGTTTCCACAAGCACCTTCTTTGCTCGTAGACTAAACATGATGCCGTACCTTAGGCTGAAGTAGTTGATTTTACTTTTCAGCAGAGTAGCCACCAAAAGGTGTGTGTGTGTGTGTGCGTGTGTGTGTGTGAGAGAGAGAGAGAGAAAGATTAAAAGTTACTGATGAGGGGTGAGTTTTTTACTTGCATCACATTTTAACGAATCAAGAGTCTCAAATGACTTGCAGTGTCCATGGCCAGGTTGCTTCTTCACTGCTCAAACTTGTTTTATATCACAGCAATCATTTTATGCTTAGTAAAAACATTTACCCTTTTTGCCTTGCAATTGTTAAAAGTGTGCAGGCTTGAGAAAACATCTACTTCATAAGCCAGTACTGCAAGTCTCTCTTGATTTTTAAACTGAAAAAAATTTACCTAGTCCAGTTCCTTTCTTGTTGTTTTGTGATCCACTTTATTTCTTCTCCGAAAGAAAACAAATTCAATCCCTAACTATATTTACAGTCATCAGTTCCTTCTGCTGGCTAAGGCAGAAAATAATGGAGTGGAAAATGAGGTCTTTGGTTATAAATTTTTCTAAAAAGACCTGTATTCAAAATACATTTTAAGGCTATTTCAGGGGCGCGTGGGTGGCTCAGTCGTTAAGCGTCTGCCTTCAGCTCAGGTCATGATCCCAGGGTCCTGCTCCAGGAAGCCTGCTTCTCCCTCTCCCACTCCCCCTGCTTGTGTTCCCTCTCTCAATGTTTCTCTCCCTGTCAAATAAATAAATAAAAAATCTTTAAAAAAATTAAAATAAAATAAAACTATTTCAAAGTAGCCCATTGTACACGCTAAAACATCAGAACAGAAACTCAAGCAATGAAGTCCCTGGGGAAACTCAGAAAGCCTAGAAGTTATGATCAGTTTCCCCATTCTTCTCATGCAGCCTGTAAACAATAGCTTGGCCTCACTTACTCGTGTCTAGTCAGCTTTCCAGTCAATCACATGTGCACTAAAACGTTTATATCCAAGGCTGAAATATTTTCAATAATTATCTTACCATGAATCACTTTGCAAATTAATGTAATTTCAGACTTCATCACTCTAAGGCTGCTTAAGACACCTTTATAAAATGACAAAATGACAAAATCATGAAAGCACTTATTTTCTTGTTCTAAATAATAGTTAAGGAAAGAATTAGGTAAACTTCAGCCTCTCAAGCAGTTGATGAAGTATATTATATATTGTGTATATGCTGAAATGTGCCATTTAATAGTTGGAGTAAGGGAACCTTTTCAAGATTGGCTACTACGTTTCAACTCTAAACTTCTACCAAGCAGAACATTGCCAAATTTTGTCTTATCTGATCATCATCACATTTTCAAATGATTATGAAATAGATGAATAATATTTTTTCATTTTGAGTTACTTTTATTTTAACTGTTTTCAGGCAAGGCCTCTCTGGTAAGATCTAATATTATATGAATGAATTTTCTTTTTTTGTTGTTTTTTTATGTTAAAGATTGGATATATACACAAAATAGTATTTATAATATGTGCAAATTATTTGGAATAACAATAATTCAAACTCCTATATACCCACCACCAGTTTAAGGGTCAAAACATTATAACTGCATATAAGCCCTATCCTATTTTTCCCTTGCACAACCACCTAAGTTAACTATTGTCCTGAATTTCACTTCTACTGTTCTGTGACTTTATGTTTTAAAATTTTGCCATGTATATATATCACCAAATAGATCATTTAATTTTTCATGTTTTTGAAATTGATGTATATGGAAAAATACTGTAGGAATTCTTTGGTAACTGTTTTCTTTTCTCAATAGTATATTCTTGAGATTCATCCATGTTGATGGACACAGCTTTAATTCACTTATTTTCATTTCTGTCTAGAATTACTTTAATAGACACCACTTTATTTTTCCATTTCCCTTTCAGTCAATGTTTGGGTGGTTCCACTTTTTCTGCTATTCCAGTGAACATACTTAAGCATTAACTCCTAAAACACATATGCATATGCAGGATTTTTCCAAAAATTACTGGTTTATGGTGAATAGACATTTCAGCTTCACAAACACTGCCAAATTGTTTCCAAAGTAGTTGTACTAATTTATATTATTAATAATGCCATCAGGATATAAGCAGTCCCGTTGATCCACAATCTTGCCAATACCTGTTATTGTCCACCTTTCAATGTGCCTATCTGATGGGTGTAAAACAAAAGTTCATTGTCATTTGCATTTGTATTTTGAAGATTACTAACAATGTTGAACATATTTTCACATATTTATTAGCCATTTTTGTTTCTTCTGTAAAGTGTCTCATAAGTCCTTTATCAATTTTGATTGGACTGTTTGCTTTTTTCTTGTTAATTTGTGGAATTTCATAACATATTCAGAAAAAAACTACTTTGTTAAATATCTCTTTACAACAGGTAATTTGTATTTTCATATCCTTATCATATCTTTGGTGAATACACATTTTATTGTTAACGAAGTTAAATTTGTCAAACTTTTACAATCGCATTTTTGTGTTTTTGTTTTTAACATCCTTACTTAGCCTTATATTATAAGATATTCTTCTGTACTTTCCCTATAAACAAACAATGAATCATGGAACACTACATCAAAAACTAATGATGTACTCTATGGTGACTAACATAACATACTAAAAAATTTTTTTAAAAATTAATGTTTGCTTTTAGAATCGAATTTTTGTAAGATGTGGTTTGAGAGTTCAACTGTTTCCTTATGGGTAACAAATTGTTCCACCCTGTTTTTTTTTTTTTTTTTTTAAGATTTTATTTTTTATTTGAGAGAGAGAGAAATCACAAGCAGGGGGGAGGGGTAGCGGGAGAAGCAGACTCCCTGCCGAGCAGGGAGCTCGATGTGGGACTCAATCCCAGGACCCTGGGATCATGACCCGAGCCGTAGGCAGATGCTTAACGACTGAGCCACCCAGGCGCCCCACCCTTGTTTTTTAAATACTCCATTCTTCCCCATGAAGTGTAAATCCATGTTTGTCAAAATCAAATTTCCTTATATGCAGTCTTATGTCTGGACTTTTGTTATGTTTGAATAATCCATTTATCATGCTCCACTATAATAGTGTTATGTTAAAACTTAGAGTTTGATTATAAGTCTTCATTTCTGCTAGTGTAATTGTTCCATCTTATTCATCTTCAGAAATACCTTGGTTATCTTCTGATCTTTTGTTCTTACATATAAATCTCATAATCAACTTATCCAGTTCCACAAAACATATTATTGGGATCTTTATTAAAATTACATCGGATTAGGTCAATTTGAGAAGCATTAATGTCTTTGTGATATTTAGTTTCTAATTCATGGACATGGTGTAATTCTCCATTTACTTATGTCTTTTTTAATGTCTTTGAATGAAGTTTTTACTTTTTTCTGCATTATGAACTTTACATCTTTTTTAGATTTATAACTTAAGTGTATTATCTCCAGGTAATATTCAAGTAAGTGATACATTTTTAAATTATGTTTTCTGTTTGTTGGAGATGTAAAGAAATTTATTTGGAATTTGTTCATTATTTTTTTTAATCCAGCAACTGTTAAGTGCTTTTATAAATTCTAATAGTATGTCTTTACATTCTTCTGGGTTTTCTATATAGATAATTTTATCATCTGCGTATAATGATAGAATTTTTATTTTTTCCCCAATTTTTGTATCTTTTTCTTTCTGCCTTACTTCTAGAGCTTGAGCTACCATATGATGTTGAGCAGAAAATTTTGCAGTATCTTTGTATTTTTCCCTAATCTTAAAATGGTGTTTTAAATATCTTATTATTATAAATAATACTTGTGATAGATATTTGTGTAGATAACCTTATCTACTTAAAAAGTTCTGTTGTACTTTTAGTAGCTACATTCTTTCTCATCTATGGAGGTTAAATTTTATTAAACATATTTTCTTCATAAGATGATAATTTTTTTCTCCTTAATATTTTGATGTGGCTAATTATATTGATTGGATTTTAAAGTTATTAAATCAATCTTGCATCTTTGGTTGATCTAACTTTTTTTTCAATTTTTTATTTAAATTCTAGTTAGTTAACATATATGGTAAAAATAGTTTCAGGTGTAGAATTTAGTGATTCATCACTTAATATAATACCCAGTACTCATCACAATTGCCCTCCATAATACCCATCACCCTTTTAGCCCATCTTCTGCCCACCTCCCTCCATCAACCTTCAGTTTGTTCTCTATGGTTAAGAGCCTCTTATGATTTGCTTCCCTCTCTCTCTTATTTTTTTTCTTCCCATATGTTCATCTGTTTTGTTTCTTAAATTCCCCATATGAGTGAAATCATATGGTATTTGTCTTTCTCTGACTGACTTATTTCGCTTAGCATAATACACTGTAGCTCCATCCATGTAGCATCCACATCGTTGCAAATGGCAAGATTTTGTTCTTTTTGATGGCTGAGTAATATTCCAATATTATATATATATATCTCACACCTTATTTATCCATTCATCAGTCAATGGAAATTTGGGCTCTTTCCATAGTTTGATTATTGTTGATAATACCGCTATAAACGTTGGGGTGCATGTACCCCTTCGAATCTGTATTTTTGTATTGTTTGGGAAAATATCTAGCAGTGCAATTGCTGGGTCTTAGGGTAGTTCTATTTTTAACTTTTTGAGGGACCTCCATACTGTTTTCCATAGTGGCTGTCCAGCTTGCATTCCCACCAGCAGTGTAAGAGGGATCCCCTTTCTCCACATCCTCACCAACACCTGTTGTTTCCTGTGTTGTTAATTTTAACCATTCTGACAGGTGTGCGGTGGTATCTCATTGTGGTTTTAATTTGTATTTCCCTAATGATGAATGATGTTGAGCATCTGGATGTCTTCTTTGGAAAAATATCTGTTCTTGTCTTCTGCCCATTTCTTGATTGGATTCTTTGTTCTTTGGGTGTTGAATTTGATAAGTTCTTCGTAGATTTTGGATACTAACCCTTTATCAGATATGTCATTTGCAAATACTTTCTCCCATTCCATCAGTTCTGTTTTAGTTTTATTGATTATTTTCTTCACTGTGCAGAAGCTTTTAATCTCCTGATAAAGTTCCAATAGTTCATTTTTGCTTTTGTTTCCCTTGCCTCTGGTGATGTCTAATAAGAAGTTGCTACAGCCAACTCAAAGAGGTTGCTGCCTATGTTCTCTAGAATTTTGATGGATTCCTTTCTCACATTTATGTCTTTCATCCATTTTGAATTTATTTTTGTGTATGATGTACGAAACTGGTCCGGTTTCATTCTTCTGTATGTGGCTGTCCAGTTTTCCCAACACTATTTGTTAAAGAGACTGACTTTTTTCCATTGGATGTTCTTTCCTGCTTTGTCAAACATTAGTTGACCATAGAGTTGTGGTAGACCAAAATTTTTAACATTGTATTATCTTTTTTTGTGCTTGGATGGATTCCATTACTATTTAGTTCAGGATTTTTGCATCAGTGTTCATGAGTGAAACTGGACTGTGAGTTTCCTTTCTCTTATTTCCTCATCAGCCTTTGGTATCAAGATTATGTCAGCCTTATATAAATGGAACTGGAGTTGCAGTCCTTCTTTTTTATTAATTGGATTTAGTTGCACGGGATTGGGATCATCTATTCCTTGGATAATTATTAGAACTTGCCTAGAAGATCACTTGAGTATTAGTGAGATTTTTTTTTGGAGGGAAAATTCTTTACTACATATTTAATTTATTTGGTGGTTACAGAACTAAGCAAATATCTTCTTTCTTTAGTCAGTTTGACTAACTAATCTTTTTCTAGGAATTTGTCCATTTCAAATTTGTTTACCTAAAGTTGTTCCTACAATCCTTACATAATATATTTTTAATATCTGTAGGATTTATGGTTATGTCCCTTTTCCCATTTTTTATTTTATTTGTTCCTCCTCTCTCTGTTTGGATGAGTCCCTGGAGAAATGTGTCAATTTTATTAATTTCACAAACAACCAAACTTTAGTTTTGTAAGTTATCTCTATTTTTATCTTCCTATTTCACTACATTCTGCTCTCTCTATATTATGGATTTTAATATCAAACTTCTTTGTTTATTCTTTATCATTTTTCTAATGTTTTAGTTAGATCTTTTTTTATTGATATTTGTCTTTCCTTTTTTTTTTTCAAAATTAAACATTCAGTTGGGCAAATTAAACTTTAATTACCTGTACCCTACTGGTTTTGATATCTAGTACTGTTATTACAGTTAAATTATATGTATATTCTATTTTCCTTTAAGATTTCTTTTGTGGGGCGCCTGGGTGGCTCAGTCGTTAAGCGTCTGCCTTCCGCTCAGGTCATGATCACAGGGTCCTGGCATCGAGCCCCGCATCGGGCTCCCTGTTCCACGGGAAGCCTGCTTCTCCCTCTCCCACTCCCCCTGCTTGTGTTCCTGCTCTCGCTATCTCTCTTTGTCAAACAAAGAAATAAAATCTTTAAAAAAAAAAAGATTTCTTTTGTGACCCCATCCATTGTTGAGAAGTATATATTTTGTTTTTAATTTCTAATCATAAGGGATTGTTATTACTTTTCTTACTATTTGTTTCTTTTTTTTTTTTTTAATTTATTTGACAGAGAAAGAGATAGCAAGAGCAGGAACACAAGCAGGGGGAGTGGGAGAGGGAGAAGCAGGCTTCCCGCTGAGCATGGAGCCCGATGTGGTGATCGATCCCAGGACCCTGGGATCATGACCTGAGCCCAAGGCAGACGCTTAATGACTGAGCCACCCAGGCGCCCCTTACTATTTGTTTCTTAATAAATTGAATTATGTTCAAAGAATGTGACCTGGATAATACCAAGTCTTTGAAGTTTGTTGATATTTAATTTATGGCATAGCATATGTTTATCTTAAATGTTCATTATGTGCTTGAGAAAAATACATATTCGCAAATTCTGGGTATAATTATCCATTATACAAACATTATTTTTGCTCTTAAATCTTCAGTATCCTTTCTGACTTTTTGTCTGCTCAGTATATCAATTACTCAGAATGGAGTGCATGGAGTTCTAATTGTAGTTGAGATTGCTATCATCTTTTTCACTATTAAGTTCATTGTGGTATCTTCCACATCAATATTGTTTTCATCCAAAGCATTAGTGACTCAAAATTATTCTGAACTTGTCTCATTGCTTTGCATAATTTCACTGGCTGTAAGCATATGCTTCAAATATTCTCTTAATGAACAATTTGTGTTCCTTGTTGCAAGTGAAATTATCTTCATTTCAGACAAAGGAAGAAGAAAATGAAAATCTCAATACCCAGAAATTTGAGGGTTCTTTTGTTACATTGGAACTGAAATTGAATATAGTTCCTTGTTTGTGAATGAAACATTTGAAAATATATACAGGAAGTTGAATTGATTTGTGAAAGCCTGTGCTTTTTTCTATTTGTAATTAGTACTGGAGGGTAAAGAGCAACCCAGATTTCCTTTTTTTTAAGATTTTATTTATTTATCTGACAGAGAGAGACACAGCGAGAGAGGGAACATAAGCAGGGGGAGTGGGAGAGGGAAAGCAGGCTTCCCACAGAGCAGGGAGCTGGATGCAGGGCTCAATCCCAGGACTCTGGGATCATGACCTGAGGCAGGCGCTTAACGACTGAGCCACCCAGGCGCCCGAGCAACCCAAATTTCTAAGATGGCAAAGAAAGTTTGTAAAAACATTAGTCTTTGCTCATCTATTGCAGCTAGTTGTAACATTGGTATGCTATTTTATGGCTGGAATTTTGAGCTCCTTCATTCTCTCACTTTGATTTAATGTAGCACAAACAGTGCAATGTTTCTGAAAGCACACAAGTATAAAATTCTCTAGTTACTCATGCAGGTAAGTATTCTGTTCCTTGGGCTTGCATGGAACACAAGGGTGAAAAGAATATTAGTCAGTGAAGAAAAGAGAAATTTTGTTGATTTACCTGTTTATATCTGTGGAAAATCCCTTTAAGAGAGAAAAAGAAATTTTCTTCCCTTTAAAAATTCTTCTAATAAAACTTACAGTGTAGGAAAACCTTCCATGTTTATTTCTCTGCTTCCTGTTTTATACAGTTTGGTTTGAGATGAGTCATCCAGTGCAGAGAAAGGAAATTTTCCTAAACCTCATCTGAGAAAGTTTTTTTTGCATGACAAAATCTATAACCCCTCCTACAAAGTAACTAGAATTCCTGATAAAATTCCTGAACAATGATCTAATTAATAACTCCCTAAGGGAAGTGAAAGCTACCCACTCCCTTTGTATGTACTACCTAACAGTCTCAAACCAGACCTTTAAAGATACAATGATATCATGCAATCAGACTTATGACTCACATTATAATCTTCAACTGGACATTCCTTTACATTATTTTACATTATTTTCTATATGTGGCCATGAGACAGAAATATTTGACTTAGTTTTATCTGGAGTCTCTTCCCTTGAGATTAGCTGGATATAAGTCTTCTTCAGATATTTATAATCAGTTTATCTAAGAAGTTAAGAGGGTTTCTGAAAAGGGAGACATTACATATATCTGGACAAATATAAGACCTTTGAGGATATACAGTTAACAGGCTGGACCTTTTTTTTTTTTTTTAAAGATTTTATTTATTTATTTGAGAGAGAGAGCACAAGCAGGGAAGAAGGGCAGAGGGAGAAGCAGACTCTCTGCTGAGCAGGGAGCTGGACACTGGGCTGGATCCCAGGACCCTGGGATCATGACCTGAGCTGAAGGCAGACACTTAACTGATTGAGCCACCCAGGTACCCCAATAGACTGGACCTTAAACATGAGTAAGATTTTGATATGCAGAATTGAGAATGGTAATTCCAAAAAGGATAAAATTCCAAAACTGGACAAAAATGTAAATTTTTATTTTATAATTTTCGTACCTTTTTTTCCTCACCCCACCCCCCTCCATTTAAAATAAAATAGAACACTTTTTTTTTTTAAGATTTTATTTATTTATTTGACAGAGAGATAGAGCCAGAGAGCACAAGTGGAGGGAATGGCAGAGGGAGGGGGAGAAGCAGGCTCCCCACTGAGCAGGGAGCCCGATGTGGGGCTTGATCCCAGGACCCTGGGATCATGACCTGAGCTGAAGGCAGATGCTTAACCATCTGAGCCACCCAGGAACCCCAAAATAGAACACTTTAACCAAGTGTCTGAAATTCCTCTCTAAATTCATGGGAGAAAGTACCAATTTTAAATTATTCAAATAATCCTGATAAGCTAAGTAAATATTTAGTTATTTTAAAGCATATAATTTTTCTGTTTAAATGCACATGTTAATACACTAATTTGCTGAGAGACTATAATTACTGATTCAATCAATACATTAATTACAAAGACAAGTACCCCAATAAATAAATGTTTACTTATTATATTGAAGCTCCAAGTCTCATTTTTTCAATAACTTACTGAAGTATTAGATGCATTTAAACATTAGCATTTATTAGAAACAGTCATTTCAAGGTTAAATTATAGAAACGGAAAAGGTGTTTTTTAAATATACACAAAAATCCACAAGCCAAAGGATTAATGGGGACTTTTACAATACACATCATATGAAAAGGACTCTAAGTCAGATCTCTAAACAAACAGCTGGTGTGTTCCCTTTCCAATCAATACAAACTCTGGTAATATAGTGAAACATAGGAAAAAGGTGATATGCTAGGTACAAAAATATTCAAGCAGCTCACTATTCCAAAGTGTTTTTTCCTCTCTCCTCGGTGAAAAACTTAAAGCCTTAAAACCAATACAGCTGAGACAGGTACTAAGTTGCACAATCCTCCTTTTTTCTTTTCTTATAAAACTGTCCCTGATGTTGGTGAGCTGTTTTTGCTGTAATTGGACAAGTCAAATAGGAGAGGGATTCTAGTTACCAACTACAGGAGCTGGCTCCAGCCCATTAAACTGCGAACCACAAAGCTGTTTTACTAAAGCTGACTTTTTGTTCAGGGGCCGTTATTTTGGAAGCATTTTCTTGGCACCAAATGCGTATCTGAACATGCAAGTCCAAATATGCTAACAGATGTCTCTGAAGCGAGAGCATTATAAAACCAGATTTTCACTTCAGTTAGAAATATTTTTCCATCCTATTTTAAATAAACTTTTAATTTTACAGTAGTTTTAGATTTACAGAAAATTGCAAAAATAGTACAGAGAGGGTCCATATACCCCACACCTAGTTACCCCTATTATAAACACCTTACATTAATTAGTATATTTATTACAACTGATGAACCAATATTGATAACGTTGAGGGAGAGTATGTAAATAAATTCATTGAAATCCTTCTGGCCAGGAGATTTGTCTCTTTACCTTCAGTTATTTATTTATTTATCACTTATATCATTGTTTACTTGCTTATATCAGTATGGACTCATGGATATTTATTTTATACTTTGAATTATAATCAAATACTAATTTATTTTGTTGCTGAAACTGATGGATAGTTGGAAGGCAGGCAGGCAGGGGCAAGGGGCGCTCCACCCTAAGAGGACACCACCCTTAAAAGGATTTTATACCTACCCTGGAAGGAGCCCTCCACCCTTTCCCATGTGACAAAAAACTGATTGGATGACAGGTGCAAGGAGGGTTAATCAGATTAAAACAGCCTGCCAACGAGCCCATAAAACCCCCTAGACTTAGAAATTCTGGTAGCAACCCTCTCGGGTCCCCTCCCTCTTCGGGAGCTTTGTACTATCACTTTGGTATCAGTCAGTAAACCTTATTTTGCTGCCCACTACTCTGTCTGGTCTACCTCTTCATTCTTCGAAGCAGCTTGACAAAGAACCATGAGCCACCAATGGAGAAAAAAAATCCTGTAACAAAACTATTCTGGCTTTGGCAATTAGGGGTCCTTTCAGCTGGTTCCTGTGTCCCTTTGACATAATCCCATTATTGTGTTTTTGGTTTTTTTTAAGCACTATTTTCTGGCACAAAATGCTCTAGGCCCATCTTGTACATCTACCACAATTCTAAAATCAGCCATTTCTCCATGGAGCTCCATTTCTTTTTAGAATTAGTTATTCTGGTTTCTATGGGGGTTGCTTGCATGTAGGCCCTCTCAGCTGACTGAACAAGGAAATATAAGTGTGCATAATATATATGTATGTGTATATATATATTATTTATATATGTGCATCCACATATCTATAAGTATTTCTATATGACACCATTAGTACCTATATTAAACTAAATATGAGTTCATACTTATGTCTCCAACTATAACCCATTACCACATGGATTATTTTAGCCTTTTTACCTTGCTCATCTCTAACTTCCTACTCCAATAGTGAGAAACCTGGCTCCCACCACCCACCATTTAATTGTTCTGTTTAGTTTCAGTATACATGTAAAATAGTTTCAGAATTGTTAAACCATGGTCCCATGGGAAACAACCTTATCATCTAGAATACAGTGCTTATGTGCAGATCCTTCTGCCTTTAGTCTTACAGATTCTACTCATTTCCAAAATTAGTTAGGCTAGAACCTTTTGCCCCCTTCCCCATAAGTAAGATTATTTCTACAGTGAATATATTTTGTCATACTCTGTATTCCATTCTGAGATCCCCTAATCTTCTAAATTGTGTGTAATTTACATATATTAAGGTTCACTTTTTGTGCTGTAAAGTTTTGGGTACTTAACCAAATTCATAGTATCATGCATCCACTATTACAATATCATACAGAATATGCCCTAAAAATATCTCTTGTACTTCACTTCTTGAATATCCTCTTTCCTGATTTTTTTTCTCAAATTAAGTTATTTTGGCTTACAACCTTCTAGTTAAAAAGCAATTTTATGTGCAAAAGGCATTTTTCAAACTAACATAATTTGCAGAAAAGCTTGAAAATATGGTGCCCTCTCTCTGAAGAATCAGGGTCTGAGTAGGCCAAGTCTAAGGACACTGGACAATTGGAAAAGAATGGAGAGCAGAAGGAAAACATGAGAACACCCACAATAAATATTATCCATTTAATAATTTGTCTTAAGGTATGATCTGTGTTGCTTCAATTTGAAAAGAGCTTAATCTATTCACTCAATAAAAGTTTACTGAAAACCTATCATGAACGAGATACCATATTAGGCATAGGGAATCGAATCATGTCTAATGTACATTCTCTGCTTTAAAAGGATTTCAATTCACAGCTCTTTATTCTTGGATTTTCATTACCTTCCAGAGATGTTCAAAGAATGGAGAAGAGAGTTTCATAGCAGTGAAGGTATAAATTTAAATGCTGACCCTGACATTTATTAAGTCATTTTTGATCTTGGGCAAATGACTTATGTGTTTGTTTGTTGTTTTTGTTTTTGTTGTTTGTTTGTTTCCTCATCTATAGAATGAGATTAAAACACTCACCTTATAGAATTGTTGGAGGAGACTATCTGAGCTTGTATCCTGAAGAGTTTCTGACACATCATGACTCCTCTGTATGTGATATTCCAGTGGAATAGAACCTGTTTACACTTCTTACAAAAAGCAGCAGCAGTTTTGCTCTCTCTTTCCTCCCTTTATCAGATTTGATCATGGAATTGTCAAAAGGGTAAGGAGATTGCCTTGTGAAATGCAAGCCTCTAACTAAGCAATCATTGAGGTCACTTTTTAAAACCAAATCCTCGGGGCGCCTGGGTGGCTCAGTCGTTAAGCATCGCCTCTGGCTCAGGTCATGATCCCAGGGTCCTGGGATCGAGCCCCGCATTGGGCTCCCTCCTCCGCGGGGAGCCTGCTTCTCCCTCTCCCAGTCCCCCTGCTTGTGTTCCCTCTCTCTCTGTGTCTCTCTCTGTCAAATAAATAATAAATAAATTAATTAAAAAAAAAATCCTCCTTCCCAACCCAGATCTGCTGCACCAGAATTTCCAGTATGAGGGATCAGCCTTGGAAGACCTGATGTCTGTATTAACAAGCATAGAAGGTAATTCTTATCACAGAAGGTAGGGAAACAGTGGCAGCCCCTAGCTAGATTACATTCATTGTTGAGACAAGCTATGCCCAAGACCTCACAAAAGGAAATGGTAAGGAAGTGTGGTGTAGTGGTGGTGTAGTGATAATGACAATAAAACATAATGCTGTTGTTAGTAATGGCAGTAATATTCATTGAGTACTCGATTGTGTGCCTGGCTCTGAGCTGAACCCTTTACAGGCATCGTTCAACTGTATCCTTGTAACATGTCTATGAAGTAGACTCTGTTACTTTTCTTCCTACAGATGAGTAAATGATCCTTAGACAAATCCATTAACTCATCCAAGGCTATCACTAGTAAATAGTCAAAACCTGTTTTTCCTGACTTCAGAGCCATTTCTCTCAATCAAAACAAAACAAACAAACAAAAAACATGGACAAAATTTTGAAGACTGGAGAAGTGGGAGCAGGTCAAGCTTTAGTCTTGTCTACATGCTCCATTAGATTATAAGAATTCAAATATTTGATAAAAGAATCACTTTTGGTCAGTCATTTCACATGCCTCAGTTTCCCTGTGTATAAAATAAATGGGAACTTTAACACACTTGCCTGCCCTTGCTCCATTTTTTTGTTTGTTTCAGCTATGATTTGTGAGGTAGTTTTTTATTAGAGAAAAAAATAACTCTGTAATCTTCACTTTGATTTTCACAACACAAACTTTCTAAATAAATCGTTCCAATATTCTTTCAATAGGAGAAAGGAATTCTGACTCTAAAGATACACAAACTTTGACCAAATAAGTTTTTAAAACCAAGCCACTTGTGTGCCTTTCTGCCCAAATTCTATAGGAACCGTATTTAGTAAATAGTCAGTATGATTGTGAAGTACATATATCACAGAATTACTCTTCAACCAAAGCAAATACTTTTTGAGGAGAGGCTATTGTCAAGCAGTGGAAATAGAAATAGCCCATGGTCAGTGTCTTTAAACTGCCCATCTGCTGGGAAACCAATAAGGTAGCCATGTCAAATGTGACAGTAAAGGCAAAGAGTGCTCTGGGGGAAATGGGACTCTGGGTCTCTGGAAAGATTTCCAGATTTCTGGGAAGAGGAGCTGCACTGATGTTGGCCTCAAAGTATATAGAGGAATTTTGATAGATGGGGATATATCATATGGGAGGATAGTCCACAGAGCAGTGTAAGCCAAGGCATGGAAGTGAGGAATTATAGGACATACTTATATAATGTAAAGTAGCGATCTCAGATGGCTTGACACCAATTAACTGTGAGGGTAGAGTGGAAGGGAAGGTAGGAAAGGCAGCTTGGGGTGAATTGAGATTTTGTTCTGAATATGATGCAGGGGAATGATTTTGTTGTTGCTGCAGTTTTAGCAAAGAAGTAAACTCCAGGGCGCCTGGGTGGCTCAGTTGGTTAAGCGACTGCCTTCGGCTCAGGTCACGATCCTGGAGTCCCAGGATCGAGTCTCGCATCGGGCTCCCTGCTCAGCGGGGAGTCCTGCTTCTCCCTCTGACCCTCCCCCCTCTCATGTGCTCTCTCTCTCTCAAATAAATAAATAAAATCTTTAAAAAAAAAAAAAAAGAAGAAGAAAATTCCAGGCTGTGTTTCAGAAAACCGAAGTACGGCAGCAGTGTATATAGAGGATAACTTTGACTGGGGACTGAATAGAGACATTACTTAGGAAGCTTTTACTGAAGTCCTGGGATTGGACCTAGAGGTTTGAATAATGGGAATGGCACAGAGGAGGGCAGGGGATGATGAATGGATGGGAGGGTTAAGAGTGAGGTACCCAAGCTGGACGACTCCTGCAGAGAACAAAGTGACAGTCCTGAAAACTCCTAGTCTGTACTCAGCAATGCTGCAGCATTTTAGTCCTGCCTCTTTACCCAGCAACCACTCAATAAACAAACATTTCTTTAGCAGAAAGAGGATGAAATTTCAATTCAGCAAACTTGGGCTTGTATCTTAGTTCACCCATTTACAGTTATGTGAACCTGGGCAAGTCACATAATTCCTCTGAGACTGTTTTCTATTTTAATGTGTTGTTCTTATTTTAGTGGGTTTTCTTTAGGAGGAAAATGAATTATATATAGTGGCATATAGTAAGTGTTCAATAAAGGGTACTTCTTGTTGTTAACTGTATCGCAGGGTTTCCCTTGGAATGGAAAGGGTGGAGAAACCTTGGAGGACAAAATACAGAAACTTGTCCATGGTATAATTCTATCCTGTGTCCTTTTACTCTCAACTAAAATGAAACAAAACCATTTTTTGCTCTCCTGCTTAGACATATTTACATCATATTTGCCAAATATCTTGTTAGTGAGAAATCAATTTTTCATAGCTTACTTGTATTCTTTTCCAAATGAGAGAATACTTTTATAGACATTTGGATAAGAGTTAAAATAAAATGAAACATGTTCTGCTTACTTCAAGGTTCGATTCACCATGACAACCAATACTTTCTATTATACATCAGCAGACTCCGTCTAACCTCCATTTGCCATTATACTTCTTGAAAAAAACTTGATAACACAGCTCCATACATTTTAATAGCTATATTTTAAACAAAATTCAGCTCCTGAGATACTGCTTTCCCCTTTTTTCCACAGGCAAGAACAAAGCTCAGAAATAATAACAAATATGTGGCATTTATTGAATGCTTGGTATATGCTCTGATTTTTGCTGAAGAGTTAATGATTATTTCATTTAATCATCAAGAAAATTCTAACAATAAACAGGTAACAAATGTTAATGGCTAGTAATATTATAGTTGCCACTCTTTGTGGCCTTTTGCTGACAATAGCTCATTTGTAAGGTTTTCTTTTCCTGAACCTCTGTTTTTCTAAGAAGTTTCCCTTTATTCTTCAGCTGTGCCTCTTCTCTTTGCCCAGCCTTAATGATGTACAGAAGCCTTGACAAGCTGTTTTCATCTTTTATGGACTAAATTATGTCCCCTGTCAAAGGACATATGTTTAAATATTAACTTCCAATGTGCCCACATTTAGAGACAGGGCCTTTAAAGAGGTGATTAAGGTTAACTGAGGTCATATGATATGATTGGACCCTCATCCAACATGACTGGTGTCTCTATAAGAAGAAGAGACATCAGGGATATGTGTGTACAGAGGAAAGGCCATGTGGAGACACAGCAAGAAAGTGGCCATCTGCAAGCCAAGGAGAGAGGACTCAGAAGAACCAAACCTGCTGAAACCTTGATATTGTACTTCTAGCCTCCAGAACTGTGAGGAAATAAATTTCTGTTGTTTAAGCCACCCAGTCTTTGGTATTTTTTTATGGCAGCCCTGGCAAATAAATATACCAACTGACCATAGGATTTTTCAATCTTATTTTACTTCTAAAAATCTTCAACTTCAAGGACCCAGGCTATAATTTTAAATGAATTTATGTCATTTTTCTATTTTTACTCAATTTCAAAATATTTTCTAATTTTAATTGTGACTTCTTTGACCAATAGGCTATTAAGTAGTACGCTACTTAATATCTGGACATTTGGGACTAATCTAATTATCTTTCTGTTGTTGACTTCTGTAAGTCTACCGTGGTAAAAGAACATACACTCTACAATTTCAATATTTTGAAATGTATTGTTTTTGGCCTAGGCAAATGTCTATTTTTGGTTTTTTGTTTTGTTTTGTTTTTTTAAGATTTTACTTATTTATCTGAGAAAGAGAATGGGAGACAGAGAGCATGAGAGGGGAAGGGTCAGAGGGAGAAGCAGACCCCCTGCTGAGCCAGGGAGCCCGATGTGGGACTCGATCCCGGGACTCCAGAATCATGACCTGAGCCGAAGGCAGTTGCTTAACCAACTGAGCCACCCAGGCGCCCCAGCAAATGTCTATTTTTGTAAGTGGTCCATATGCACTCAAAAATAATTTGTATTCTGTACTTGTTGAGTGTTATGTTTTTGTAAACATTAATTCTGTATTCTAACTGATTTTTTTGTCTGCTTTTTTATCACTTACTAAAATGCCAAGCATTAAATGACCTTATTTTTACAATGTTGCTCTTGTAAACAGATACACTTGTTGGTTTTGAGGGTTTGTTTTTTGTTGTTGTTTGTTTGTTTTAGTAAGTGAACAAGCTTTGTCTTTTACTTGGATTGCTAAATCCATTTGCATATAATGTAGTTATTGGTATAATTTGATTTAAGCCAGTTACTATCTTGGTATTCATTTTCTTTTATTCATTTTTTTCTGTTCCATTTGTTTTTTATTTATTTATTCCTTCTGTTCTACATTCTTTTTTATGAAGTATTTTATTATTCCATATTATTTTAACATTTCATATTATTTTATTTCTTCCATTAGCTTTTTGGCTAAATTGTTTTGCCATATTATTTTAGTGGTCACTCTGGAGATTACAATAGGTATCCTGAACTTAAATATTCTACCTTAAATTATTGGTACTTCTCAAGTATAGGAACCTTACCACGGTTTAATTTTTTTACCCCTTTCCAACCTCTGAGCTATTATTTTTATGTATTTTATTTCTACATGGTATAAACTCCACAACACAATGAGCTGGTGACAACACAATGAGCTGGTAACAATTCTCTCAACTTTTGTTTTTTAGAAATATCTCTTAACTTTGCATTCATTTTTGAAAGTTTTTTTGATAGATAAAGCTTTTTTTTCTTTATACAGTGTAAAGTTAATCCATCTTTCATGGCTTCCATAGTCCTCATTATGAAATTACTATTGTTTTGTTTTGCTTTGTTTTGTTTTTGTCTCTTGTTGCTGAAATGTTTTCCTTTGTCTGCTTTAAGCATTGGAATGTTATGGTCCCAAGGTGCAACATATTATTTGGAATTTGCTTCTTGAATGTGTAGGTTGAAGTCTTCAACTGGTTGTGGAAATTTTTCAATTGTTATCTTTTCATATATTGCTTCTAAATATTTACTTCTCTCTCCTTTTTTTCCTGGGAGTCTGACATAAGTGTTAAAAGTTAAATTTGCCCAGATGTCTCCTATGCTCTGTTCATGCTCCTTTCATCTTTTGTCTCTCCAAAACTTCAGTTGTATATTTTCTGTTGACCTGTTTTGAGTTTACTAATAGGAAACTAAAAGTCTTCTGCTGCTTACCACCTGCTGTTTAACCCATCCAATGAGTTCTTGGTTTCAAGTGCTGTATGTTTTCATTCTGGAATATCCACTTTTTTATAGATTAAAATATCTCTGTTGAATATTTTTTCTCTTTTGATCTATACTGTCCATCTTCTATTCTCTTTAATTTATTAATCATAGTTATGTTATTTGTCTGCCTTCAACATCTGGCTTTATCTGTGAGTCTGCTTCTATTAGTAGCTTTTCTTCCTGATTATCTCTCACATTCTTCTAACAGTTCATGTGTCTAGTAATGTTTTATTGCATACCAGATATTTTATGTAAAAGAGTTATAGACACTGAGATTAATGTTATTTTTCTTCCAAAGAGTGTATTCCTTTTCCTCTTTCAGGCACAGATTGAAGGGCTGATCACCTCAACTAAATTAAGAATTGAGCAGGGCCAGGACTGGTAACAGCTTTAGTTACATTCAGTGTCTACTTTTAATGCCTCATGAGTGAAATGATTGTGTGCTCATTCTAGATATCTCCTGTTAATGGAATTTTGTCTTCTAATCATTGCAAAATATCCAAGATTGTATTATTTCTTTTTTCCCCCAGTTTCTTGGACTCCCATGTCACTACAGCCTACTACAAATGTCCTGTTGAATATACAAAGCTAAACAGAGAGGAATTAAAGCATACCATTATGGAAAATCATCAAAGCACAAAAGAAGACAATGAGAGACAGAATAAATAAAGGAACTACAAAATGCCAGAAACAATGAACAAAATGTCAATAAGTCCTTACCTATTTATTAACAATTACTTTAAGTGTAAATGAATTAAATTCTCGATCAAAAAACATACAATGGTTAAATGGATAAAAAGCAAGACTCCACTACACGTTGCCTATACAAGACTCACTTCAGATTTAACAACACATATAGGATGAGTGAAGGGGTGAAAAAAGATATCCCATGGAATGGAAATCAAAAGAGAACAGAAATAACTATTTATATCAGACAAAACCAATTTAAAGTAAAAAGCTATACTAAGTGACAAAGAAAATCACTGTATAATGATAAAGGAGTAAATTCATCAAGAAGATATAAAGATTTTAAGTATGTATGCACCCAACATTAGAGTACCTAAATATATAAAGCCAATATTAACAAACCTTAAGGGAGAAATAGACAAAAATACAGTAATAGTAGAGAACTTTAATACCTCACTTTCAACAACAGATAAATTATCCAGACAAAATTAATAAGGAATCATTGGATTTGAACTATATTTTAGACCAAAAGGACCTAAGAGACACACAGAAGAGTCCATCTAAGTGGCAGAATACACATTCTTTTCATGTGCGTGTGGAACATTCTAAGGAATAGATCATTTGTTAGGTAACAAAACAACTATTAACAAGCTGAAGAAGACTGAAATTGTATCAAGTATCTTTTCCAACCACAATGATATAAAAGTAGAAATCAGGATCAGAAGAAAAACTGGAAAAGTCACAAATATATGAAAATTAAACATCAAACTCCTAAATACTCAGTCAAAAAAGAAATAGGAAATTTAAAAATATCTTGAGACAAAGGTAAATGGAGACACAATATAGGAGATGTAGTAAGACTTTGTTTTCCTGAACCTCTTGTGGGATGCAGCAAAGCATTTCTAAGAGGAAAGTTTATAGTGATAACTGCTTATTTTAAGAAAAGAGAAATATCTCAAATAAACAACCTATCTCAAATGAACACCTTAAAGAACTAGAAAAAGAACAAACTAAGCTCAAAGTTAGCAGAAGGAAGGAAATAACAAAGACAAGACTTTAAATAAAGCTGCATAATATTCCATTGTATGTATATATGTATATATACCACATCTTCTTTACCCATTCATCTGTCAGTGGACATCTTGGCTCCTTCCACAGTTTGGCTATTGTGGACATTGCTGCTATAAACAACAGGGTGCATGTACCCCTTCGGATCCCTACATTTGTATCTTTGGGGTAAATACCCAGTA
>NC_138375.1:47049262-47059215 GCF_054177405.1 Leptonychotes weddellii | reverse complement strand
GGAATGAAATCTTGCCATTTGCAATGACATGGATGGAACTGGAGGGTATTATGCTGAGCGAAATAAGTCAATCAGAGAAAGACATGTATCATATGACCTCACTGATATGAGGAATTTTTAATCTCAGGAAACAAACTGAGGGTTGCTGGAGTGGTGGAGGTAGGAGGGATGGGGTGGGCTGGGTGATAGACATTGGGGAGGGTATGTGCTATGGTGAGCACTGTGAATTGTGTAAGACTGTTGAAGTGGAGGGGGTGGAGGGGATGGGTTAGCCTGGTGATGGGTATTAAAGAGGGCATGTTCTGCATGGAGCACTGGGTGTTATACACAAACAATGAATCATGGAACACTACATCAAAATTAATGATGTAATGTATGGTGATTAACATAACATAATAAAAAAAAACTTGTATGACCCAATAACAGAAGCATTATGTTCTAAATAAATAACAGGAGCATTATGTTCTAATAAAGAAAAGAAAGAAAGAAAATAGATACCAGAAAAACAATATAAAAGGTCAATTAAACTAAGCTGGATTTTTAAAATATAAACAAAATTGACAAATCTTTAGTTAGACTAACCAAGAAAAAATTCAAATAAAATCAGAAATGAAAGAGGAGACATTACCACTAATACTGCAAGAATACTAAAATCATGAGATTGCTATGAACAATTATAGGCCAACAAATTGGATAACCTAGATAAAATAGATAAACGTCTGGAAACAAATAACCTACCGAATCTGAATCACAAAGAAAAAGAAGACCTACACTGACCAATAACAAGTAGTATGACTGAATCAGTAATAAAAAAAAAATGTCCCAGTAAAGATAATCCCAGGACCAGATGATTTCACTGGTGAATACTAACAAACATTTAAAATAGAATTAATACCAATCCTTCTCAAACTCTTCCAAAAAATGAAAGAGAAGGGAACACTTCCAAACTCATTTTAGGAGACCAGCATTACCCTAAGTGAGACAAGGACACTGTAAAAAAAGAAAATTGCACCCCATATTTCTGATGATCCTAGATGCAAAATAAATGGAGTCTATAAGTCAAAAAAAAAAAAAAATCCTTAACAAAATAATAGCAAACTGGATTCAACAGCACGTTAAAAGGATCTTACACTATGATCAAGAGGGACTCATCCCTGGGAAGCAAGCATGATTCAACATACACAAATCAATAAATATGATACACCACATTAATAGAAAGATAAAAATCACATGATTATCTCTATAGATTCAAAAAAAGTATCTGACAAAATTCAACATGATTTAAAACTCTTAAAAAAATTGGGTATAGAAGGAAGTTACCACAACATAATACAGACCATATATGATAAGCCTACAGATAACATTATACTCAATGGTGAATGATTGAAAGCTTTTCCTCTAAGTTCAGGAACAAGATAAGTGTGCCCACTCTCATCACTCATATTCAACATAGTTCTGGAAGTCCTAGCTAGAGCAAAAAAGCAAGAAAAAGAAATAAAAGGCATCCATAAGAAAGGAAGAAGTAAAATTGTATTTGTAGATGATATTGATTTTATATATAGAAATTCCTAAAGATGCCACCAAAAAACTGATAGAATATACAAATTTAGTGCAGTTGTGGGATACAAAATCAACATACAAAAATCAGTGGTATTTCTACACACCACCAGTGAGTTATCAAAAAAATAAATTAAGAAAACAATCCCATCTACAATAATATAAAATAGAATAAAACATAAATAAATTTAACCAAAAAGGTGAAAGATCTGTACACTGAAAACTGTAAAATATTTATGAAAGAAATTGAAGAAGACGTAAATGAAAGATATCCCATGTTTATGGATTAAAATAATTAATATTGTTAAAATGTACATACTACCCAAAAGCAATCTACAGATTCACTGCAATTCCTATCAAAATTCCTATGATATTTTTCACAGCAATAGAACAGACAATCCTGAAATTTGTATGGAACTGCAAACAACCCTGAATAGCTAAAGCAATATTTAGAAAGAACAAGCTAGAGGCATCACACTTCCTAATTTCAAAGCATATTATGAAGCTATAGTAATCAAAACATTATGGTACTGAGGTGCCTGGGTGGCTCAGCAGGTTAAGCTTCCAACTCTTGATTTTGGCTCAGGTAACGATATCAGAGTCATGAGATCGAACACCATGTTGGGCTCTGCACTGGGTGTGGAGCCTGCTTAAGATTCTCTCTCTCCCTCTCTCTCTGCCCCTCCCCTCCCCCACTTGTACTCTCTCTCTTTCTAAAAAAACAAAACAAAACAACAACAACAACAACAAAAACCCAGTATGGTACTGGCATGAAAATATACACACTGACCAATGGAACAGAATAGAGCCCCCAATAAGCTATGCATATATTGTCAACTAATCTTTTCCAAGGGCATTAATAATATACAATGGGGAAAGAATAGTCTCTTAAATAAATGGAACTGAGAAAACTGAGCATCTACATGCAAAAAATAAAACTGGACCCCCGTCTTATACCACTCATAATTAAGCCAAAATGGATTATAGACAAACATAAGACCTGAAATCAGAAACCTCCTAGAAGAAAACAGGGAAAAAGCTCCTTGACACTGGTCTTGGCAATGATTTTTTAGATCCGACACCAAAACTACAATCAACAAAAGCAAATATTAATAAGTGGGACTGTATCAAACTAAAAAGCTTCTGCATAGCAAAAGTAACCATCAACAAAATAAAAAGGCAATCTATGGAGTGGGAAAAACTTTTTTCAAATCATATATCTGAAAAGGGGTTAATGTCTAAAATATATAAAGTACTCATAAAAGGGGTTAATGTCTAAAATATATAAAGTACTCATAAAAAATAGCAAAAAAATAAAATAAAATATGAAGTCCAATTTAAAAATAGGCAGAGAAACTGAATAGAAATTTTTCCAAAGGCATACAAATGGCCAACAGCTACATGAAAAAATGCTCAATATCACTAATCATCAGGGAAATACAAATCAAAACCATAATGAAATAAATATAAGCTCACACTTGTTAGAATGGCTATCCTCAAAAAAGAGATAACAAATGATGAGGATGTAGAGAAAATGAAACCATGTTTATAGTTGGTGGAAATGTAAATTGGCACAGCCAGAATGGAAAACAGTATGGAGTGTCCTCAAAGAATTAAAAATCAAAGTATCAGGGTGCCTGGGTGGTTTAGTTGGTTAAGCATCCAACTCTTGATTTTGGCTCAGATAATGATCTCAGAGTTGTGAGATTGAGTCCCATGTCAGGCACCTTGCTCAGTGAGGAGTCTGCTTGAGATTCTCTCTCTCTTCCTCTACCCCTCCCCCCACTCGCACAGTCTCTCTCACTCTCTAAAATAAAAAAAATAGTCTTTAAAAAAGAAATCAATGGGGCGCCTGGGTGGCTCAGTCGTTAAGCGTCTGCCTTCGGCTCAGGTCATGATTCCAGGTCCTGGGATCGAGCCCCGCATTGGGCTCCCTGCTCCGCGGGAAGTCTGCTTCTCCCTCTCCCACTGCCCCTGCGTTCCCTCTCTCGCTGTGTCTCTCTCTCTGTCAAATAAATAAATAAAATCTTTAAAAAAAATAAATAAATAAAAAATAAAAAAAAATAAAAAAGAAATCAAAATATCATATGATCCAGGAATCCCACTTTTGGGATATATCCAGGGGAAATGAAATCAGTATTTTGAAGAGATATCTGCAATATCTGATATTGATATCAGAGATATCTGATGATTCATCAAATCATTACTCATAATAGCCAAGCTCTGAAAACACCCTAAGTGTCCATAGCTGGATGAATGGATAAAGAAAATATAGGGTGCCTGGGTGGCTCAGTCGGTTAAGCGACTGCCTTCGGCTCAGGTCATGATCCTGGAGTCCCGGGATCGAGTCCCGCATCGGGCTCCCTGCTCGGCGGGGAGTCTGCTTCTCCCTCTGACCCTCCTCCCTCTCGTGCTCTCTGTCTCTCATTCTCTCTCTCTCAAATAAATAAATAAAATCTTTAAAAAAAAAAAAGAAATACCTTTAAAAAAAAAAAAGAAAAGAAAATATAAAATACATGCACACACTGGAATATTATCCAGCCTTTAAAAGGAGGAAATCCTTTCGTTAGCAACAACTTGGATTAACCCAGAGGACATCATGCTTAGTGAAATAAGCCAGACACAGAAAGACAAATATCGCATGATTTCTCCTATATGTGGAATCTACAAAAGTCAAAATAGTAGTAATGGAGATTAGAATAGTGGTTACCAGTGAGTGGGGGCAGAAGGAGGGATAGAGAGATGTTGGTCAAATGGTACAAACTTTTGGTTATAATATGAATAAATCCTAGAGATCCAAGTAAATTGTAGGGACTATAGTTAATAATACTGTATTGTATACTTGAAATTTTCTAGAAGAGTAGATATCAAGTATTCTCACCACAAAAAAAGGAAAGGAAGGAAGGAAGGAAGGAAGGAAGGAAGGAAGGAAGGAGAAGAAAGAAGAAAGAAAGAAAGAAAGAAAGAAAGAAAGAAAGAAAGAAAGAAAGAAAGAAAGAAAAGAAAGAAAGAAAGAAAGAAAGAAAGAAAGAAAGAAAGAAAGAAAGAAAGAAGAAAGAAAGAAAGAAAAAAATTTTGTGAGGTGATGAGTATGTTAATTAGCCTGATTGTGGTAATCATTTCATAGCATAAATGTATATCAAAACATTACCTTGCACCCTTTAAATACATAAAATTTTTATTTGTTCAGGGGCACCTGGGTGGCTTAGTTGGTTAAGCATCCAACTCTTGTGTCAGCTCCGGTCTTGATCTCAGGATTGTGGGATTGAGCCCCGTGTTGGGCTCCATGCTCAGCAGGGAGTCAGCTTGAGATTCTCTCCCTCTTCCTCTGTCCCTCCCCCTGCTCATGCACTATTACTCTCTCTCTCTCAAATAAATAAATGAAATCTTAAAAAAAAATATTTTTTTTCATTCACTATGCCTTAATAAAGCTGGGGGCAGGCAGAAATGTCCAGGTGTCAATACCAAGCATGGAATTAGAAGTGTCCTAGATTTCACATTGCCACAGAAGCAACCATAACTTTCCGAAGCTCCACGGGTTTCTCTTTCTCCTAGAAGTGCCCTTCCGGCAATAGCAAGCCAGACTGACAGCCTACTCCCAGACTTGACAAATGTCTCCAGGAAGAAGAAAAAGGACCTTGATCTCAGCCCACCTAGAAGGGACTGTTCCCTCTCAGGAATTTCACTTATCTATCTTTGCTACCCTACCTTTTCCAATGTATTTTTTCAATATTTCTAAATTTTGATTCTGTTATATGTGGTTGCTACGTAGAAGCAAGAGCTTCTTACTACTTACTTTATCCTATCTGGAAATAGAATTTCTATGATGAATTTGAGTGGGAAATTTCTCCACAACTTTCCTTTCAGTCCTTCACCAGCTCTCCATCTTGAAAATTACTGTGAGTCCTTAACTAAATACCAGATACTATACTAGCTTCAAGTGATACAAACATGTGCAATACATATATGGTCCTTGCCATTATAGAGCTTACAACTGAGTGGGAGAATTACATTAAAAAAAAAATCAGCATACAATTTAAAAGGTAAGTGCTAAAAAGGAAGAGCATGAGGTAAAAAAGTGCATAAGGTAAAAAAGGCTGGTGATTTAGATTGCAGGGTCAGGTCAATCCTCCCTGAGGCAACAATTAAATTGAGACCTCAAAAATAAGAAATTATTCCAGAAAAGAGTGGAAACAAGATCATTTCAAGGGGAGAAACATTATATGTAATATTGTGAAGTGGGAAAGTATGACATTATGATTTGTAACAAGATATATATATATCTTACATATGAATATGCACAGGTATATATATATATATATATATATATATGCATGTATTTGATCAGCCTGTTTCTGTCACAGAGCTACCAAAACCCTTGGATTTCCTGTGATGGGAGAATTAAAGGTGTTTTTTGTTGTGTTAATGAGGTGATTTATGGAAGGCACCTAAGGATGGGGACTGGATAACAGGAGAACCCACAAATGATTAGAGGTTGCAACTTTCAGTCCTATCCCCTGACCTCCATGGAGGGGAGAGGGGCTGGCAGTTGAGTTCAATCACCGATGGCTAACAAGTTTATCAATCATGCCTGTGTAATGAAGCCTCCATAAAAACTCAAAAGGAGAAGGTTGGGAGAAATTCCAAGTTGGTGAACCATGGAGTTTCAGGAGAGTGGCACACTCAGAGGCATGGACGATCCATACCCTTTCCCATACTTTGCCTTATGCATCTCTTCCACCTGTCAATCCCTGAGTTATATACTTTCATAACAAACCAGTAATCTAATAAGTACAATGTTTCTCAGAGTTTTGTGGAACCTCTAATCTAGGGCTGGTTGGTCAGAAGGACAGGTGATAAACTGGACTTGTGCCTGGCATCTGAAGGGGAGGGAGGCTGTTGGGAGTGAGCCCTTAGATTGTGGGGACCTGGTGCTACCTCCAGGTAAATAGCCCTGAGTTAAACTGTAGGACACCTAGCTGTAGTCAGGAAGCACTGCTTGGTGTTGGGGGGAAAAATCCATGTATTTGGTGACCAGAAGTGTTTTGTGTGAGCAGTAGGGGAGATGCAAGAGATGGAAGATGGAGTTTTTCCCATACAGATAGATAATGTTTTTATTAGGTATTTGAAAACATGCAAGCCTGAGTGAGGAGTGTGTCATGAGAGGAGGCTAGGGTAGGAGGCCATGTGATGCAGTGAAGTGCCAATTTGCTATGTGGAGACTGAGTTGGAAGAGAGGAAAACTGAATATAGGGAGATGGATTCGGAGGCTATTGAAAGGGACCATGTGAAAAATGACAAGGACCTTAGTGGTAGCTGTGGAGGTAGATAACTGGTTGGATTTGAGATCTATTTTAAAGGTAGAATTGGTTGGACTTGGTGGTGGAACAAACAGGGATCTGAGAGAAAAGGAAGTATCGGAAGTTTGGGTTTAAAAAATAGAATGCTTATATTTTGTTCATACAGATTTTACAAAATCCTTCACATGCATTCTATGATTTTGATTCTTACAATAACACAATGCAATTGACATTATTATTCCCTTTACAGCTAAAGAAATCTCAAAGGGTCAAGTGGATGGTCTATTATTGACCCAGTAATCCACCGCTGAGACCAGAACCAAATTCTACAATACTGGTCCAGGGGCTTTGTTCTGTTGATAGCTTTATTCCCTCAGTATGAATTTGAGAAGTACAAGAGAGGACTTTGGTGGAAATTAACAGAAAATTGGTGTTTCTGCCATGTCCTCAGTCACTACAAAAATCCCAACCAAACCCATCACCAAGAAATTAAACCCAATAATCTGGGACCAATAATAATAGCATTAGGGGTGCCTGGGTGGCTCAGTTGGTTGGGCAGCTGCCTTTGGCTCGGGTCATGGTCCCGGGATCCTGGGATCGAGCCCTACATCAGGCTTCCTACTCGGCGGGAGGCCTGCTTCTCCCTCACCCACTCCCCCTGCTTGTGTTCCCTCTCTCACTGTCTCTCTCTCTGTCAATTAAATAAAAATGGATAAAATCTTTAGAAAAATAATAATAATAATAATAGCATTAGATGAAATTTACTCTCATCTTCACAAGCTTTTAAACCTTTAACATGTATTATCTCATCTAATTGTCATAATAATCCTTTGGAATAGGTACTAATATTAACCTATTTTAGAGTTGAGGGAAATGAGGCACAGGAAGACTAAATAATTTGCCTGAGATGACAGAACTAGTAACTGGCCAGGCCAAGATATGCCAGAGTCTACACTATGCTGCCCAATGTGAATTTCAGAAGAAAAATTTAATAGCAAAAAAATAGCATAATAATCGAATAGCATAGAAAACAACCATATGATTGCAAGAAAACTTAATTCAGACTCAAAAGATCAGCTGGCTTTGTCTCTGACTCTCTAGGCTTTGGTCCATTCCCGGCCCCTCAACCCCTGCCTCACCCCTGGTCTCACTTTCTACCTGTAAAATGAAAGGTTTTTAATGCATTATTTCTAGGGCTCCTTCTGATTCCTATTCTTTTGGTTGTGGGGTTTTTTTTTTTTTCAGTTTGCTTGTAGATAATCATATTGTCAAAAGTTGTTAATATAGTTTGTATTATCACCAGCCAATCTCCTCACTGGCCATCCCCACCCAATTTTCTCTTCAGGCTTGGAAACCTCCCACTACCCCCAGAGCCCCAAGTTTCTTAGACCATTCTCAGCTGACTTCCAGGGTGCTCAGTTGTTGATAGCTTGGCAATTAATTCATCCTGCTAGCACACTCCCTGTGTTAAAGTGCTAAATTACAGAGGGTGTTTATCATAAGTCAGGCTGACAGCCTCCTGCTGTCAGCTTTGATTTGCTAAGTACTTGCAAAAGATTTGGTGACTGGAACACCTGGTCTGCAGAGCAACTACTCTGAAAAGCTGCAGGCAGCATCTCAAGAGGATCCTGTGTGCCCTCATCATGCCCCTCACCACCCCCTCTGTTTTTCAGAAACAAGAGGAAAAGGTAGTACATGAATGAACCAAGATAGACCCTAGTCTGGACTGATATGGTTAAGCCTCTGCCCTGGCTGATGCTATAATGATCATAATGGACAATTATGGCATTCTTATTACTATGCACCAGGATCTATGCCAAATACATCGCCTGCAGAAACTTATTTAATCTTTTCAACATCCCAGGAGTTTACTAACTCCCCTCCCCACCCCACACCCTGGTGGGTCATCCAGCAGGTGAATAGTATAGCAGAATTGGATTTACCTGCTCAAATTTCCGCTCAACCTGAGAATTTACCATTAGGTCTCACAATCCCTCCCCACTGCCTTGTTCTCCACACCCTAGGCATCACCATACTTTCTGAAAGGTAGTAATGAGTTAGCAAGCAAAACACTTTCTGCCTGTTTTTTCTTTGCAGTTTCTTTCCACTGCTCAATTAAAACACAGTAGCTCTTAACCAAGCTGTGAAGACTCAGTGGTAAGTCAGTGACTCCTTGATTAGGCAAAATAGGAAAAAGAAGTTTGCTGAGTGGCTAATCAGAGCAGACTTTTCAAACTACTATCTTCTCCAGAATGATGACTCCAGTTTGATTCAGTCCCAGTCTTTCTATCTGAAATTTGCAAGTCCATCATCAACTGGCTTATTTGGACATAGTATTTTATTAAAAAAACAAAAACTAAAAACCAAGTGCCACTGCTAATACTTATAATTTGCTGTAGTCAGATCTACCTGAATGAGAATTTTATTTTTTGCATATACAAACTGTCATCTTGAGCAATTTACTTAAGTTTTCTCAGCATCAGTATCCTCATCAGTAAAATGGAGATTATACTAGTACCTACCTAAAAGGCTTATATGAAGATGAAAGTGCATAATTTATAGGGGAGAGGAAGCATGAGCTTATGAAAATGTATGTGCATTTGAATCTGGTTTGTTGAATCAGTCTGAATCTGAGACTTCAAGACATTGGAAAAAGTCACCCCGTGTCTGTGGATCCATGTTCTTTGCCTGTAAATGGGAATAATAACACTGCTATAAGGGTTGTGTTAAGAGCTAAATGACAGAGGAACCTGCATGACTCAGTTAAGTGGCCAACTCTTGATTTCAGTTCAGGTCATGATCTCAGGATCGTGGGATCCAGCTTCACACTCAGCATGGAGTCTGCTTGTCCCTCTTCCTCTGCTCCTTTCCCCCCCTTCTCTCTCAAATAAATAAAATTTTTCTTTTTTTTTTTATTCTTATGTTAATCCCCATACATTACATCATTAGTTCTAGATGAAGTGTTCCATGATTCATTGTTTGTGCATAACACCCAGTGCTCCATGCAGAACGTGCCCTCCTCAATACCCACCACCAGGCCAACCCATCCTCCCACCCCCCTCCCCTCTAGAACCCCCAGCCTGTTTTTCAGAGTCC
>NC_138375.1:46981629-47049162 GCF_054177405.1 Leptonychotes weddellii | reverse complement strand
ACTTACCTCAAATAAATAAAATTTTTAATTAAAGAACTAAATGACATAATATGTATAAACACCTCATGCAACATCTGGCACAGAATACTCGCTCAGTCAGTATAGTTTCCTCTGTTTACAAGCATTCCAATTTTTTAAATTGTTTTCACGCACATATACACTAGATGACTTTATCAGGTCAGTAGAGAAGGGAATATTCATCAATTAGGTTGATGAAGATAAATGTCACTCAGAAATTTAGTGGGTCTGATATCTTTGCAGACCAATTAGTTTCTCTCAGCTCTTGTAGTTAGGTGCTGTAACTCCAGCCACACAACGCATATGGGTCAGAAGTAGGACTGAGCAAAATGGTGCAGTGGAAACGTATCAACCTGCAGTCACAAAAACAGCTCATGGATGCTGATGAGAGGCTATCATCACAACATGTTGGTTCTGTGTGTGCAGAGTAGTATGATTTTTCTCTTGATTTTACTTAGCTGGAGTAAGGGTCGCATCAAAGCCAAGTCTATCCTGAGGAGATGGGATATTTGCTGGGGCCAGATCGTGTCCTGCTGTGTCTACCCTTCCCAAACTGGGGCTCTTGTACCAGGACCTCAAGGTCCTATAGTTGACAAAATATTTCCCACTATTTTCAGTTCTTTTATTCTCCTTTAAGTATAAAGTTATTTGACATATTTCTTCAATTGGTAATAGGTAATTGTCATTCTTGGGAAGTATCAAAAAATGTTTCCATGCTGGGTTTATATAAAAATATAGTTGTAATGGCTCTTGGGAGAAGGGGGTAAAATTTGCAGAACACATGCAGTCTTTCTGTAGCACTAAGAAGTCTATCCTTAATAAATACACAACTCTTTCCTCCAGGAGATACCTGCATATATGAGGGAACTAGAAACAGGCAGATTTCTTACTCTTTTTTCTTTTTTTTTAAAGATTTTATTTATTTATTTGACAGAGAGAGACACAGCGAGAGAGGGAACACAAGCAGGGGGAGTGGGAGAGGGAGAAGAAGGCTTCCAGCGAAGCGGGGAGCCCGATGTGGGGCTCGATCCCAGGACCCTGGGATCATGACCTGAGCCGAAGGCAGACGCTTAATGACTGAGCCACCCAGGTGCCCCCAGATTTCTTATTCTTAAAGGTAACTTCTGGGCTGAGAGGAAAGGTGGTAACCTCAGACCCCTGGCATAAGAGAGTCTAGTAGGTCAGAGGCCAATACCCAAGTGACAGGTGCAATAATGTATATACAATTTGAGCCACTGAAACATTGCAGAACAAAGGGATCTGTTGAAAAAGAGACAATGTGATGAGCTGATAAAAGTACTGGGTTTCAAGTCAGAGACTTTGATTAAGCTCCTATTTATGTGACCTGGATTAAATTATCTGTCCTTTCTCAACATGAGCTTATTTTTCTGTCCACCTCAGCAGGATTTTGTGAGGATTAAGTGAGATAATACACATAAAATCCCTAGATTGATTTTTGGCACAGAGCATGAACAAATGCATGGTAGCTTCTTTGATTCTTGAACCCTTGTGGGGGGAAAAAATTCTTTCAAAGTGTTTCAGATTTTAAAATTTTTTCTCTGCCCTCCATGTTTGAAAGAAATACTCAGACTAGTATTTATTGATACTAAGACCCTTTGTTGAGCACTTACTAATGCAGGCATGAAGGAAAGTGATTGACATATATTTAGCATTAAGAGGTACTTTTCATGATCACTTCCTTTTTACAGATTAAGAAACTGAGACTCTAGCTTTAAGTAACTCCATCAGTGACCTAGTTGGGAAGTGGCAGAACCAGGATGGAATTCTGTTCTACCAGAACAGCCGATACACTCAATGGTGGCACTTTTCAGCAACAGTAAATTCTTTGCTGCATAGCCTCATTTATCCTGCTCCCCACCCCTTCTTCTTGACCTCTTTTCAGTATCGTTACTACAGTAAAGCCTAACTCTTCAGGGATTTATCAACATTCTGATGTTGAGGCTAACAGTACACATTATTCAGCAAATATTTTCTTCATATCCAGTGTAAATGAATGGTGCCAAGAATGTGTTTGAACTACTGAAGGAAGCAAACTGTCCTCAGGCATTCCCAAGGGCATTAGAAAATACTCAGTCACATACATAGGCTGGATATCATTGTTCTTATTTATCCATTATGTCAGGTCACCTCAACTGGACAAACACATGTCAATCCTAGTTCAGTTCCTATCCGTCTATGGCACTGAGCTAGAAGTACCTTTAGAGTTTACCTCGTCTTCATTTTCTACCGAACAGAACTGGACCCTAAAGGTTAATAGCAGCAATGTCATAGTGGTAGCAGTCTTAATGGCAGTGGCAATGGTGGAAGCCCCAACAGCCATAGTTATAGTGGTTGTAGCTGCACAGAATGTTCACTAGGACCTGGATAGAGTTCTATGCACTTTATTTGCACTATTTCCTTTAGTTTTCCTAGCTATGAAAAACACAATTTTTATCTTCATTTTATAGGTGAAGAAACAGAAGTTAGATAATTTGTTCAAGGTCGGTTACCCAAAAGGATATGACACTAACACATTTGCACAATGTATACAACTGAAATCCAAAGTACCAACTCCATCAAAAACTAACAATGTATGGTGACTAACATAACATAGTAAAAAAAAATTTTTAATTAAAAAAAATAAAGTACCAACTCCATCTTAAAAGCATTTTCACATTAAATTCCCTCATACCATCCTATGTGAGTTTTGTGGATACCTATTTTCTGAAATGGGCAAAATCATATAAATAAAGCAGATATAAATTATAAAGCATAAAAAGTCAGAGAATAATGTGAACTGTGAATAAGGCCATCTGATCTCCCGTGAAGAATGAGAACAAGTATCAGCAAACTTTGCCCTGTGGACCAAATCCAGTCCACCATTTATATAAAGTTATTGAAATACAGTCAAGCCCATATATTCACATGTTGTCTGTGGCTACCTCTGTGACAATGACACAGACGAATAGTTGCAATAGTGACTTTACGTCCTGCAAAAGCAAAAATATTTATTATCTGTGTCTTGACAGAGTTTGCCAACCTTGGCCTGAAGCATCACCGGTTCCAATGATGTCCTATATTCCTCCCCGGTCACACGACAACCTCCCACCGCTCCTCAGAGGTAACTGCTATTATCAATTTGGGTGTAGCATTATCTTGTTTATTTAAAGAGAGAAGTTTGAGCACATAGTTATTTATTGTATTTTACACAGTTTTGCTTGCTTGTTTAAAGGAAATTTTCCACTGAAGGACACAGAGAAATGCAGAAACCTTAAGTTTGCAGCCTGGGGAATGTTTCCCAAGTGAAAGTAGTACTAATCATGGTGGGTTGTGGTTTCCAGTGATATCCAGCCTATGTATGTGACTGAGTATCTTCTAATGCCCTTAGGATTTTCAAGAGTTATCAGAACTTAGTAGCAGAGGTATTATCCCCATGTGATCACTACCCAGATCATAGTACAGAACATTGTCAGGACCTCAGAATACACCCTTCCCAGGTCACTGTCCTTTCATGACAGGACGTATGATTCTGACATCTGTTACCATCCATTAGTTTTGCCTTTTTTATCTTTATGAGAAAGAAATCATTGATTGTATAAACTTTCACATTTGGCTTCTTTGCTCAGTTTTATGTTGGTGAGATTCATCCATGTGATTCCGTATCACCATAATTTGTCAATTTCATTACTCTATGCTATACCATTATGTGACTATACCACAATGTTTTTAGTATTTTATCATTCAGTTGTAGTTTTTATTTCTGTTATAATTTTGCCTCAAGATAGAAACTTTAGAGGGCTTTTTTTTTAGTGTTAGTTATTTCTTTAAATTTATCTTTAAAAAGGTATGGGCACCTGGGTGGTTCAGTTGGTCAAGTGTCCAACTCATGGTTTCAGCTTAGTATCATGAGATCAAGTCCCACATCGAGCTCCATGCTCAGCATAGAGTCTACTTGAATTCTCTCCTTCTCCCTCTGTCCCTCCCCCTACTCCTGCTTCCTCTCTCTCTCTCTAAAAATAAATAAATAAATAAATCTTTAAGTAAATAAATAAATTAAAAGGTATTTCTAAGCGCATTGTGATTATAAAATATGTTCTAATAATACACAAGTTCTGAAATTTATTAATAATTGCTTTATGGACTAGTATTAGGTCTGCTTTAATGTTCCATATGTGCTTGAATAAAATATATTCTCTAGTTGTTAGAGGCAGTGTTCTTTACATTTATCTTATCAGGCTTGTTACATGTGTGTTCAACTTTCTGTATCCTACTAATTTTTCACCTGTTTGTCTTAAAATTGAGAAAGATATATTGAAAATTTCCATCATAATGGTGGACCTATCATTGTGCTCATGTAGTTCTTATTCTATATATATAATGCTATATATATGCTATATATATGTATATAATATGTATAATGATATATATATTACATATATATATAATATATATATACACACACACACATACAATTTTATAATTATTATGCCTTCCTGGTAAGTTGAACCCATCATATCAGCATTTAATAGTAATTTACTTTATAGCTAATCATGTTCTTTATTGATCATAAAGTATAATCCATCTTACCACTTAGGTTTCTCTTAGTTAGTACTTGGCAATTATGCCCGTTTCCCTCATTTTTCTTTCAAGCTTCCCACAGCCTAGTGTCTTTTAAATATAATAGAGTTGGATTTTTAAAAAATTATATATAATAATCTATTTCCTCATTGACAGGCATAATCCATTTTAATTCATTGTGATTATTAATATATTTGAACTGATTTCTACCACTTTATTTGATGCTTTCTATTTTTTTCTCTCCTTTTAATCTATCTCCTTTACTGTTGATTTTTTTTTTGATTGAGATATATATTTGTTTTACAATTCCATTTCCCCTCCTTTACTTTTTGGTAATAAAATACTCTGTTTTTATTCTTTTATCCATAACATTTTACCATAAATACACCTAGAATTTATTCAACAGCAACAACAATAAAAACCAACAAAACAACAGTAAAATGCTTTCTTTTTAAAAAGCTGTTGGTAATAAAAAAAAGAAACTATTGGGTTATAAATGCTTAATCTTTTTGATTTATAATAATATTTTATAACCTACTTCCAAAGGAAATCCCTACTATGTCCATTTTCAGAGCTCAGTAGTAATAAGGACACAGGAATTTGTATTCCTTCCTTTTCTTTTTCTTATTAGGATTTTCAAGAGTTATCAGAACTTAACAGCATATGAAATAATACTTTTACAAGTAAAAATAATAGCCTTTGTAGCCAGACATGTCACAGAATATGAATACAGCTCAGACTAGAGCACATTAGGATCATATTTGGAGTACAACATAGTCTGCAACCACAAACAACTATGCATTACACCTTCTGACTGACATACGTGATCCTGATGCTTCTTTACCAATGACAACTCTAGACCCCATCATCCTCCCACCTCCTTGATAAAACATACATAATCACTGCTGCTTGAAAGCTTCCAAAGGAACCAGTCCCTGCTTCCTTCATCTCTCCTGAGAATCACGTAGCACAAGCCTGAACAAGCCTTCCTAGCCTCCTTCCCCTAACACACCCCCATGGTTTACCTGGAAGGTATTCTATGCAAGTGAAATAAATCAAAAATTTTTGCTGGGTGTTCCTAGTGGTTTTTGGCCAGTGGGCTTCAATAACTTTGATACCTAATTTTAAAAATAGCAAGTAAACTGCTTAAATTATGATGAGATCATGTTGGTATTCCTTTTATTGCAACTTAACAAGCTTTCTAGAATAACCTATACAGAAAAAACAAGTTATTTTAATAAAACTGGCTTTTGGTGGTAGGGTCAGAAACAATCACAGTTGAAGAACACACTGTCTAGGTTTTGAAAATAGTACTTTATGTCTTATTAATGTAAAAGGCAAGGTGGCAGTATAGAAAAAGCATCAGAAAAAAAAAAAAAGAAAAAGCATCAGAAGAGCACATTGTAGATTCCATCATAATTATCCATCCTGTGTAACTTACTCATCCTGAATCTTATTGCTTCCAGCTGTAAAATGGGCATATTAATAGCCTACCTGCTGATCTCCCAGTTGTACTGAGAGGAGAACATAGGCATATGACCTAAAGTTTATTTATAGTATCATTGTATATCTGTAAATGTAACACATATGTGATAGCAGTAGTTCTCAAACATTGTTGCATCCTAAAATCACCTGCGGACTTTTTTTAAAATAACAATTTCAATACCAATTTAACCAGAATTCTGAGGGTTAGACCTAAAATCAATATTTTTGAAAACCCCTCAGATGTTTCCAATGTGCAGCCAAGTTTGAGAACCAGTGAGTTAGAGCAGTGCTTTTCAAACCTTAATGTTCATAGGAATCCCTTTTGTTCTTGATAAGATGAAAATTCTGTCTGCAATGGAACCCTACATAGCATAGTTTCAACAGTTCCCAGATGACACTAATGTTGCCCATCTGTGGCTTGTGGAATAAAGACCCTAGAAAATACCTTTAAAAGACTAGAGGAAAATAAAAATTGCAAATACTCAAGTTGATAGCAAAAGCTAATATAAAGTCTTGGGACCAGAGACAGTCACTACCAAAGAAACTGAAAGGAAAATAATTGTGTATGAAATAATATTTTGTGGTCCTAATCCCTCCCTGCCTATCTCTCTCACCTTCCCGTTGGAGGAGAGAAACCAGCTAGAAAGATTAAGCACACAATGGGTAAGAAAACAGGAAAGAACAGAAAAGTGAACATTTAATGAATCTGGTTTATAAAACATTAAAGGAATTAAGTGTTTATTAAAATTTTCACTTTGGCAAAGTGAAAATAATTGTTAATATGTACACTTAAATTTTGCTATTTGTGCTGTACTTTTATAAATACTGTAGTGTTGAAAAAATGCACCAATATATGTTAATGCACTGTGAAATGTCCTCACTGCACTATAAATAGATCCTTCATTAAGGAATCATATAAAAGATACTAGATAGATTCTAAACATTAATGAAGCTTCAACATCCAGTGAGGTTAAGTAAATATGTATTTTAGGAGGTTCCACAACTCTGTAACCAATACTGCCCAGAGACCAATGAATTGGTTATAATTTCTTTTAAAGACTTTGACAGAGCGATAGAGAGCACAATAAGCAGAGCGGCAGGCAGAGAGAGAGGGAGAAGCAGACTCTCCACTGAGCAGGGAGCCTGACGTGGGGCTTGATCCCAGGACCTTGAGATCATGACCTGAGCCGAAGGCAGACACAACTGACTGAGCCTCCCAGGCGCCCCAAATGAATTGGTTTAAGTCAGAAGCCAAAAAAAGAAAAAAAAAAGATTATGCCCAATTATTATATCTCAAAACAGCTATTCTACAAATTTCAACATTGAGGTTGAGAACCTATTATGTATTATTATTAAAAGACAAGACCTGTTTCCTACCTTTAAGTAACTCCTTAAATCTAGTAAGGATGTTGCAATATCAAATTTCTCCTATGAGCTGAGTTCAGTCTTGGGCTTGCTACTTATTTTTCTTTCTACTTCCCAGAGCTTGGTGGACAGTAAGAGGCCCTTTTAATCTTGCTGATGAAATACACTTTGAAGTTAAAGGAAGCAAAAAGATTAGAGTAGAAAAATTTTTATTATCTTGATATGCCAAGTTTATGACCTATTTCAGGCAGAGCAAGACCCACCATTGGTGAGATATTGGCAGATGAGCTGATGTGAGGCTTTATAATTTCCAAGAAATTAGCATCTGGACTGCAGATGCACAATGAAAACAGATTTATTGTTCCAAGAAATTAGGGACATGGGACAGAATGGATGGCATTGGAGTTGGAGTTGTATTATTCCCTCAATGCTGCATGTTTTGATCTGAACATTAAGTTCTCAAACGTGCTGTTAGGAATTCCTGCCTAAAGAAATCACCCTGATTCTAGAGACTCCCTGGGGAGAGAGAAGGAGCAACTGGGGAGCCTGGGAAAAAGAGACTAGGCATCAACAGCCAGGTCTTGATGGGCTCTTGCTAGTTATGTCTTTTAACGGGCCCAAGGTATAAATGTTCCTGTCACCATTTTCAGAAAAGCTAGAAAATCCTCCTCACCTTCTCTGGGGAATCTAATATTCCTAAAAAGTCAAGAGGCAACTGACCTCTTCCTCTGAGACAAAACATCCATTCTAGACATACTGTATCAGGCCAGGGAAGCTGCTCTGAATATGGCCAAGTTGTGTAGTTTTCATAATTAAACTTCTGTGTTCCAGTTATTATTACTCTATTATTACTCTGTTCCACAGTCAGAGATGAAACACCATGTAAAAGTGCACAAGAGAATTTCAATTCAAATTCCTTGGATGAGACCTAAGCATACACCAACTAAAGAGTAAAGATCACAGATGTGGTTTTGTGCAGGGTTTTGATAAAGACTGTGAGACCCTCAGGTAACAATGGCCTCTTTTTTGTTTGTCTTTGGTATTCATCAATTTGACTATGCTGTGTCTCAATATGAATCTCTTTGTGTTTATCCTACTTGAGATTCATTCAGCATATTAGGTGTGTAGATTAATGATTTTCATCAATTCAGGGAAAATTGCCCATGATTTCTTCAAATATTCTGCTCCATTTTCTTTTTTTCTTTGCACTCTCATTACATGTATATTAGTACTCATGATATTATCTCAGAGTTTGGAGGTTTTGTCCATTTCTCTTTAATAGTATTTTTTTTCTATCTCCTTTAGATAATTTCTGTTGATCTGGCTTCAAATTCAACTGATTTCTTCTGCCAGTTCAAATGTTCCATTGAATGTTCTAGTGTTACTATACTTTTTAAATCCAGACTTTCTATTTGAACCTTTTTTATAATTTTTCTTATTGAAAATTTTATTTTTATTATTGATTGACATACTTTTAATTCTTTAGAAATGCTTCCCTTTAGTTCTTTGAATATATTCGTAATAACTGCTGTGAAGTCTTTGCTAAATTCAGTCTAGGAGCATGTTTTCCATTGACTGTATTGACTGCTTTTTTTCCTGAATATGGTTCATACATTTTTGTTTCTTTGCATATCTCATAATTTTCTGTTAAACTGGACATTTTATTCAAACTAGTTATTTCCCTCTTTATTTTTAACCAGAAACCAACACTTGGGTTGGAATTTTTTTATTCCAGTGGAAAAATTATCCACCAATTTTTCAGCACAGTGTAATCTCACATGGAATGTCAGCAGAAATTCCAATAGAACATACTTTAAACAGCATTTGACTTTTTGGCTCAAAATAATCATCTTTCCCAGAAATTATTCTCTTTATCCCTCATATGATTTAACAATGAGCAGCTTTCTCATTAAAAAAGAAGTTTTTAATTTTTGTTCCTTGAGCTTTTGTGGTTTTTTTTACTTTCTAAAGTAGATGACACAATATTGCATGAGTTTCATATGTACAGTATAGTGATTCGACAACTCTATATATTATATGCTATGCTCACCACAAGTGTAGCTACCATCTGTCACCATACAATGCTATTACAATACCACTGACTATATTCCCTAGGCTGTACTTTTCATTTCTGTGACTTATTCGCTCCATAACTAGAAGCCTGTACTTCCCACTCCCCTTCACCCATTTCACCCCTCTTCCTACCCTGTCCCCTCTGGCAACTACAGGTTGTCTGTATTTATGGGTCTTTTATTTTTCTTTGTCCATTTGTTTTGTTTTCTAGATTCTACATATAAGTTAAATCATATAGTATTTGTCTTTCTTTGACTTATTTAACTTAGCATAATACTCTCTAGGTCCATCTATGTCATTGTAAATAGCAAAATATCATTCTTTTTATGGCTGAGTAATATCCCTATATATATATACACACACATATATAAATATACACATATTATATACATATATATAAATATATACAAGTATATAAATATACACATATATATGTATACACACACATACACACATGTATACACACACACACACACCCCACATCTTTATCCATTCATCTACCGATGGATACTTAGGCTGCTTTCATATCTTGGCTATTGTAAGTAAGCTGCAATAAACATAGAGATGCATATGTCTTTTCTAATTCGTGTTTTTGTTTTCTTTTGGATAAATATCTAGTGGTAGAGTTACTGGACTGTATGGTATTTCTATTTTTAATATTTTGAGGAAACTTCATATTGTTTTCCACAGTGGTACCAATTTACATTCCCACCAATAGTGCACGAGGGTTTTCTTTGCTCCACATTCTCACCAGTGCTTGTTTTTCTTATATTTTCTATGCCAGCCATTCTCACAGGTGTGAGGTAATAGCTCATTATGGTTTTGATTTGCAGTTCCCTGATAACTAATGGTACTGAACATATTTTCATGTGTCTGTTGTCCTTCTGTGTGTCTTCTTTGGAAAAATGTCTATTCTGCCCATTTTACTTGGCTTTTGTTCTCTTTTTGGTATTGAGTTGTATAAGTTCATTATATATTTTGGATATCAACCCCTTGTTGAATATATCATTTGCAAATATCTTCTCCCATTTGCCTTTTCGTTTTGTTGATTTTCTTTGCTGTGCAAAAGATTTTTATTTTGGTAGAGTCCCAATAGTTTTTTCTTTTCTTTTTTTGCTTTTTTCTTTTTTTCCTTTTGTTTCTCTTGCCTGAGGAGACATATGCATAAATATGTTGCTGATGCCCAAGAGATTACTCCCCATGTTTTCTTTTAGGAGTTTTATGGTTTCAGGTGTCCCATTTAGGTCCTTAATCAGGTTTAAGATTATTTTTGTGTGCAGTGTAAGAAAGTGGTTCAGTTTCATTCTTTTGCATAGAGCTGTCTAGTTTTCCCAATACCATTTATTGAAAAGACAGTCTTTTCCTTATTGTATATTCTTGCTTCCTTGGTTGTAGATTAATCATTTAAACATGGGACTATTTTGGGGCTCTCTATCCTGTTCCATTGATCTGTGTCCATTTTTGTGCCAGTACCTTGATGTTTTAAATACTATAGCTTTGTAGTATAGCTTGAAGACCGGGATTGTGATACCTCCAGCTTTGTTTTTCCTCAAGATTGCTTCAACTATTTGACATCTTTTATGGTTCCATGCAAATTTTAAGATTTTTCTAGTTCTTTTTAAAAAAAGAAAACTAAAAAATTGTATTTTGATAGGAATTACATTGAGTTTGTAGATTGCTTTGGGTAGCGTGGACATTTTAACAATATTCATCCAATTTGTGAGTATGCTATACCTTTGCATTCATTTGTGTTATCTTCAATTTATTTTATCAATGTCTTATCATTTTCCGAGTACAGGTTTTTCACCTCCTTGGTTAAATTTATTTTTAGTTATTTTATTGTTTTTGGCGCAATACTAAATGGGATTGTTTTCTTAATTTCTCTTTCCACTACTTTGTTATTAGTGTATAGAAACAGATTTCTGAATATTAATTTTGTATCCTGCAACTTTACTGAAATCATTTATTCTAATAGTTTTTTTTGGTACAATCTTTAGGTTTTTCTATATATAGCATCATGTCATCTGCAAATAATGGCAGTTTTACTTCTTCTTCACCAATTTGGATGACTTTTATTTCTTTTTCTTGTCTTATTGCTATAGCCAGGAATTCTAGTCCTGAATGAAAGTGTTGAGATTAGGAATCCTATCTTGTTCCTGATCTTAGAGAAAAAGCTTTCAGTTTTCACCATTGAGTAATATGTTAGCTGTGGGTTTTTCATATATAGCTTTTACTATGTTGAGCTATATCCCCACTAAATCCACTTTGTTGATAGTTTTTATCATGAACAGATGCTGTACTTTGTCAAGTACGTTTTCTATATATACTGAGATGATCATATGGGGTCTTATCCTTCCTCTTGTCAAAGTGATATATCACATTGATTTGTGAATGTTGAATCACCCATACATCCCTGAAATATATCCCACCTATTCATGGTGAATAATCCTTTTAGTGTATTGTTGAATTTGGTTTGCTAATATTTTGTTGAAGATTTTTGCATCTATATTCACAAGGAATATTGGCCCATATTTTGTTTGTTTGTAGTGTTTTGTCTGGTTTTGGTATCAGGATAATGCTGGCCTCATAGAATAAATTTGGAAGTTTTTCTTCCTCTTCTATTTTTTGGAATAGTTTAAGAAAACTAGGTATTAACTCTTTTTTTTTTTAAGTTTTTATTTTAATTCCAGTTAGTTAACATACAATGTTATATTAGTTTCAGGTGTACAATATAGTAATTCAACAGTTCCACACATCATCCTGTGCTCATGGATAAAGAAGATGTGGTATTAACTCTTCTTTAAATGTTTGGTAAATTTCATTCATGAAATCATCTGGTTATGTACTTATGTTTTTTGGAAGTTTTTGATGATCAGTTTGATTTTGTTACTAGTAATCAGTCTGTGTAAATTTTCTACTTCTTTCTCATTTTGTTTTGGAAGATTTATATTTCTAGGAATTTATCCATTTCTTCTAGGTTTTCCAGTTCATCAGAATATAATTTTTCATAGTATTCTCTGAATTTTCTTTGTATGTCTGTGGTGTGGGTTATTTCTCCTTCATTTCTGATTTTATTTAAGTCTCTTATTTAAGATGAGTCTGGCTAAAGGTTTATTAATTTTACTCTTGGTTTCATTGATTTTTTTCTATTTTTTTAGTCTCTTTCACTTAATTTTTCTTTAATCTTTATTAGTTTCTTCCTTCCAACTTTGGGCTTGGTTTGTTCTTTTTCTAGTTCCTTTAAGTGTAAGGTTAGATTGTTTGAGATTTTTCTTGTTTCTTGATATAGGTCTGTATTACTATAAAATTCCCTCTGAGAGCTGCTTTTGCTGGCTTTTGTGATTTTAATTGAGTATTTATATTACTCCATTCTCTTTTCTTAATGTATTAAGTATACCGTTTTAAAAAATTATGTGGTAGTTGCCCTAGAGTTTACAATATACATTTACAACTAATTCAGTTCCACTTTCAAATAACACTGTAACACTTCACAGGTAGTGTGAGTACATTTTAATAAAAAATCTAATTCCTCCCTTTCATTCCTTTTATCATTACTGTCCTTCATTTCACTTACACATATGTGTGTGTGTATATATATATATATCAATTAATATGTCTCTATCTATCTATCTATATAACAGAGAAAAGGAAAAATAAGTGTTCTATCTTCACCTTTATTCTTTGATGCTTTCCTTTCTTTATGTAGATCCAAGTTTCTGACCTATATTATCTTACTTCTTTCTATAGAACTTCTTTTAACATTTCTGCAAGGCAGGTCAGCTAGCAATAAATTCCTTCAATTTTTGTTTGTTTGAGAAAGTCTTTATTTCTCCTTCACTTTTGAAGGATAGTTTTACAAGGTACAGAACTTTGGGTTGATTTTTTTTTTCTCTTAACATTTTAAATATTTCACTCCACTCTCTCATTGCTTGCATGGTTTCTGAGAAGTTGAGTGTAATTCTTTGTTCCTTTATAGATAAGATGGGTTGTTTTCCCCCTTTTACTTCTTTCAGGATTGTTTATCTTTTTCTGTAGTTTGAAAATAATATGGCTAGGTAGTCTTTTTATTTTCTTTTGTCTTTATTGTTGTTGGTTGGTATTTATTTTGCTCAGTATTCTCTGAGCCTCCTGTGGTTTGGTGTCTGACATTAATTTGGGCAAAATTCTGTTTTTATTGTTTCAAATTGTTCTTCTTTCCTCTCTTCTCCTTCTGGTATTCTTATTATGCAAATGTTACACCTTTTGCAGTTGTCACACTGTCCTTGGATATTCTGCTTTTGTTTTTGTTTTCCAGTCTTGATTCCCTTTGCTTTTTGGATATTCTGCTTTTGTTTCTGTTTTCCAGTCTTGATTCTCTTTGCTTTTTGGTTTTGGAGATAACAATCAAAAAAATCTTCAAGCTCAAAGATTCTTTCCTCAGGTATGTCCAGTCTACCAGTAAGCCCATCAAAGGCAGTCCTCATCCTTGTTAGTGTTTTTGTTCTGAAGCAGTTCTTTTCTTTCTTGGGATTTTCATCTCTCTGCTTACCTTTCCCATCTGTTCTTACACACTTTGTACTTTATCAAAGTCCTACTATATTGTAGCCACTTAACTTCCTAGTCTGATAATCCAATATCCCTGCCATAACTAGTTCTGATATTTGTTCTGTCTTTTCAAACTGTGGTTTTTGCCTTTCAGTATGCCTTGTAACATTTTCTTGATAGTCAGATATGATATACCAGGTGAAAGAAAGTACTGTAAGTAGGCCTTTAATGATGTGGTGAGGTGTACATGTGGGAGGCAAATGTTCTACAGTCCTATGAAAAGGTCTTAGTCTTTTAGCAAGCCTGTGCCTCTGCACTGAACTTCACATATGTTTTTCACTTTTCCTCCCCTCTTAGGTGGGACAGGATAACTACAGTGAGCTGGAGTTGGTATTTCCCTCCTCATATATGAATCACTAGAGTAGAAAGAAATTGAGTATTTCCTTTATCCTACATGTAAAGTAGAGCTGACTACAGTTGGTTATTTCCCTTTCTTTTTCCCTAGGTCATGTAGGCTCTGATAATACTTGAGCAGGTTAGGCTCTGGTTGACTCGTTTCTTCTGAGGATAAGAACCTTGTTAAGAATGGAGTACTCTGGTGTATTTGATTCCCTTTCCCCACCGCCTGTGGGAATCTTGAGGGGATTTTTCTCTCATATTTATTGTGAGAACATGGTAGAGCTCCAGAAGGTAAAACCCACAAAAGTGTGCCTCCTACCATGATTTAGTCTCCTGGTTTTAAATCACAGAGTTGGCCACATTGTGCGTCCAGCAATTTGTCAATTGCAGTTCAGGTTTTCCTACCCTATCACTGGTTTCCAAGGCAGTTTCCACTCCTGCATCTCTGCTCTGGTTATCTGTGACTCCTTGTATTCACCTGTCTCTCCAATCTTGAGAGCAGCAGTTTGCCCTCTGTCCTCACCTCTCCCACGAATCCAAGAATATTTTATGACTTTTCAATCTGGTCGGTTTTTTACTTGTTAGTAAAACAAGTACAGGTTGACCTAGAAACTAGAAGTCCTAATAGTTACCTTTTACTTTTTTTTCTCCAAGTTTTTATTTAAATTCCGGTTAGTTAATACACAGTGTAACATCCGTTTCAGGTGTAGAATTTAGTGATTCATCACTTACATACAATACCCTGTGCTCATTAATAGTTACCTTTTAAATAAATATATTATATATTAAATATAAGAATTTATTTAAAAGAAAACATAAAGTAAATATTAGTATCAATAATAGATGTGAATGGCCCCAAATCCAAAATGTAGAAATGAATGGCTAATGTTTGGACAATATTGCATTATGCAATGTGTATAAATACATTAGACTCCTTCCTAACCACCCTGCTACTCTTCCTCTGGACCAGCATTCCAATCACTGCACCTAGGGAGGATATTTAACTGAGGAAAGGAAAGAAGAGAGGGAGGAGGCTGACTATATCTAGATGCCATATCCTACACTTCCCAAAGGACTACTGGAGGACAGAGAGTAATGGAGGCCACTCAAGAGATCAATATTGTGCTAACAAGCATGTGAAACATTTTAGGAGGTTGATACACCTCACAGGCTAGAAACAGAAAGCAGAGTCATGTGAGGATCCAGAACTAAGGAAGGTGGACTTTTAAGTGAAGGATAACAGTATTTTTGAGAACTGCTTCATCCCTTACCACACACACATTGTTGTGGATGCTGGAAGCCATTTTTGCATTATATGACCCCTTCTCCCTGCTACAGCTTATTGCAGCAAGGGTTGGAAACCAACTCAAACTGAGCCCAATTTAAAAATCTCTCCTATGGAAATTTAGAATTAAAGCAAGAGATACTATTCAATTTTCATTATCTCTTGAACTAGAAGGATGTATAAACTAGGAAACTATGCTATGACCAGTTCCAGCTATATGTACAGGAAGACAGAAAGGGAGAAGAATGACACAAAAAGGGAGAAAATGACACAAGCACTTAGCAAGGAAAGGAATGGAAGGCCCTATCAGCCCATAGAACAGTTTATGGTTAACAGTCCTTGGTTCTAGTTAGCTCCAGTTGTCACTTGCTGTGCAGATTTATTCAAAACTTAGGGCTTTAAACAACAACGATTTTAGTATATCTCATGATTTTGTGGTTTAGGAATTAGGGCAGAGCTTGGGTGGGTGGGTCTCCTGCTTTATATGCCATTGCCTAAAGTTACTTCAGCTGGCAGACAGACTGGTCTAGAGTGCCTATGATGGCTCCACTCATATATGTGGTGCCTTAGTGAAGTTGGCAGGAAGTCTGGGCTGAACTGAAACTATCAACTTGACCCTCTACAGGTGACCTCTGCAGCACAGCAGTCTCAGACTAGTCAGACTTGTTTTAGAGTGGCTCAGAATTCCCCCCAGAAAGTATTCCAAGAGAGGAAGTGAAAGCTGAAAATCCATTAAGGTCCCAGGCTAAAAACTACCACTACATTCTCTTCTGCCCCAAATCTATTCACTAATTCCAAAGCAATTCATTAAGTCCAGTTTAATTTCAAGAGGTGAAGAATTAGACTTGACCTCTCAATGAAAAGAATAGAAAGGAATTGGCAGCCATCCTTAATCCTGCATGGTAGCTGGCAGTACTTGGGTTTCTGAATGTTGTGCACATCCACAGGAAGTAGCACTTTTGGGTAGGCTACTTTGAGCTATTTTTAGCTATTTGTAAGTTATCATATCAATGGATAACTTACAAAAACAATGCTTTGTATTTGGTGGGCCTTGAAATGTCTTTGAATGTACCACACCGAATGAAAAAGTAAGGGTTCAGTAGAAAACAGGTTTATGAGTTTAGGCTCTGTTGCAAGAAAGATCCAGGTTCAAATGCTGACTTTACAACTTTCTAGTTTTGTGACCTCAGACAAGTGACTTTCCTTCTCTAAGCTTCAGCTTCCTTATGTGTGAAGGGGAAAGATTAACAGGGTCTACCTCATTCAGTGATGTAAGGAGTCAAGTGAGATCATAAACATAAAACTCTTAGCCCAGTGTCAGGCATGTAGTAAGCACCTAATGATTGTTGCTGTTATTCTTTTTATTAATTGTTGTTGTTAGAGTTTAAAGTCAAAAAATATAAAAGAAAGGTTATACACTCAAGGAATATACAACCTAGCTGGAAGATGGTATTTTTATTAATAGAGAAATAACATTACAGCTAGCTAGCATTAAATTAAAATGAGAGAATGGTAAAGAGAGCAAGTTCATATAGATTATTAGAGGAGATGAAAATATTCTAAATTGGGCAATCAGAAAATATTCCAAAGCAAAGGTCAGGTTTGAGACCATCTTTAAAGAATACACTAAGGTTAGGGAGAGAATTTCAGGCAGGTTGAATAGCAAAAACAAAGATAATCAGGTAAAAATGTGCCTGAGGTTTTCAGGAACACTTAGTGGACTAGTGTAGCTACTAATGCTATTGGAGATAAGATGAAAAAAAGGTACGTAGCTGACAGAGTGAGAGCTTTGAATCCCAAGTTAAGGAATTTGTAATTTATATTTAAGACTGGAAAGTTCCTTGGCAATTCTAAAATAGTTTTTAGTAACAGCATATTAATCCCCTAATAGAATACAGATACAGACTTCAGTGAATTGAGAGAAATTCAAAAAAGGGAGACAATTAACCTCATAATATAGATAAGGATGAGCAATTGTGGAGACCATATGATGATATCAGGGAATGGATGAATGGTAGGCATGTCGGAGATGTCATATGGGCACATTGACAGGACTGACAGGAATTGCAACTGCTTAGATGTGAGGAAAATGGAGGCATTGATTATGTCAACCAGGTATCGATTCTGAATAAGACAATAATTACCCTATTGACAAAAATAGCAAAGTCTGAGAAGGTAGCAAATTTGGAGCAAGAGGGAAGCTAGAGTAAAAAAGAGAGAAGCCTTGGGTGGAAGGATAAAGAAAGAATGAGAAGGTAGAAGAAATTAATAAGGTACAAGACATCATTGTTGCTTCAACCTTCAAAGGAGAAAACCTGTACTAGGGTCCATGTTCATTCAGCCCAGAAGCACAGACATTTACACACTTGAGTTACAGCTTTTGAAATAATGGATCATGAAGGAGAAAATTTGTAATTCCTAATCCCAGAAATCTCCTGTTTTGATTTTCAGAAGGACTTAACCAGAAGCTAGGCATTATACTCTCAAGTAGAGGTATGAAATAAAGTGTTCTTCTTCCACCCACTTCCCTACGTTTATTCACATACAAGTGTTCAGATAGTTAATGTGAAAGGAGTCTGACACATAAATTCTTTCATTGCAGTTATGCGTTCTATGTACCCTCAGCATATATATTCTCTCTCTCTCTTCCTCTGTGTGTATGTGTGTGTGTGTGTGTGTGTGTGTGTGTGTGACAGACCTATTCTCAGAGGGACCCACTGAATCCTTCATAGGCAAGTGCTCCCGACACAGTGGGGCCCAATGTTCTTTCTTCTATCCATGGGTAGTTCTTCCATACACAAAACTGTCTATCTGCCTCTGTGCCTCTAAATGTATTTCTTGGCTGGAAGCAAGCAGAAAGCTACTTCACCCACCATCACATACAATCCAACCAGATGACCAAGACAGTCACTCCACAACCCACAGAGGATTGTAAGGAACTACTTAGAATCCCAACCCCCAAATGGAATGTGAGGGTCATTGTTTTAAATAACCACTGGTCTCGGAAGTAACCGTGAACACTTACTCCAAGGTAGAGAGCATTCCTAACTTACCTTCTTATCTCCATTTATCTTATGCACTGCCTTAGTCCATTCAGACAACTATATCAAAATGCCACAGAATGGGTAGCTTAGAAATATACTGCTCACAGTTTGGAAGGCTGGGAAGTCCAAGATCTAGGCACAAGCACAGTCATCTTCTGGTGAAGGCCCTCTTCCTGGTTCTTAGCCAGCACCCTCTCTGTATCTTCACATGGTAAAAGGGGCAAGAGATCTCTCTGGGTCTCTTCTATAAAACACTAATCTCAATCATGAGGACTCCATTTACATGACTTAAAAAACTCCCAGAGGCCCCACCTCATAATAGTATCATCTTGGGGGTTAGGATTTTAACATATGCATTTGGGAGGGCACAAACTTTCAGACCATAGCATGTACTATAACCTAATTAATCTTCTCAGAGAAAAGCTGTGGCTGTACCCTTCTCCTGTGTAAGTAATTCTATAGATAAAGGATCTCTTTACTAGGTGATTCCCCAGCATTCATTCTCCCTTTTGAGTGGCCTCCTTCTATTCATGTGGAGAATTCCTCTTATATTGTATATTGTCTTGGCAGAAGGACATTTTCTAGTATCCCCCTCCAACCAGGTAGCATGATATTTTTTCCACCTGCTATCTAGTTCAGTTAGGGGCTGTCAGGAGACCTAAGAGTGTACAATCAGAAGACCTCTCCCTGGATCTTGAATCCTGACCTAGCACCAATAGCAGAGGTGACGGTGACCATAACCAGTCCTTCCTGACCAGTTTCTTCTGGTGACCAGACAGCCTTGGTTTCTTGCTCCCTTTTCTTTTTCTTCCAAGGCTTCCCTGTTCCTGTTTCCAGTGGAACCAAAAAGGTGTCCTCACCTGGAGCCCACCCACCCCGTTTTACATGTCCAGCGTCCAAAATTCCCTGCTCACATGGCCACAGCCTGCATTCAGTGCTTCCCCACATTTGCACTCATGAGGGTAGCCCATACGGCCACTGGTGCACGCATTCCTGGGACCTAAGATTGGTCATGGGATGACTTTTGTAAGAAGATGGTAGGATGTGCATATAACTTGATGTGAGGTATCCATATGTGTACTGGCAAAGCCCTTCTATGGCCTGTGAATGGGTAAAAAGAGAAGAATGGGAGGTTCTTTAGAGAAACTTTGAAGAGTAATCAGAGGCCAGGGGTGCTGGGGCACTTTGTGGGCAGAGGTTGCCCAGTTTGAACTCTGTCGGGTAAAGAGAAACTTTGCGGTTTGTGACATGATTAGAATGTGGGAAAAGAGGTTTTCAGTGGGCAAGCAGCCAAATTTGAGCATAAAGAGCTCCCTGACCCCCACAGAACAGCTCAAGGAGGAAGAAAAACGTGGAAGCTTATCTCAGGGATTTCCTGAGCCATCAGAAGTGGAGACTGAGGATGGAGCCAGCAAGCTAGGGAAAAATTCTTCTCAGTCATCTCTCTCCATCCCTGCCTGGCCTCTGCTGTGTCTGCATGTCACCAGAGCAAAGGTGCAGGCCATCCAGTTACTTGGAAGTAGCTGTTGCTTTGCACATATTTTTTTTTTAAGAAGACCTATTTGTCAAGAGCAAAAGATAGAACGTATTTCATGTAATAGTTTGTTAGTTTGATTTATAACTCATAAATATTTAAACATAGAGTATATGGGCTTCCATTTGTACTCTTGCTCTGGCACCTCAAATGTTCTGGATAGCCTACTTGCCCTTCTCCAGCTTTATCTTCAGGCTCCTCATCAATTCTATAAGCCCCAGAGAGCTTTTCAACAATCTCTTTTTACTTATCGCATCAGGATCAGCTTTAATTACTTGCAGTTGGAAACTTCCCAGACATACCTGGCATTGAAAGTTTGCCTTCATTTGGTCTAATAAATCTTTAAGTCTTATTTCTGTCTTTTGTTACCTAGTGGTTATTGTTTGGATATGTGTGTGTGTGTGCACGACATGCACATGCACCTTTAAATACAGAAAATATAAAGATGAAAAAAAAAAACCCAAAATTCAAGTAACATTTTGTACAGAGTCTTTTTCAATATTTCATTTTTGGTAAAATGCTATTATAATCACATGTTTTTATATTTGTCCTTTTTGCTTAGCGTAATAATTTCCCCATCATTAAATATTCTTCAGGAACAGTATTTTTTATGATAGTTTTCCATTGTGTGGATATTTCATAACTTATCTAATAAATTCTTGTGTTTTTTCAGTGGTGCAAATGATGCTGAGATTCAGATCTTTGGGCAAAAATCCTTTTCTGCGTTTCTTATTTCTTTAAAAATATATTCCTGAAGAAGAGAATATATATTTTAAAGATAATTGATACTAACTGGTTTTCCTCAAGCAGGGTTTTATCAGTTTGCCTTCAGCCAGCAGAGTTCTAGAATGACTGATTTCCCCAAACCTTCACTATAGAGCTCTCTTTGTCGTTGAATGCCTTCAGGGCCATTATTTGCTGTCCATTCTAACCCCGATGGGGATCCCCCAACACAAACACATAGACACACATACACTGCCTGCCACACCTCACTTCAACATCAAGGTAGAAGTGGTGCCATGATAGGGTTTAAGAACAAAATGGAGAAAATGGAGGGAGTATATTGTGAATGGAACTAAAGGGGGAATGGAATTCTCTCTTGGCCTTTCCCTCTTGGTATTGTTTAATTCTTTTTGGTCCCGTGAGGTTAGAGACTCAGTTCCTCCTTCTAGAAGCCTAAAGGATTTCTTCCTCTCAACCTGAAGGAAACAGGGTGCTACTGAAGGAAACACTTAGGCCAGCCACTGATGTAGGTAAAAGATATGTTCACTGGTTGGTTTAGGCCAGTTCAACAGATATGTAGAATACAAAAGAGCTGGAACTAGAGCCTGCAAAGTACTAACAAAGACTATTTGCCTAAATGAACTTCAACATATCTTCCTCTATGAATAAGAGAGATGGGGTGACAGGGTTAGTAGTAACTATGCTCAAAAGATGGTCACACCTTTGATGATTTGGGATCTTGCCATCAGAGACCCAATGCAATAGACTTTTATCTCAGATTCATTTCCAACAGGCATTTGCCACAAAGCAAATTAGTCAGATGGAGTTTGAGATCTGGTTATCTGGTTAACTGATAGAAAATGGAGTGAAATGATACCTCTCATAAAAATCTCAAGAATAAATAGATGCCAACTAAATCAGCTGATGCAGCTAGAAGTATCCTGGAGGCTGGGTTTGGAATGAACCAAGTGGTTTCCCAGATGTCTTAGTGTGAGGAAAGTCAGAGATCAAGTATAGGTTGTATGGAAAAGAGGAACAACCTGGGAAAATCAAAGCTGCCTAACATAGGTGGTTGGAGATGGGAGAAAATTCCCATGAGGCCTGGGACAAAGTAAGAAGCCAGGGGAAGGCACAGCAGGGAAGAGAGAGTTTTCATGACCATACCATTGGAGTACCCATTTTTATGGAATGTGGACTGCCTAGAAGGTGAATTCACTGGGCTGGTTTAAAAGCACCACTTTGTAGCAGAGATAGCTTTGGATTCCTCTTCAAATAATAGAAGCATACCACTAAAATCAAGTGGAATAATTTATTCAGACAAACAGCATACTTCATAATGCTGCATTCTCCCCATTCACTCAGGTCCCATGTACCACTAGGAACGTCACTGCTAAAGACAGATGGGTCAAAAATTCCATCTGTGCATTTTGAGGCATCCCTTTCCTCTCTCTCATCCTTTTACCTTGACCTTTTTGTAGCTCTGATGAGGATCCAGATTTACTTCTCATGTTTAAAAACAAAACAAAACAAAACAAAGCTAGACAACCCGGGGTCTTTAAAAGTGAAACACTAGTCTTCATCTCAGAATATCAGATAGTTGGAAAAATCTTGAATTGCTGTTCACTGTGAATACCACAAAAATTATGTATACGTAAAGTATGTATATGTCATTTTGGAAAAGATTGCCCTCTGGAAATGCCTCTTCTCCCTTGTGCCTTGCGTATTTCTGTGGTTTATAAACCAGGAACAATCTCTACTCTTTTGAGAAGGACTTGAGCTATGGTCATGCTTTCCCTAGTTCAAAACCCCTTCTCGAAGTTATGTTGGTGCTCTCAGAAAACCAGAACCACTAGGGGAGAATGTCCCAAATCATAACATAGACCAGTTGGAGAAACCTGATTACACTGAATTAAAACAAGTTTGCTACCAGCTCTGAATTAAATGTTAGAAGGCATCAGGGTCCCATATTTGTTTGGTTTCTTTCCTAAAGAAGACAAATGGTGGAGGGGGTGTCTGATCTTAGAGAAGGAAACAGAATTCGTTTCTTCCCTAAGGATCAGTAGATTTACAGACCCTGAGCTCAGAAAATCTATGTCTTGTCAAAGAAGAACATGAAAAGTACGAGTATACTCTCAGCATTTGTGAATGTTCCAGTTTCAAGTTTCTAAGCTGAGGAAGAATGGAGAAAGTAGAGGTTGTAGGAGGGGAGAAAAGTCAGTTATGCCTCTTAAATGCACATCAGATTTGGAGGCTAATCTTTGAAACTGCATTTGCCTTTATTCTTCTTGACTTAAGTTAATGGGATGAAAATAGCTTCAGAATACATCATTTCTTTTCCAATTTCACAAAGCTGCAAACCCTTTATTAAGGAGAGCTGACCTTCCACACTCTAGTGAATGTGTATTGTTCTCTTAATTTCACCAGCAAACAGATAACCACTCCAATGTCACTCGCCAAATCTGGCAAAAGACAGCAAGCATTTAATTAGCCCTGTGTTGAGTCTAAAATAGACAAAACCATCACTAGAGGAAAAATTGTTCCAGAAGTGCAGACACTATAGGATTTGTGATTTCCTATGTCTTGATGAAATGTTTTAGGAATGGGGAACAACACAAAGATGTCTGTGGTTGCTTTTGTTTGTTTAAGCTACCTTGAAAGATCATCAGCAAAGATGATGAAACAAAAAGAATGTGGAATTTGGAGTCAGACAGACAGACTTAGATCAAATATTGGTCCCGTCAACTAGCAGTATAATCTTAGCCATTACTGAACACAATTTTTTCCCAACCTGACCTCACACATCAGAGTCACTTGCACTTCAGCCAAAGAATCTGTTTTTTAAACAAGTACTTCAGATGCTGGTGTGTCACCAGGTTTGAGAGCCTCTGCCCTAGATTCTCTACACCTCAGTGTCCTCATCTGTAAGATGTGGTCCAATACCTATTCCATGTGTGAGTACTAAAGAAGATAAAGGATATGAAACATCTATTTTACTGTCCTGCACTCGGTACATATCAAATATTCTCTTTGAATTAATAATTTTTATTTTTTTAACATACAATATTTATATTAATTTCAGGTATACAATATAGTAATTGGATTAATATTTGGGAAATGATTTTCTACAGAAAATTTCAGCTTGCTTTTAGGTGGCAACTTATTTAACATAACTACCATGTATTTATTGCTTCTCTAACACAAAAAAATAGTACATCATTATTGCTGCTACAGGAACCCAACAAATTACAAACAAAACATCTCTAATCAGAGAGGCATGAGGATAAAGTCAGAGAAACATTTTTTCTTATTTTTAACCAAAGATTTAACTCTGCAAAATCAGTTTTAAAAAATGGATTTGAAATATCAGGATTACGTGTCCTCCCTTTGTTTTCTTCAGAAAGCAAATGGAGATGGCAGAACCACTTTGCAGCAGGTGATCATGCTAATTTTCTGGGTCATTTCCTCAAGGTGTCCTTTAAAGTAGCAATCATCTCTGTTCAAAGCAGTTCTCTCCCATTAGATATATCAGCTCCCCAATTGTTTGACACCTTTTAATAGCTGCTTTCTGTTACCTCAAAAAGCGTCACCAGGGTGGATTAGCTTTTTCTCCAGCCTTGTTCACTGTGAAAACTGCAGCATTAAAAAGCAGCATTCAAACTCCTACCATGGCAATTTTTCATGATAGATGTTCCATGATGATGATCATGTATCTGTAGAACATTGTTTTTGCTTTCAAACCCCTTTCATAGCCTCATCCTCTCAGCTGTCACAACACTGGAGGTAGGTGAAGCCATTATCACTGTTGCGTCTTTAAAGATGAGAAAACAGAGGAATCTGAGATACAGCAAGGTCACAGAGCTGGTTGAGTGACGAAAATGGAGCCAGAAACACCAGATTCTTAGTTTGTATTCTTCAGGACTCCAACCCCAGTGGGCTTAAGCAATGTTGGCTCTTAAAGCCAGGAAGGGGGTGCCTGGGTGGCGCAGTCGTTAAGCGTCTGCCTTCAGCTCAGGTCATGATCCCAGGGTCCTGGGCTCGGGCCCCGCATCGGGCTCCCTGCTCCATGGGAAGCCTGCTTCTCCTTCTTCCACTCCCCCTGCTTGTGTTCCTGCTCTCGCTATCTCTCTCTCAGTCATATAAATAAATTAAATCTTTTTATAAAAAAAAAAGAGCCAGGAAGTCCAAAGAACAGATACTGTCTTAGGGACAGATGGCTGCAGGACTTCAAATGATATCAAATGGTAGTGTCATGGAGTCCCTCTGATTCTTTGCCATATATCTGTGTGTGTATGTGTGTGTTTTGTTCCCCATCTCTGTGTGTATAGTATCTGTGTGATCTCTATGTATATGTGCCTAAAGCAATCCCTCTTTCTCTGTTTTTGTCTGTCTTCCTTTTGGCTCTTTCTGCCTTTTTCTATCAGTCTCTGCCTCTCTTTCTCCAGATGTTTCACCCTATCTAGCTCTCTTCTCTCTGTTACCAGCTCTGTTTCCATCTTTTTAAACTTCATTCTCAGATTAGTTTGTTCCATATGGTAGCAAGATGGTCCCTTGAAGTTTCAAGCTTCTGTGCTTATGGAAACATAGAGTGTATTGGAAATACCCCTCTCTCTCTCCCTCCCTCTTTCTTTCTCTCTCAAAAGTCAAAACAAACCACAAAACTGGCTCTGGTTGACCTCACTTGGGCCATATGCCCTCACGTGGACCATGCTGGCACTCTGGTTAGCCAATCTGAGAAACATGCCAGCCCTTTGCAGGGCTCTTTTGATTCATTCCCATCAAAATCACTTGGAGGAAAAACAGTTATCTAAATGAAAAGCAGGCAGCTCTTACTGAAAAAAAGAAGTCTGCTGAATTGGCAAAATAACACCTATCCCTACATCTTACATTTTTTAGTGCACCATATATTGCTTCCTGTCATATGGTGTTTTTAAGGATTCTCATTCCTTTAAAGTTAGGTCAGAAAGAGAATTCCAGGGGCGCCTGGGTGGCTCAGACGGTTGAGCATCTGCCTTCGGCTCAGGTCATGATCTCAGGGTCCTGGGATCGAGCCCCGCATCGGGCTCCCTGTTCCAGCAGGGAGTCTGCTTCTCCCTCTCTCTCTGCTGTTCCCCCTGCTTATGCTCTCTCTCTCTGTCAAAAATAAATAAAATCTTTAAAAAAAAGAAAAGAAAGAGAATTCCATATGTTACCTAAAATAATGCCACATGATAACAGCCACTGAGGGTAAAAGCCATGTAGACAGGTTAAGTTCCTATTTCTCACAGATAGACCTCATCCATAGAGGACTTGTATAAGAAAAATACGTTTACCTATGCAAAAAGAATATGATGGAAGGAATGTTTAAGCAAGTCACATCATCTGAGCCTTCATTTCCCCAGTTATCAAATGGGCTGTAAAATAAGTGGTAGACTCCTTTGCAAACCACAGAATTCACTTTTGGCTTGTTCAAGCAGAAAATGGTTTATGATAAGCTTACATGATTTCTGGGAGCCATACCGGGATGTTACTTAATCAGGATCAAGTGAAATTAAGAGGAATGTCCAGTAATCCATCATGCTGTACTGTGGAAGCTCTATTGCAAATGTCACCCACAACTTGGACCAACGATGATGGAGATAGAGAGTAGAAGTTTCACCCAGCTGCTCCAGGAGAGCCTCCACTATTGTGTCTGCAAGAAGATCCAATCTCAATGCACATAGCTACCACCTCTTGTTGTCTCCCACATATAAATATAGAAACTACAACATAAACTTGCTCCTGGATGTAAGAGGAAGGTCTGGGATTATGGATTCTGTGAACACTTGTAGGACATTTGAATGTCAGGTCAAAAAGCATGGGCTTTGGATTCAGGCCAATCTGGGCTCAAAGATATGTGATTTTACTTTAACATCTTTAAATTCTCCATCAGTACCCTCTGTTAAATAGGAATTCTATACATAGAGATCAAGTATTTAGAGCACCTGGCACATAGTACATACTCAACACACAATAGCTCTTAGTGTTTTCTATGAAACAAAAAAATATGTGAAAATATGTAATGGACATGCCTTTTTCTTCTCTCTTATGATCATCTTCTTGGCCCATCTTTCTACACACAATTGCACTGAATATATTTCTCTGCAAATGTTTGTTGCAAAAGTCCCTTCAGATGAAATGGTAGTAATTGGCAGCCTTTATTTCTAATTTCCGATGCCCCACCTGAGACCTGCCCTCGCATCCCACACAGCTGCACAGCCAGCCCCAACCACACACAAGCTGGCTCCCTGCAGCACAGGCAGCTCTGCCCATGGCCCTGGATTGGGAGTCATGAGGCACTCCAGGACAGATTGCTTAGATCTCTACTTCCTGGACACCAGGCCTGTCTCCATGGCATCATTCAGCTGAAAATAGACAAGAGGTTTATTTCAAGATTCATAGAGAAGAAACAGATAGATTGTGGAGATGATTAGAATGAGACTGACAGCCTTTCTGCAATTCCAGAACCGACCTTTCTCTTCCAGAAGCTTTCAGGCCCCCACAGCCCTATTGTCCCTCATTCCTCCTGGCCCTCACAATCAACTGCTAAACCTCATATTTTGAACTAGAATTTTAACTCAATTTTTGCTGTTTTCTGTCCATTACTTTTTGTATCCTTTATAATACTATAAGGTTCTACAGGGGAGGAATCAAGATCTGTTCTTTTTCTATATTCTCCCTAGTTCCCACATCAAAAATGTGTCTTTGAAATAAATGACTTGTCTCAGCTTCTAATTAGCTACATGATATTAGGCAAATCACTTCCCTCAGTTTTAGTGTTTTGGGGGGAGCTATTTAAATAAGATACATTTAAAACATCCAACATAATACTTGTCACAATAAGAGATAGCTCTCATCATGCACAGTTCCTGAAAATGTGGACACAGAACTCAGTTGATCCGGGTTTTTGTGTTGGTTCCAGGACTTATCGGCAGTTTCTTATAACTTCATTTTGTATCATTTCTGCATCTTTGAACATCAGTCCAATGATAGTCCAGTCCATAATGTATAGTTTTGTAAGGGTTGAGGGAGACAAGCCCTAAAAAGTGCTTAGCAAACTGTATATCTGGCCCAGAGTAAACTTCAGCAAAATTCTCCATTGCCTTCTCATCAGAGACAAAATTCATACCAGCTGAAAGAATATAGATCATCTGAATCTTCTCAGTCTTTCAGAAACATTTTTTGGCTTTTTAAAATTACCTAAATATTGGGGCACCTAGGTGGCTCAGTCAGTTGAACGTCTGACTCTTGGTTTCAGTTCAGGTCATGATCTCAGGGTCATGGGATGGAGTTCTGCATCAGGCACCACACAGAGCACAGAGTCTGCTTGAGATCCTCTCCCTCTGTCTAGTGCCCCCCACCCGCCCCACTCACAAGTGCTCTCTCTCTCTCTAAAATAAATAAATAAAATCTTTATTTATTTATTTATTTTAGATTTTATTTATTTGACAGAGAAAGACACAGTGATAGAGGGAACACAAGCAGGGGGAGTGGGAGAGGGAGAAGCAGGCTTCCACTGAGCAGGAAGCCTGATGCAGGGCTCCATCCCAGGACCCTGGGAACATGACCTGAGCTGAAGGCAGACGTTTAACGACTGAGCCACCCAAGTGCCCCTAAATAAAATCTTTAAAAAAAATAAATTAAATATATTACACACTCTCATTTTTTATCACCATACCCCTTCTTCATCCTTGGAATATTGCTTGCACTTGATTGTTACAAAACAAATGGTGGAGGTACTTCTGATAAATTAATTATTATGGAGCATCAGGGCTTTTAAATACAGCAAGTGAGTACATTAATCTCTAAGACCTCCTATTTTCTCCTCCATACTTCAATGGCCAGAGATGGTCTGTTGAGGCAACATGGCTCCCCCTGCTGGAAGAAGGAGATTCGGGCCCTTTTGGCTCTCCTAGCCTAAGACCAGGGCAATGCAAATATAAGAGCCGCCCAGCTTCCCACGCTACAGCTACTGTTATGTAGGATGTTCTCTTCTCAACCGGACTCTGGAAGCTGAATGCCACACAGTCCTCATCCTTGTCTCTGAATTCTTATTATGTTCCTCCTTTAACTTGGAATTGCTTAACTCTTGCTCATATTTTAACCTAATATCATTCTGTTTAGTTTGCTCAGCTGCCCCTATAATCTTTACCCTTGTCTGTATTAGATTTTCCACTTAAAATTACTCTTATAAAAATATACGTCTAACAGAGGACCTTAAACTTCACCTTCTCTTCTATCCTGTTTCTGTGCTTACAAAAAACTAGTTTACTTTTTCAAGATGAGGGCAGTGAAAGTAGACATATTCTAAAAGAATGTTTAATAATGAAAAGCATGTACTACGTGCCTGGTCTGAGCCCTCAAGTTCTCTCAGTTAGGTGAAGAGGACAGATAGAAATGAAGAACACACTCCACTATGACATGAGAAGGTATGTCCATGTCTTGGCCCTAAGGGGAAGCATCCACTATCTTAATGGCTCAAACAAGGTTCAGAGATCTGTGAATGTGTCTTCTCATTAGGATCAACTATATTTTAGTTTTTGCCCTTCATGAGCATCCATTCTCTTTAATTTGGTGATCACTCATCTCTTTGGAGGACTTCCAAAAAAAGGGAGCCTATTTCATTCATCTGAAACTTTGTTCTCCTTTTTGAATCTTTCAACTATTGGTATCCTTTATTTCTCCTCCCCATTCCTTAGTGTTTGGGTCCTCTCATCTTAGCCCTTTCCTTGCTGATTTTTTCCTTGTTTAACTCAGAAGGTGGTATGATGTTATGGCTCTATATTGTGTTTTGGCTGGAACAGGAGGTTTTCATTACTGTTCTTGCCTAGTGGGAAGAAAAGACAAGATCAAGATCATAGTGTTCTTTTCTCTGACTTTGATAAGAGCCATCAACTCTTTTTGGTCACCATTTCTTAGAAGAACCAGAAGTGGACAGGGTCTATCAGGTAATAAACCTTTGGTGGCATTGAAATAAGACAACATTAGTAGCCTGAACACCAGAGTCCACAAGAGCCCCCTGACCAGTCAGTAATTCACAGATTCACTGGAATGAAGCTCCATTGGCAGGGCAATGAGACACACCTTAGGGGTACGTATCTTATATTTTGAATGCTAAGCATAAAGAATGAAGCTGAATTCAACCAGAGACTGTGTCTATGATAGCAGAGAAAGAGAAGAAAGAGACTGTGTCTATGATAGCAGAGAAAGAGAAAGTAAGATAGCTTCAAACTTCTAATTTGGGAACGAGCCAAATTGTAGTCTCAATTTGGTCCTAGTCTTATCTACCAAGCAACAGGGTGGCAAACAAGTCTTCTCCTTGTGCATACAGGAAAGGGAAACTCATTTAATAGACTGAAACAATATAAAATCTGGAAGTAGCTTTCGAGATCATTAGTACTACCTGCACATGTTTTAAGTGATGAAATCAAATCCCAGACAGTATAAATGACATACCTGGTACTACCTATTAATGGCAGACTAAGATTCAAACTCAGGGCCCTAGATCTCTTATCCATTGCTCTTTGAAGTCTATACAATTTCTGTCTTTGGGGGAATATTTGTTGTTGGTCCTTACAATTAGAGAAATCTTAAATATTACCATTAAAAAAAAAAAAAGACCTGTCAGTTTTGTGTTATGGGTCCCCAGTATTCCAGGAATCTTAAATATTTCCCATCATCCAGACATGTATTCTGATCTTACAGTTTGAGTCAAAGTTAAAAAGTCACTAATTCTGCAATTAAAATACATATGTTTGTCCATGTTAAAGTCAGAGTAGCAAGCAAATGGACACTGAATGTCCGTTGTAGAAATCAATACAAGGACTTCCTATCTCAACAGAGGATTAGCTTCTGAAGCAAACACCAAAAATAGTCAAAATCATCCTTCAACACCCCACAAAAGGCACTACCTTGGCGATCATAATACTAAAAGCATATCCAACACAGACTACATTTGCTCCTATTTTGAAACAGATTGCTCTTTCTTCAGTTGAGCACCAGATGAAGTGGTGAGTTGGCTTGCATTCAGGGGCAATGTTGTATGAAAAATATGTATCTTTAAATACTAAACACTCAGCAGAGTGAGATGCTCACTCCATGGGAAGCATGAGAGAACTTAGTATCAAGGGAAGAAAGAAGATCTATAGCTCCTGTGTCAGGCTGCCTGGGCTATATGTTTGAGTGGAGTAACAGGCAAGTCATTTGCATTATTTAAACTCTAACCTCCCTCTTTGCTTCTCCCTTTCATTGCTGAGCTTCTGGAGTTAAAATTGCCAAAATTAAATGTTTGTTGGGACTTCACTGAACTTACCCATGAAATTTAGTCAGGTTGCTTATTATAAATCACTGACTCAGTATAATGAAACTACATATATACACATATGTACTTATTCTTGTTGATTTCTCTGCCCAAAAGCCCCTATGCTTTCATTTCAACCACATTTATCATCACAGCAATTTTTAAATTTTGATATAAACGGAAGTCAAGAGAATGAGGTTCTATTCGTGGTTCTACAATTAACTAGCTGAAAAACCTTGTAAAGTTTGTCTAACCTCTGAATCTCAAATTCTTTGTCTTCAAAGACAGGCTCAGACAAGATACTCAAGGTGACTTTTAATACTAAATTTATGTTAGGAGTTTATAGAGCTGGTTACTGCAAGCACTGGGACTTCAACCAAAAATAGAACACAGGACTACAGTTTAACACTATGATGCCTCTTCCTACTTTTCCTCTCCTGTTCTTCCTTCCTCTCCTTCCTTCCCTAATCTCTCTGATCTCTTCCTCCTCTTGTCACTTTCCCTCCCTCCCTCCTCCCTTCTTCCCTCTCTTCCAAATCATCATTGAGGGCCTGGTGTGTGCTAGAGATTGCACAGGCCCCAGAGATACACAGATAAACTTGAGAGGAGACCTTACTGTCTCTTATACATTGAAAAGTCTTTTCTGGGGCGCCTGGGTGGCTCAGTCGGTTAAGCAACTGCCTTCGGCTCAGGTCATGATCCCAGAGTCCTGGGATCGAGTCCCACATCGGGCTCCCGGCTCAGCAGGGAGCCTGCTTCTCCCTCTGACCCTATCCCCTCTCATGCTGTTTCTCTCTCTTTCTCTCTCTCTCAAATAATAAAAAAAAAAAAGAAAAGAAAAGTCTTTTCTGTTCACTTATCTTAAATGCAGCTGAGCAAGTCCAGTCTGATACTATTGTCATAGAGTAATTCAGTGTGAAGTTTCTTTGGAAAGTCACATCCTTTATCTAATTTGGATAAGCAAAAGTACTTTTTAGATTCCAGCAAGGAGTCACACAGATCTGTCTAAATTACTGAAATGTTTCCTGAAGCTGTCTATGCTCTATTTATTGGTAAAGAAAGAAAAGGGACAAAAAACTCTGAGCATAGTATTCAGGGACATGTGGAATCTTTCTTCGATTATAATCCATTCATCTCCAGGGCCATTCATCTCCAGTGCCACACAAAAATAGTGTGGTTCACAAGGAAAAGCCCAGGTTTGGAATTAAACAGACATAGTTTACATAGCTCTAGTACTTACTAGCTGGGTCACCTTGAGTATGTAACTTCACCTCTCAAAGTTGCTGATTCTGCATCTATAAAATTTAAGTGATAATATCTACTTAGCAGAACTGTAGTGAGGAATGATACTGTACAGGCAAAGAGCCTGAGAGAATGTTGCACACATAATAGATATAGAAGAGAAGGTAACTGAGCATAATTATGAGCATAAGTCAAGGAAAAGGAATTCACATTCACAGCACCTGCTATGTATCAAGGATAATACTATTAGGCTAGGTCAGGCTACAGAGACAAATTGGTCTCAAAATGTATAGAAGTTCAAAACAAAATAGAAATTCATTTATCATTCATCTAACAGTGCAAGTGGATGTTCCTGGTGGCAGCTTGCTTTCCTCCACATGGTAATACTAAGACCCAGTCTTCTTGTATCTTATGGCTCAGCCACCCTCAGCATCACATGCATTCAGCTGACAGAGAGGAAGAAGGCATCCCTACTTCCTGAAAGCCTTGGTCCAGAACTGATCTGTATCACTTCTGCTCTGACTCCATCATTGAGAACTACTCACCAGGTCCCATCTGGTTGTAAGCAGGAGCTAGGAAATGTAGTCACTCTTGGTAAAACACTACCCAGAAATGATTATATCCCAAAGAAGAACAGCAAAAACTTACTCTGTTATAGCAACTGACCGTGAAGCCACTTAAATCTGTGAGGTAGATATTATCACCCCCACCCCCAAATCCTACTGATAATTTTAAGTCAGTTATTAAGTAACCTCCAGGTCAACAGGATTTAAGTCTAGGTTTGGATTCCAAGGCTGGCATTCCCAATCTTGCCTCCCTATAGTCCTGTAAGACAGAGTTCACAGACTACTGAATGATGGTTTGATTAGACCCACAAAGGATGCCCAAAAGGTTATTAATTTACACAAAAAATGCATTTATAGACCTTTTTTTTTTAATAAATCAGAACATTTGGCAACTCTGGATCCCCACTGTAGCAAGGCAACAATTGCCTGAAGATTACCCCTCGCATTCAATGCTTTTGATGGGGCATGTGCCTTCTGGTTCACTCACCACTATCCCCTTTCTCTCCAGTTTATCTCCAACCAACTCCACCCACTGGCATCATCTACCTAGACTTTCTAGGCATTTGAATCTGTCACCTCTGCTATGAAAGATACCCTTATTTTATATCTTGACAGGAAGAGTCAACATTTTGCTCTCAAAACTTGCAATTGTCATGAGGAGAACAAAAAAATTAAATACATGTTTCTTTTTGAGAAAAAGACTATTTAACACTGTACAGCTTCAAATTTTGTGCTTCCCTCCACTATTTCTCACCCCATATTTATTGTTCAATCATGATTCACAAAGCCATCTAAATAAATTTCCCTGAAGCTTGGCCCCAGTGAGTACAGAAGAGCTTTCCTACTCTGCAAGATTGGTTTTCTGTCTCCTCTTCTAGTTCCCTCCCTCTCAGCACTTATCTACACTTCTCTTTCCACTCCCAATAATAGCCTTGTTTCTATCAGTCCTGGCCATCTAATCAATGCATCAGCTGTTTGTCAACAGGACCCAGAGAGTCTTGACTCCCTGTTTTCAAGATTAGAGTTCAGTAAAGAAGTGCAAAAGCAAGGCCAAAGACTGAGGGGAGAATGGAACTGATTGGAGAGCAGGAGAGCACAGTGTGAGCCAATAATCCATCCCCTCTGTGGGCTTGTCCCCTCACCCTGAAAATCAACCCCAGCTTTGCAGCCTGAAGCATGGAGCTTCAGAGGATGGGGAGTGTCTGGCCTGACCAATCTCATCACACTTAATTACTTGCAATTTCAATTCAAGTCATAACTCTGATTCATCAACAAGATTCTGCTTTGACATTATAGTGATTTGCAGCATGGGAAAGTCTCCATGGAATTCTCAATTTCTCTATTTATTATTTGGGTTTCCCAAGGGCATATTTCTTAAATAATTGCCTCACTATGTGTACTTTCTATCATCAATTAGAATCTTCATTCAACTTTGTAATTGACCATTCTTCTGAACTTATTACCTTAATAATCCTTTTTCAACTCCCCCAAGCAACACTTCTAAGTGGAAGATCAAGAAAACTGTGTTCCCATTTTTCCAACATAGTATGTCCTGAAATGGATCCCACATAACACTAGTTCAACGGGAAGCATCTTAAAAGTTCCATGCTCCTGGGGAACCTGGGTGGCTCACTGGGTTGAGCATCTGCCCTGGGCTCAGGTCATGATCTCAGGGTCCTGGGGTCAAGCCCTGCATTGGGCTCCCTGCTCAGCGGGGGCCTGCTTCTCCTTCTCCCTCTGCCCCTCCCCCCTCACCCTTCCCCCAGTTGTGCGCTCTCTATCTCGCTCACTCTCTCTCAAATAAATCTTTAAAAAACAAAAAATAAAAAAATAAAAGTTCCGTGCTCCTATAAATGTTGTTAAAGCTACTAAATGTATAGTTCTTTAGCATATTTATGATACAAGTTAACAAATCAAACGCTCTGAAAATGCCTCAGTTAACAAAACAAAAACCATTTAAATGTAACTGTATTTGCCATACTTATTCTATAGAACCAATTCTACCCCTCCTTTATCATGAAACACTTAGTCATGCCTGCTGAAATTAGTGTTCCATGATGAGAATTTTAGGAAATGTTTTCCTAGCACTAAAATATGTTTTATTAGATGTAAATACTTATTTGCTTTTTGTTACCTTTTTCAATTTTACTACACATATATTAGAATGAATTACTATTTGCAATTCTTTATCACTTCCTATAATCTTTCTCATGTAACTTTTCAGTTCTCATAAAAAATGATTTGAGTCTTTGACCATGTAATTTGCTTTAGCCAATGGCATAAAACAGATACAACATGAGCAATGGCTTACAATGGACTTGCATAGTTGAGCTTGTCCTCTTGAACTTCTGCAATGATCATGAGAACACGTTCCAGCTAACCCAGTGGTCCCAGAAGGAGGAAGAAAGGCACATGGAGCTCAGCAACCCCAGCCCCAGCCAACCCATAGACCTGCAGCCTGAAGCAGGATTTCCCCAGCTGACCAACAAAGCATGATCAAGAAATCAATGCCTATTTTGCAAGCGTCTAAGATTTTGAGGTGGTTTGTTATGCAGCTATAGTTGATTAATATCATATGCTAGGTTCTATTCTAGAAAATGTCTAGCTACATGTGAGGAGGAAAAAGGAATCTCTATCTTTAGTGACCTCATAGTAAGAGAGAAGAGAAATAACTAATTATAATTCAAGACAAAGTAAGAGTGTCAAAATAAGCATCAATAATATACTGCAGGGACATAGAAGTAAAACTGATGTGATCCATGCATATTTTTTTTTAGCAAGAAGGTAGAATTTTGGCTGGTTCTTAAAGCATTAAAAGAAGCTTTAATTCTTTAAATTAAAGAATCAAGGAGGAAGACATTCCAGGTCCTTTGCGGAACAACATGCACAAAGAGAAGTATAAATGTTTTCCCTCTCAGGGAATGCTGGTGTTCTTTTGTGTATATATATTGGTACGCCCTATTTGTAATGGAGAAAACAAGATGACTACCCAAGATCACATAGCTAGTACGTGGCAGAAATGGGTTCTAGAACCTAGGATTCCTGACTAGTTCTAGACCCCTGTCCTGTAGTTATTCACATAGCCAGGTATAGAATGTAAAAACAAAAATAGAAAATTAACTTGCTGCTGTGCTTAGGAGTAACCACAGGGGTCCAGGAGTAGGCAAATGAAGTATGTATATCATGCTTGCAATCATCATAATCATAACAACCACAGCAAAAAGAACAAAAACTGCAATACCCCTAAGAGTTGATATTTATTGCTCATCTGTCATATGCTAGATACTATTATATGTTTACCTCTTCTTTATAATAATTCTATGAGAAAGGTACAATTATTTGCCCCATTAAACAACTTGAAATAACCAAGAAACAGAGAAGTTATTCCACTCTCCCATGGTCACATGGTAAGTGGGGGAAGTAGGACACAAAACCATCTCTGTCTGTCCCAAGAGCCTGACGTCTAACCAACTGTGAAAAAATTTGGTAAAAATTTAGTAAAAAAATAGTTCTCCAGAGAGGAGAATCTAATTTTTTAAAAAATTTGGATGCCCACATCCTGCCCATATTAATGAAGTTCCAAGCACCAAACTGTCTTAAAAAGTCTTCATGTGATTTTTCTGTGCAGCCAGTGTTAAGAGCCACAGTTATAGCAAGGTTGAAATCAGAAGCAGGTGGGTAAGCTGGATTCAGAGTATTCACAAAGAATAAGAAAACAAAACAACAGGCCAATCAGACAGAAGCCAAATAGGGTAAAACTGGCCTAAGAGTATATTCATAAGTTTTTAGATCAGTTGGGAAAAGCTTAGAACTAATTTACTGATAAAGGCAATGTTCTAAGTGGAGAAAGATTTCTACAATAGCCCACTAGCACCAAAGGGCATAACTGACACATATAATGAGTAATCTAAAGTACCAGTAACACAGGGCTACCTTTAGGCTCTTCCAAGTAAGAAGGAAAAAGACAGATTCCACAATCTTTCCTGGTTTAATTTTAACTAAAATTTTGAAATGATGCAGGTTTGATTTTTGGCATCCCCTCACCTCACTTTTTCAATTGCCTTGTATACCTTTACCTGGTACCTGAGACCTACACATTTCCCTTCACTCCCCACTGCAGTGGACATACTCAGGTCCTTGAGGCAACTTGATCTATGATATGTCTATCCCTCGATGGCAGAGATCCCTTGAGCAATACTTGCTCTCTTGTAAAACTCACTGAGGCTGGGCATAGACTCAGAGTCCTTCTGAGCTATAGGCAGGCCCTGAGAAGCAACCAGCACTGATGCTTAGGAGGACAAACCAGTTTTCCACCCCGGACCTGAGAGGCAATAAGGTGGTAATGAGGCAGCAAAAGAGCTCCAGCACCTGCTAAGGTTGAGTCAGGACAACAAAGTGCAGCTGCTAGATGCAAATGCTTGTCCTGCCTCCTCCATGTGTTTAACTGTTCCTTAGACTTTTCTGTCAATTACAAGGGATCTTCTTTTCAGTTTCATTTGCCAAATCAGACCTCACATTTGCATGCTTACTTCTCCATTAAGTTTTTGTGACAATCTCACTGATTATAGGTCCAGTTAATACATGATAGAGGTTAAAATCCCTCACATGCATGGCCTTCTTTGTAGAAGTCCACATCCAAGTGCAGTGCCCCTTTGGTCCTCTTGAAAACCCTGACTGATGCAAGGTAGTTGGTATCTCCATCATTTTTCAGATGATAAAATTGGTGCTCAAATGGAAAGAATGTTAGGATTTTAAGATATTACTTGGAAGGAAAATTGTCTCAGGATTGGAATATCAGGATTGGAATCATGTATTCAGCCAACAAACATTTTCTGAACACCTACTATGGGCTAGGCATCAAACTAGTACCTAGAAATAGATAAATGAATCATGGTTGATATCCTGAAAAGTCTATCGTCTGGGACAGAGATCAACAAAATATAGACTGTGGGCCAAATTTGGCCCCATTCCTGATTTGCTAAATCAAGTTTTATTGAAACACACACAGGGCCATTTGTTTACAGTAGCAGAATGGAATAGTTGTTAACAGAAACTGTGCACCCCACAAAGCTGAAAATATTTACCATCTGAGTCTTTACAGAACAAGTTTGCTGACCCCCGATCTAGTAAAAGTAGGCTTATGTGAAATCAAGTGGTGCTGGTGTTATTATAAAATTCTCTGTGGGGTATATTGTGAAGCAGGGGTGGCTTCTCAGAAGATGATATCTTGAAAGATAACCAAGCAAAGAGGCAGAATACAGGAATTCAAGCAGAGGTAATAGTGTGAGTAAATAATGGAAACAAGAAATAGCAAGGCTGATGAGGAAACTGTCCATAGCTCAGCACAGCGGGCATTTATGGTAGGGGTGGCAGGTGGAGGAGCAAGAGTCAGCAAGGAGTGGTGGTCAAGGACCACCTCAGCAGGGCTTCCTATGCAAACCTAAAGCCACTGACTGTAGGCCCAGGAATCGTTGATATTTTTATATGACAGATATAGGCTATATTAAAAATGAAATACTACAATTCTCTTCCAGACTGAGAAACCCACCAAGAACATCTAGGGTTCAGTCACCATGATGCCATTATAGCATAAGACGAGGTATAGTTTCAAGTGCATAAATTGAATCTCTATCAGATGGATTTCCAGCTATTTCCTCCCTTTATAATAGTCCGTGGCAACTAGGGCAGTAGAAGCTAAGAAGAGTTAAAGGATACCAACGGAGCACAGGATAGGAGACCTGGCTTAATCTAGGGGAGTTGAGAAGGTTTTCCCAAAGATGTGACACTGAAGGCAAGATCCAAGAGCTGAGTAGATATTAGCCAGGGCAAGTCAAAATTCACTTGAGAACTTTGTTTTAACATTTTAAAATCTGCAAAACTGAGTCACTGGAAAATGGTATTCCTCCTCCTGGGATGAGGAGGTCATCGGGTTAAATATCATTGAGTCTGTCAGTAACATGGAGATAATAATGGTACCCAGACCAAAGGTTGCTCTAAGGACAAAGAAAGTACTGCATGGATGGTGTTTAACACATGGTCCAGCACCAGCACACAGTAAGCATGCCAGAAAGGCTGGCTGTCAATCTTAGTAACTGTTTTTGTTTTATTCTTCTTCTTTTTGTTCTCTAGCAATGGTGAGCTGTATTGTCTATTTTATATACTTCAAAGGGTCTAGGCATAAAAGAATTTTGGCCTGCAGATTGTTGTAGAATATCAATTAATACAGTATTTTTGGTGAATCAGTGAATTTCAGTCAAAAGCAAAGGAGCTTTACCTCTCACTAAGTATGGGAATCCCTGCTTTCAAATTTCTAACAGATGGTCTTCCAATACCCACTTGGATGAGGCCAATGACCACTTGCTCCCCAACTGGGAAGCTCTGATAGCAGGAAAATTCTTCTCCATATGGAGCCCAAATTAACTTTCCTGAAACAGCCACCCGTTGGCCTTACTTCTGTTCTCTGGACAATATTGAACATGGCTTATGCCCCTTCCACATGATACCCCTTCAAATCCCCTGATAGTAGCTTTCCCACACAGAGTCCAGACTATAGGATGGGGCCCCTCCATTACACTGCATTGTCTTCTCTCCGTGACCTTCAGTAATTTTAAAAGACAGAGGTCCCTTACCACAAACCTCACATCTAATTCATCTCTGTATCCACCCAGCATAGGGTCTTTCCAAAGCAGGCACTCAGCAAATGTTTATGATAAATAAATGAAAAAAAGTCTATTTCAAAGCATATTACTCTTTAAAAAGCAAAATAAAACTGAATAATCTTCCAGTTAGTGTTATGCCAAATTCTAGTGTACATCAGAAAACATCAAGGGCCACTTAGTAAAGAGGTAGATTTCAGGGCTACATCTTCAGAGGCTCTGATTCCATCAATCTGGAATTTTTCTGGGCATTTGCATTTTTATCAAGCATTTGGGTATATCTGAATCAGGTGGTCTGTTAATCATACTTGGAGAAATACTGCTTTAAACACTAAAGACAGGGACACTTGGGTGGCTCAGTCAATTAAGCATCTGCCTTTAGCTCACGTAATGATCCCAGGGTCCCGGGATCGAGTCCCGCATTGGGCTCCTTGCTCAGCAGGGAGCTTGCTTCTCCCTCTGCCTGCAGCTCCCCCTGCTTACACATGAATAAATGAATAAAATCTTTAAAAAAAATAAACACTCCAGACATCAAACCAAACAACTTTTATTAAACTTTACATTTGGAAATAGCAAACACATTTCAGTTATTTCTACTTAGAACAACTTTTCATTTGCTCGCTTATTATTTTTTTCTCCTTGAAGCATTTTTTTTTTCTGGGTTACCCAGCCATAACTCCCCTCCCATGCTGAGAGGTAAGTATGCTCCATCTATTACATTCTTTTCAGACCTCCTAGGGAGGCAATTAGGCATTGCAATTGATTGCAATTTATTAATCAGAGCAGGATGTTATAGAGTTTGGGGTGGGGAAGCACAGTGCTGAAGTCTAGTATAAATGTGGGACAAGTACATAGAGTGACAGGGGAATAAGGCAAAAATAACTGCCGAATCACAGGATGTTTTAAACTGATACTTGTTTTGTACTGTGGTGTCCTGATCTATAAAAAGGGGATATTAAAACTTGGCTGGTCTACCACCAGAGCCAGGTGTAAGATGTATTCTATAAGTATTTATTGAGTGTCTATGAAGTAGCAGGTACTGTCCTTGGTACTAAGGGTACATCAGAGAACAAGACTAAATCCTTGCCTCAGAGAGAGATTAAAAAAAAATTAAATACATACATTTATATTATACTGTATACTACCTAGGAATTAAGTAGAACTGAGTAATGGGATAGAGAGTGAGGGAGAGGAGGGTGCAGGTAAGGTCTCCTATTACATAGGAAGGTTGCAGAAGGACTCTCCAAGGAGATAATATTTAGGCATAAATCTAGGTGATGTGAAAGAGCATGCCTCAGGCAGATCTAATGGGAGAAAACTTCAGGGAGAGGGAATTACAATGCAAAAGGCCTAGGTGGGCACAATAGGATGAGTGGACTCCACATGTTGGAGAATAGCAGGAAGAGATGCATGACTGCAGTGGAGTGGCCAAGTAAAGAAAGTGGTAGAAGAAAATAAGGTAACACAGATGGAAGCACGTTGAAAAGCGTCTATAATGGGGTACTATTCTTATGGGATGTTAAGCCACCAAGAACCTAAGTAATCACTCAGTCCAGTCTATTCATTCCACAGGTGGGAAAACACAAGCCCAAAGAGGTTAATAGACATCTCCAAAGTAGGAGACCAGTGCCCAGGTCCTATGATGTGTAATAGAGCATTCATTGTCATCTTTCCTGGTTTCTGCTCGCTCTTTCTCCATTTTTCTTTTTCTTCCTTGAATTTCCTTTCTTCCTTTTCTTTTCTGCTACCTCGTCCTCTGAGTTCCCTTATTTCTTTTCCCTTTTCCCTCCTTTTCTCTCTGCTCTCCTTCTCCATCCTGCTACCTCTCTTCCTCCCCATGACATCAATCTTTTCTGACTTCATGGCTTGTGGTCAGTGTTAGGTCAAGACGACAAGATTTATCCCTATATAAAACAGTTCTGACCAGCAGGCATATGCTATTCAGTATCAGATAATTTCAAATTCTACTATAAATGGACCTCAAAATATCATTCCCTTAATCCTCCCTCTACTCTCTTTAAAAGCTACCTGTTATTTTGGCTAAAAAATATCCCTTGTCCTGGTATCTGACATATAAGCCACCTCTATGATTACAGAGGTGTGTACTATACTCCTATGCTGGTTGTTTGGTACAGAAAGTGCAAAGAAAGGCCCAAGTGTAGCAAAATCCAAACCAAGCATCTAATACAATGGGGAAGGCATTAAGTACAAGTCACTGTCATTAGGTTTGGGGGAGGATAAAGATGTTAGCCAAACCAGAGGAAATTACTACTTCTTTTAAAGAGATCTGTTCGTTTATGTCTAGCGCTTTTCTGAAAGTGGGTGTCTTATTTCAGCCCAGAATCTTATGAGAGATGCTAGGAAATGGTGATGCTCTGTGTTGTTATCAGTGACCCCAGCAGATATCTGATTTCTAAACTGAGTGTAGAAGCAATGCACTGAGTTTGTCACATCCTCTCCCCAGCACATATCCCCAAGTGAATCCTAATACAAATCCCTGACCATTATATTTCAATTTTATATTTCTAGCCACATAGCTAGAGAATGCAGAGCTGGCATCTGTAGAAATTGATTTTTCTTTTCCTGTAGAAAGAGCCTTTTGCTGTCACAACAAAGCATATTCTTTTCCTTAGAAAGAAAGTAAAAGGAATTACTGGGAGTACTTTTATCCTGCCAAACAGCCAACATCAATCTTCCACACAGCTTTTCAACTCCTCCAACTCTATCTGTCGCCACTAAAAAAAAAATAACAGCTACGTACACATAACTGAGTCTCTAAAAAGTAACAATCCAAAATTTGCTTCCAGAGCTAATCTCCCTGGGACTCAGTTTGTTAATCTGTAAAATGAGAGTGTCAAATAAATAATATTTAGATCTGTGGTTACTATCATCCAATTCCTTCTAGGTTCTTACTTCCTTACATCAGGAATGATGCTATATAGGATACAGAGTAAGTCTGACTTCTCCCTCTTCTCTCTCCTTACCAGTGACCAAAGAAAGAAAGGCTCTATGGCTTTTAATCCTGATATTATTAAAATTATATATTTTTATGAAATTTCAGAGGGAATAAGAAGGAGATTAAAATTTGGCTATGAGTTGTTATGGGATGCTGGATGGTACCTCATGATGGTTTGGGGATTCAGCTTTGAAGTTTGATTACATTTATATGTAGGGTATAAATGTGTAGGAGAATATGCTTTATAAAATGTATATGCTTACAAAAGGAAACACAAAATGTCAGAGAATAGGTTTGGCAAATACCTCAAAAAGCAATGATAAAACTGGACAGATTTGGGAGCACCTGGGTGGCTCAGTCAGTTGAGCATCTGCCTTTGGCTCAGGTCATCTCAGGACCCTAGGATCAAACCCAGCTCCCTGCTCAGCAGGGAGTCTGCTTCTCCCTCTCCCTCTGCCCCCCACCCCCCGCTTGTGCTCTCTCAAATAAAAGAAAATGAAATCTTTAAAAAAAAAACTGGATAGAATTGTTAAAAGCAATCACTGTAGGACTCTGAAAATTGATCAAAGGCATACAATAAATTGAGAAGTATTTACTCAAGGAAAACTACTAACCATCTCTAAGGACAGTGGAAGTTTGTGACTTTATAGGCTGCTCCCATTCTTCCTTCCAGCTCATGGCATGGTGGCTCCACCATACCTGGGCAGAGTGTAAGAACAGATAGCTCTACAACCGTGGAGGGCTGGCTTGATGTGGAACAGAGTGGAGAGGAGCCACATGCCCAGGGGCTTTATTAAAAATAATAGTGATCTTTGTGCCCATCTAGGGGGGCCAACATCACATCTGCCAGAGGCTGTGATAATGACTGGGCCAAACAACACATTAGCTAGAAATATAACAAGGAAATTTAAGGAACAAAGTAGGCATGACAAGTTTTGATAATAACCCAAATGTTTCTGGTGGTTTAGAAGGCTGTCTGCCTGCTCGGGAGAGACAAGAAGAGGCCCTAGTGGAGCACCTGGGTGGTTCAGTGGGTTAAGCATCTGACTTTGGCTCAGGTCATGATCTCAGGGTCCTGTGACGGAGCCCTGCCTCAGGCTCCCTGCTCAGCAGGGAATCTGCTTGTCCCTCTCCCTCTGCCCCTCCCCCCACTTATGCACGCTCTCTCTCTCTCAAATAAATAAATAAAATCTTACTAAAAAGAGCAAGAGAAGGCTCTGGCTATCTACTCATCCCTAGATGAATGTGAAGCCTTGCACAGCAGAAAATAAAACCTGGGGCATATTAGATAATTGCTTGAGCTTTGAAGAATTTTGCAATCTACACACACAACACTCAGCAAAAAGGGGAAGTCTTAAAGTGTTTAAGTACAACTTCTGACCAATCTTTGGCTGTCCACTAAGCTCTGCTGACAGGAGCAAACCCAAGAAAGCCAGTCTTAAAGGTTAAAAAAAAATTTTTTTTTTCAGAAAAATAACCTGAGTAAAGACATCACTGATCACACAATGCAGGATAGAAAAATTTGATAAAATGAGTCCAGTCAAGTCACTAAACAAACAAAGCAACAACAACATCCCTTGCAATGGGGAAATCAGAATCCAGAGTACTACAATATATCTAAAATGCCCATTTTCAACCAAAAAAAAAAAGAAAGAAAAATGCAACATAACAGGAACGTTTGTCCTATCCACACACAAAGAAAGCATAAATAGAAAAGTGTAAGTAGAAATTATCACTGAGGGAATCCAGATGGTTACTTTAACAAAAACCCCACAAAGCAGTTACAAAGGGAGAATATGAAGAATAATAAATCTAAGGAATACACACACAGACTACTAGAACTAATGAATGATTTCAGCTCTATCACGGAATAGAAGATCAACATAAAAAATCAATTATATTTCTATACGCAAACACTGAACAATCCAGAAATAAATTTTTTAATTCCATTTATGATAGCATTGTAAGAATAAAAATATATACGAATAAATTTAATAAAAGAAGAGCAAAACTTACAAAACATTATAGAAATAGATTAAGAAGACCTAAATAAATGAAGAGAGAGTCTATGTTCATGGATTGGAATATTCAGTACTATTAAGATAGAATTTCCCCCCAAAACTGATATATAGATAAGGTATTGAGCCTTATCAATACCTCAGCAGGCTTTTTTTTTTTTTGCAGAAGTTGACAAGCTAACCTAAAATTTATGTGGAAGAGCAAATGACTCAGAATAGCTAAACAATTTTGAAGAAAAAGAACAAAATTAGAGGACTCGTATTTCCCAATTTCAAAACATACAAGAAAGCTATAATAATCAAGGTAGTGTGATATTGGCATAAAAGTAGATGTATAGGTCAATGGAATAAAATTGAGAATCTAGAAATACACTCTTACATTTAGATCTATTTCAGCAAAGGGGCTAAGGCAATTCTGTGACAGAACGGATAAGCTTTTCAACAATTGGTACTGGAACAATTAGATATTCACATGGAAAAAAATGTATTTAGACCTTAACCTCACACCATATGAAAAATTAACTCAAATGGACCATAGAGCTAAATGCAATCACAAAAATTATAAAACTTCTAGAGGAAAGCATAAGAGAAAAATCTTTGTGACTGCCGGTTAACCAAACATGTCTTAGTTACCACCCCCCCAAAAAAAGCACATTGATAAAAAAATGATAAACTGGTCTTCATTAAATTAAAAATTTTTATATTTCAAAAAATGCCATTAATGAAAAACTAAGTTACAAATTGAAAGAAAATATCTGCAAATCATCTATACAATAAGGGACTTATATTCAAAATATAAGAAACAACTAAATATTAAGACAAGCCAGTTTTTTGAAAAGCCAACTTGAAAAACAGTTTCTCAAAATGCTAAACATAGATTTACCATATGAGAGCAAATCTGCTCTCAGTATCTACCCAAGAGAAATGAAAACATATATCCATGCAAAGTCCTGTATGTGAATGTAGTCAAAAAAATGGTAGTCAAAAAATCTGAATGACCATCACCTAATGAATGGATAAAATGGGGTGTATCCTACAATGGAATACTATTCAGAAATAAAAAGGAATGAACTCTTGATATATGTAACAATATAGATGAACTTCAAATGCATAAATGAGGGGTGGAGAGGACATGGTCTATCTAAAGCAGCCAATTACGGCCATAAGGGAATATTGTCATGTGGGCTTACTGTTGCTGGATCTTCAGATTTTACAAAATGGGTGAGAAAGGAACATTTGTATGTGAATTCTCTTCAGTGGTCATCTATAGATTCCCTCTGGCTATTTTGCCATCCGTTGGTTTATTCCAGAGGTGAGGAAGTTTGGCCTCCTAGAATTCTGCCTGCCTCCTACATGGTATCCTCAATTTTATCTCTTGTTCTGTGAAGTCTAAAATATTTACTATCTGACCCTTTACAAACAAAGTTTGCCTACTCCTGCTTTAGCTGATTTTCTTCAATACGTGATGTCAGCTGCATATGCCCATCCTGATTCTTGTAGACAGAAAGTGTGTGCCTGGGAGGAGGTGTATTCCCAAACAAAAATTTGGGCTGTTTCTGTTTGTTCAAACAAAAATAGAACTTTAGCTCTATACTTGCCCATCTTATGTCTAGCTATCCTCAGTTTTCTTCTATATAAGCTCTTTGCCACACTTCACATTAACATTTGAGATAGAAAAGGAGGGCAGGACCCAGATATTCCTGAACATCTCAGCTTCCTGTTTTCCATCATTCTGAAAATCCATTTCTCTCCAGTCCTTTGTTTTTCTCAACAGAACATATTGACTGTAACTTTCTCCTCCCCCCCCCACCCACCCGCCCAAATTTGAAATGCATTCTGTTTCAAACATAACTTTCTTTGGGAGTTGAGATAGATTTCTCTAGACTATGACTCTGCTTCATTGTTTTTCTGTCCAGCTCTGTGTTGGTATCACTCTGCTTCAACTACAGTCACTTAATGTCATACTTGCTATAATAGGATTAGTTCCCCCTGCATACATTCCTTTTTCATTAATCTTTTGTCTATGGCTTATCTATTTTTTTTTACCACTTAAACTACTGTATTTATCTCCACACTCTAGATCGGAAAACTGAAGAACAAAGAGAGGCAGTGTCCCACCCTAGGTGTGTGTCAGCAAGGATTGGACCCCAGGTGTATCAGCCTCCTCCTTGTATTTTTGTATTTATTTTGTATGTGTGTAGGTTTTTTATTCCACTTGTTTTTTGTTCTTTTCCAGTATTTTATAAAACCCTGCTTGAAAAGTTCAAACCTCTGTTGTGGTAAGTGTATCCCAGGGCGTTTGCCTGAGACAGAATCTGGTACCTTTACAGGATTTACAGCTGGATTACCACATCTCTGGGGGCCTTATGTGACAGTGGCAGTGTGGAAAGCAAATGTTACAGAATCTCAAAGTGAGGATAAAATTTAGGGGACAGGGTCATGGACCGAAATTCACCTCACTTTAACATATATACATGACTTCTCTTTTTCCTGAATGTTGGAAAGTAAATTACATTCATTATTGCCCTAACGTCCTAATACTTCAGTGTGTATTTCCTAAGAAGGATATTTTCTTCTATACCCACACTACAATTCTCAGCTTCAGCGAATTGAACAGTAATATAGAAATTTAATCTACTGTCTTCATTTCTTGTCAGTTTACCCAATAATGCACAATGGGACAAAGGCATTGAATAGTTTAGTGTGATGACTGCTGGCAAAGTTTTTAAAGAGTTGTGGGGCACCAAAGAAATGAGCAGAAGTTTTGTGGGAAGTCCCCATGAAGAGTGTGGTAAAAGAAGTCCCAGGAACCCGTGATATACCACTGTGGGTCTTCCTGCCTAGATGAGTGGGCAAGGCAGGGGCAATGTGGTTCATCCTGACCCCAACCCCAATACCTGCACTCTGTTCTACCTGCTGAATCATGAGCCTAGAAAGAATGGTTCTAATTTCTAAGTTTTTGCATATTTTTTATCTTCAAAGTCCCCTTGCAGCTCAATTTAAATCACTGAGAGGCTTGTCTTCAGAGTTTGAGAATCTCTCTTGCTCCTCTGTCTTGTATTCTAGACCTTCCTACCCATCTTGCCAATTAAACTGTGAGCTCCATGAGGGCAAGGATCTCCTCTCTCTTATTTTCTGTTGTGTTACCTGCCCTGAGAACAGAGGAAACAGAGCCTAGCATGGAGTAAATGTTCAAAGCTCCAACATTTGCCTGAGCTGGTCTGTTTCTTTCCATCCTCCCATCTGTGGGTCAGATGAGGACATCTGGGTCTGCAATCCCTCTGGCAGGCATGCCTATTTCAGTGAAAATGAAACAACTAGAGGAGAGTGCTCTGGCTGGGTTTTTGATGTGACACAGATAGCAAGCTTTCATGTTTCAGTTTCCTTTTTATATAAACACTGCTGCTCCTTGGAGGGCTAGGACCTTGCATGCTGAATCAACACACAAATCTCTGTGGATTTAAATTTCATGACTGCTTTGCAGAGATGTCATGGATAGGAACAGGATCCCCAGTTTTGAAAGGTTATGATGTGTAGCTTCTGTAGCTCTCTGAGGCTGAAAATCCCTTGGCTCCTTGCATCTTCTCCACAAGCTGTAACCTCATTATGCAGTGATGACCATCACTCACGGAGGATAAGGGATGAGAGCTCTCACTCATTATACACATAGGCACTCAGAAGGAGTCTTATTTGTGGCTTTCACTTTTCATTTGGCTGCTTCTGCTCCAGTCAAAAAGATTAAAATTAAGGACTGAGGAGAGAGGAATCAAAACATTAACAGATTTTTGTTGATTGGTTTTAGTGTGTTTCCTGACCTCTTCTGATGCCAGTTTAAGGTCATAGAAAAAAAAATTCAGACTATGGGACCTGGTTTGTCATTATTCTCTGCATGACATTCAGCAAGTTAATGTCTTACAGTCACTATTTCTTCTGCCATAAGATGGAAACAGCAACTAATCTGATGGGTTGTTTTAAATGAAAGGGAAACTCAGTTATCAGTTATCCTCTTGTCCTTCTGGTCCTGGGGATCCTTTGTCTCAATGGGTTGTCTTCATAATCACCCAGCATCCATTTGGATGCTGATCTCAGCACCTCAAGTCTTATAAAGAACCCACCCACACAAGTGTCTTCATGAGCCATGTTGGTTTTACCACAGCTTTTATAAGAATGAGGAGGAAGTTTATATTATGTACACGATTTCTTTTTTAACTTTAATTCCTCCTTTTGGTTCCCCTAAAGACATTCAGTTGAGCTGCTATAGGTATGATACAGGCAGGGTTACTTTCTGATTCTTCCTCCACATGGGGACCGGTCAGCCTGGCCCCTCTCACTCCCTTCCTAGGGAACTTGAATTCCTTACCTTGCTATTATTAAGAAGAATAGTTTCTACCCTCTAAAGCCTTGGAGGCTACCCCCTGAGGCCCTGGAATCCTAAGGGACTTATGAAAGCAAATTCCAAAAAATAAGCAGCTATCTTTAGTGGAAAAGTGGTGTCCTTGTAGAGAAAATGTAAAATCTCCATGGAGTCAGATTGCTTGGATTAAACTCTGGTTCTGCAATTTACTAGCTTGTGACCTTGGGCAAGCTGTTTCCCCTAGTTAAACTTCAATTTCCCTATCTCTAAAATAAGAGTAATAGAATATACAATGTAAATAGAATTTATATTATAATGTTACAATTAAATGAGATGATCCTCAAAAAGTGCTTAGCACCGGACCTGGCTTATAAACCCACACATATTAAGAAATAGATAAATAAAACACCTAGTACACTGGGGTGCCTGGGTGGCTTAGTCTGTTCAGCATCCAAATCTTTATCTCAGCTCAGTTCTTGATCTTGGGGTTGTGATAAAATAAAATAAAATAAAATGCCTACTACACTGTAGGTTTTCAATAAGGAGCAGCTATTGCTATTTTGTAGGCTTTTATATGAGCCAGATGATAACATGTTGTCATGATAGAGATTTCAGGCACTGTTAAGGAAATACGGTTGGGTGGGGAGCACTTCTGAACTCATTTAATGGGAACTGTCTATGGAAAGGAACAGTCCTGGATAGATTTTAGAGATGTAACTTCTCCTATGTGTCCAGCACCCTTTTAACTTTTGGGGGATATATCATCTGCCCCATTTCATCCCCACACCAAGATATCCTCACTATTTTTTCCTTATTAGGTAGAGTCTAGGTTCATACAGTGGTCTTTCTGCTTAACCACAGGTCTAGCCAATGAGATTCAGTCTCACAGGTATTTATCAAACTTTAATCTCATAAGGTTTTTGTTGAGTGCTGTCACCTCCTTTATGGTGGACAAGATGTGCCACCCAGATTCCCATTCATGGAAGGACATGTTACCTCAGTTGTCAGCAGGCAGCCTCAGCTGTCAGCTTCTCCAGGCCTTGCTCCAATGGTAGAAAGCCACCCAGGGACATGCCCTTATGGGGGAGCCTCACATACAGTGACTGACTGAGGCAGGGACTGGAGGTTCTAAAGATTCTGTCACTTTGGTGCTTTGCAGAAGAATTCTGTGGGGTGAGCTGAGGCTTTGTTGAGTCTGCCTCCCAGTTGGACTTCTCTATCTTCCCAGTCCTCTCCAACCTTCATCCCACATGCACTCATGCCTGACAAAAATCCTGCAAGCCAAACTTCATTTCAATGTCTGCTTCTGAAGAACCCAATATGTGGCATTCTGTTATGGGACCTACATCCTTGATGTCTTAAGGAATGCCTATGACCATGCTAAACACAATGGGGTTTGTAAAGGAAGTAACACATGTTCTTGTCCTCAAGGAACTCTGTAAGGAGACAGAATACACACATACCCCTAAAATAGCTAAATAATAATGTAACCTTATTTGTGTAATAATATGTGAGTTTACATGATTATGTGACAAAATAAGAGAGAGAGAGAATGTATTCAGAAAATTAACAATAGGCCAGATTAGTTCAGGGAGTTTTCAAAGAGGAATTAGGCTTGTGTGGGCTCTGAAAGTTGAGGGGAATTGGGATAAGCACTCTAATATGTCATTTAAAAATGTTTTCCCTTTTAGGAGGAAGTAGACAAACTGCCTTTCTCAATTCGTGATAAACAGATTAAATTCAGCTACTAATCCTATCCTTGCAGTTCTTTCAGAAATTGCAAAACCAGAGCCTAGAAATCACTGGAACTGTAGCAGGACTGAGGAGCCATGCTTGTTTTAATACAGCTGACCTGGCAGTTTAAAGGGTCATCACGATGTATTGGGTATGGAACATGTTGGGCAGCCTTAAGGAGATTCTGGAAGGTTGTAGATAAGAAGGTTTGGCAAAGACAAAGTCTGTGCTCAGTTACTGTTTCTCCACAACTGCCTCCCAGACAACTTCCTACTCCATTGCAAGGGTCATATGGCAGAACCTATCACCGATCAAACCCTTAGTCCCCTTAATACATACACAAAGGGGTGAGGCCCCATAGGCATTTGTAGAAGGAGCAAATAAACAAGCTGAGCACAGACAGAAAAGAACACTCAACCATGCTGCCTTGCTCATTCATTCATTCAAACATTCATTCAACATTATTTATTGAAAGCCTATTATGTGCCTGAAACTACACTAAGCAAACCCTCAGAGCCTAATAAGGTGTGTGGGAACTAGAGACCATAAAAAATAATGTCAATGCATAGGGCAAAATGGGGGCAGGCTCTTCAACACAGGATAGTAGGAAGGGATTTTCAAAAGAGGAAACAAGCAGAAATCATAAAACCAGAAAAAGTGGACCAGGTGGGAGGAATCTTGGATAGAAGATAGCATGGCTCATTTGAAGAACTACAAAGAGGCCAAGTGGCTGAAGCAGACTGAAGGAGGAAAAGGTTAATCAGCTGAGGATTAAAAAGAGACAGGGGCAGATCACTCAGGAACTTGGTCAGGAGTTTGGATTTTTGACCTAAGAGCAAAAGGAAGCTATTTAAACTTTAATAATGATCCAATTAAATATAAAAGCATATTCCTTCTGCAGGGTAGAGAAAAGCTGCTCCCAGATGATTTCACCAAAGCTCTTGGAAGACCAATGATAATGGAAATTTTCTTTGACCTTATTACTTTATTCTTTCTCTCTCTTTGTGGTGGCCTCCGGCCCCAGAACTAAACTGCAGAGTTACCATAGTGTGTACATGCCAATGAAACTGGTGATCTTCTAAACTAAATTTTGGGAGATGTGTATCAGAGGCAATGGAGTACATCAAGGAAGAACAAGGGTATTGGTGCAGATATGTAGAGGTTGAGTTTTGACGTATTATTTCACCGTCCTAAGCCTCAATTTTGTCTATCTTTAGAGTACATCTGGCAACATCCTCCCTATTTTCCTTATACAAGAAAGGTGAGGAGACATGAGATAATAGATGATCTAGAGGAATAGTATTTTCAAAAGAACCATTTTCTTAGTAAACTGCTAGTTTTAAATAACCAGGAAGAAAGGTTGACTGCATTAGTGAGAAGTCAAAATTTGAAAGAATAGACACAATTTTGCTATTTTCAAGCGCATGTGGTTGGTTATAGCAAGTAGAGAAAACTCTATTCTCAGTGGTATGTTACAGATTTTCTCTTAAGGAGCAAACCATATTTCCTGGAACAGTGTCCTTAGTGCCTCTCTTACAGTCATTGAGTGACTGTGGTAAATGCATTTCAGCTTACATGGAGCCATTAGAAAAGGGCAAAGCCTCCTACTAGTGATGGGAAGGGGAATTTGTTCCCAACAGGGAAAGAGGGAATAAGGAGAAGCAAATGGAAGAGAGAGAAGGGGAAGGCAAAGATGGCAGAAAACTTTTCAGGATACATGTAAGCTCTCCCCTTCACCCTTCAAATTTTTAGTAAAGTGATCTAACTCACAAAACAGGAGTAGCTTTATTTCCCTGGAAACAAGAGAATGGTCCAACACTACAATGGCTGTAGGAGGAAGACACAAGTCAGCAAGAGGAAGCTAGCCCCTGGAACTCCTAGAAGTCTGGGTGATACTTCAGCCTTCCCAGAGCCATGGAACAGCCATTCATATGAAGGTTGTTCATTCTCTAAAACCAAGGATGCCACTACTATCACCTCGGTTATAGGGGAAAGCAACGGTCATTACAGAGTATGTTTAGGTGGACTGGCATCTTGGCAATGAGTACATTGTGGAAAGCTGCCAACTTACGTTAGACCAGTTCTCTTACTCGGACTACACTTAAGGTCATCTTACTCACATCATTTTTTTTAGCAAACTCTTTCTTTTCAGAGTTTGGAAGGTTGCCTACAGCCCAGTTCCTTCTCCAAATCACGTAATCCCATTACACATGAAATCAGAAGTGTTTGTATTCATCCTTTAAGAGCCCTCGGAGTAGAAGGCAGTATAGTCTTACCTAGGGAGTGGCCAGCAATGAACTCACTGTCAGAAATGTGTGGAAGAAAGGGGACGTCATGCTTTCTGCTGGGCAAGGGGGCATTCAGAGAAGGAAAACAGGTCTGATACCATATTTTCAGATTTGATTTTCAACGTGGCATGTCCATAATATTGTAAAATATTTAAGGATACTAGCTATAAAAACTCACTTCATAGGTTCAAATTCTTATTCTACCACTTGCTACTACTGTGTGACATTTTACTAATCTCTTAACCTCTCTGAGGTTCAGCTTGATCATCCATAAAAAGGTCATACCTACCTCGTAGAGTCACTGGGAGGTTCAGTATATGTGAGTCCTTAGCACAGTGCCTGGCACTGCAAAAACACTTAGTAACTGGTACCTATCTTTATTTTTACAATTGTTAGTATCTTTAACATTGGGGCTCTTTGTCACTACTACTCACAGCTGGAATTGGATTTTATTTTATCTTATTTTATTTTATTTTATTTTATTTGAGAGAGAGAGAGAGTGGGATAATGAGCATGAGCTGGGGGGAGGAGTAGAGGGAGAAGGAGAAGCAGACTTTTCTCTGAGCAGGGAGCCTGAGATGGGTTTCGATCCCAGGACCCCGAGATCATGACCTGAGCTAAAGGCAGATGCAACCAACTGAGCCACCCAGTCACCCTTGGAATTGTATTTCAAAAACCTATGTAAGAATGATTACTAATTACTAATTACTTACTAAACTAGTCTAAGCCAAACTTTAAAGGAAGTGAGTTTATGTTCACAGTTATGTATTTGACATTTTTTTATCCTTGTTTTTATTGGCTCTTCCTTGTCAAAACAGCATCATCATACCTTGTCTGTCCTGTTGTCACATTCTTCTGCTAGGGGAAAGAAGCAATCCTTTTCAGCTGAAGCTGTTAATGGCTGACAATGATATATGTATAGAATAACTTAGATATAACCTTCATTCTTAATTCAAGGGTATGGGTTAAAGTGGACAGATGACATGATTATAGATACTATCTATCCTTTGACAGACATAGAGCAAATTCATCTCTTATCCCTAGTTCTGCTCCTACTTAGTTGCACAACCTTAAGAAGGTCACTTAACGATACATACTTTGCTCATTAGTAATATATTAAGCAATACTGTTGTGGCCTGTTTTTGTTTTAAAATGTGTAGAATCCATATTACACTTAGTAAAATTGTAGAAGATATTCTAGATTTGGATCTGCAATTAGAATGTAGAGGGGAAAAGAACAGGAGATACAGGGTTCTGAACCCAAATATGCCCCTCCATTTTTATTGTGATGAAATTCTTGACTTTATTCTTGACTAATCTGTTTTTTCATTACCTAAAAAATAAAATAATTAAATTAGAGCTATATCCCCCAAAGCATTCCATAAGTATGCAAAACAATGGGTTATACAAATAGGTTCTCTTCTTGTAGGAATTCCCAGAGAATGCTAATGTGCACTGTGACAATTTGAGGCAAGTATTCTTTATAGCTTTCTAAAACTTCTTTGATGAAAGAGCCATTTTTTTTTCCACAGTGTCCCTTATTCATGGAACCCCCTTTGAAAAACATGGAGCCAAGCAACCAGAAAAGTCCTTTCTGACTTTGACAGACTGAGGTTCTGTGAATTTGGAGTGAGGAGAGTAGTGAAGCTGAGGGAGATTTCAAGCTACAGAATTAATACGGCCTCATTCAGTGTCATTTTAGAGCAGTAATTCTCCTCAAGAGTTAACACTGCCTTCCCCTGAGCCCAAAATCATATGCCCAGAGAATCTTGGGCTCTGAAGGCACAATCCTTCCGTTTTTTTTGTTTGTTTTTAAAGTCGTCAAGATAGAAAGATAGGGAAAAAAATCTGTGACATTGTAAAGTATCATAACCCTCTGTTTGGTAGGATCTTTTATAGTTCAGGTAAAAGCAATCTGGAAAATAGAAACTTTAAAAGAGGTTTTTTATTTTATTTTATTTTTGCAGAACTGGACAAGAGTTGAGGGCTGTCACCTGTCTAATGCTGATAATTATCTGTGAAGACCTCTCTCGCTCTCTCAGATGAGTTCCTCTAGGTTTCAAAGAAACTCATTCCACAACAACTTGAAAGGGTAAAAAAGAGGTTGTCAGCACTAAAGTTGTTTGGCTCGAAATAAAAGATTCCAAGACTCAGTAAGAGAAGAAATGCCTCTCACAAGCTCTCTAAAACAATAAAAAGTTAGAATAGTCAAAATCACAATAATATTTCATATAAAGTATTTATAAACAAGGGCGCCTGGGTGGCTCAGTCGTTAAGCGTCTGCCTTCGGCTCAGGTCATGATCCCAGGGTCCTGGGATTGAGTCCCACATCGGGCTCCCTGCTCGGCGGGAAGCCTGCTTCTCCCTCTCCCACTCCCCCTGCTTGTGTTTCTGCTCTCGCTATCTCTCTGTCAAATAAATAAATAAAATCTTTAAAAAAAAAAAAAGTATTTATAAACAAACCAGTGGTTACATTTTGTCTTTATTACAAATTTAGTGACGAGGATATTTTAGAAAGCCTATAATTTAAACACATTAATGAAAGAAACAGAATTATAAGTATTAGAAGTAAAGAGACCTTAGAAGACTGTCTATTTGATTTTCCTTTTTCACTTCAAAGAAGAAATCAGCCCAGAAAGTGACTTCACAAAGCCACACAATAAATTAGTGTCAGAATCCAGGTTAGAAATCTTTTTTATTATTATTTTAGTTGAAGTATAGTTTACATACAATGTTATATTAGTTTCGTATGTACGACAGTAAATTGACAATTCTACAAATTTATACATTATACAAGGCTCACCAAGTTAAGTGTAGTCTGTCACCATACAACATTACAATATCATTGACTATTTTCCCTATGCTATATTTTTCATCTCTGTGGCTTATTTATTTTATAACTGGCAGTTTTTACCTCTTAATCCCCTTCACCTATTTAGAAATTTTGTCTTTTTAGATTAAGCTAGGTTTGGCAGGCACACATCTGCATATTTTATCTTAAAAAATATGACAAACTTTTGTTTTAGGATCATCACTATAATTACCTATGGAAATATGGTCATTTAAATTTTCAAGGAACTTACTACTGTCCCTTTAAGAATAATAGTTTGAGCAATTACCACTAATAAGCACAATAGCAATACCACTTTAATGAAATGCCACCTAGTGGAGCCTCAGAGACAAGACACACTTCTGCCACGTATTCTCCAAGAGAATTACCTTTCTATGGCTCACATTTTAATCAATATCATTATCTTCCTAAGTGTTACATGATTAAAAATAACACTGACAATTGTCTTACTTCCAGAGCACAGCAGGGAAGATGAGACTGCACAAAACTAAGTTGGTTTATAAGAAAGGAGATATATGGGGTCAAACTGAAAACCATGGAGCTAAGGGGCCCCAAATCTTCACCCTCATTTTACTATAATGGAAAACAAAAGAAGAATTAGAAGGAAGTTTGTTTTGCTACTGCCTTTTTATAGTCTGAGGCATCTAAGTCTGCACGGAAGGTGGAGGTTAGAAAAGGGAGGACATTTTGTCATGAACAGCCTACCAGAAAAAACTGCCTGGAATCAGAAACCCTCAGGACTAGGAAACACCTAAAATGTTGTCTGGTCTATTTCTCTGACTGTGGTGAGGTCCTCATGAATCTCATTTAAACACTCCACCCAGATAGTAATCTGGACAGCCTTCATGGAAGAATGAATGAGTCAATCTTGAAAGCCCTATCTGGAAAACAAAAACAATGGATGGACACCAGGAAGGCTGATTTCCATTCAATAGGAGGAAGAACTCTCAAAATTAGAAGTGTCCAACATGGATCAAAAAGACTGTCCCTGGAAGGCTGAATAAGCTTACGTTAGGACTAGTCCCACAGGTTGTTGAGTTTAAAGAGGCTTAATATAACTTAATATTAATATGGAGACCTATTATTTAAGAGAAATTGGAGTGAACTGTGTTGAATGGTAGAAGTTTAGGAATCTGTCTTAGGTTGTTCCACTGGGAAACAGACTCAGAGAGGGAGATTTGATTGTAAGATGTTACCTCAGGATCAGTACCTGCAGGTGGGTGAAGAAAGCAGGGCCGTGCAAAGGGAGGTATTGAGCAATAATGCACAAGCAAGAAAGGCCTCCTCAGATCCCACAGGAGGTCTGGAATTGGATGGCTTTGCAGAGTTGTCCTGCCTTGAGGCAAGGGCTAGTCTATACCTGCTAACCAGTCCTGGCTTTGGGCTGCCCCAGGGGAAGAGGTACGAACTTGAATTAGATGCTCTCATTGAGAATAATTCCAAGAGAGGAACTCGCTGAGAGTAGTCAGCAGTGAGTATCTGTGTCCCTCAGCTCTGAGAAGGACGTGGACAGCACAAAACAGCCTCTGGTACAGCCTTCTCTGTCTCTCTAGAACCTAACCAGAAAGTTACTCTTGTCATCCTCCAAGGTCAAATAACCCATAGCGTGGAGTTTGTTTGCAGAAGAGTGTTCCTCAAGTCTCTTTGTTTTCTATCTACGTGCTTTGGAATACCCTCACAATGACTTGCATTAGAAATCTCATTTCTGATATTTATCTTAGAAATCAGGCCTCACTTTGAGTTTTAACCTTCCTGTGCCTCATTTCTTAATCTATAAAATGGGTATAATAATATCTTCTCTCATGAGTACTATGGGAATTAAATAAAATAATAACTGTGAACTAACATAATAGGTAATTCACAGTAAACACTTAATGTGCTTTTATTACCAAAAAAGAAAGAGAGAGTATGCATATTCATACATATTCATATATATTCATGTATTCATATATTCATGTATATTACAAGCACATGCATATGCACACACACACACATACACACACACACAGACATTCAGGTTCTAATCTCCAATGTCCTTGCCTACACCAAGAGCTCTGAAAGGTTCCCCAAGACCCTTTTTGGAGGTCCATGAGATCAAAATTATTTTTACAGTAGTACTAAGACATCATTGCCTTTTTCACTTTCACTCTTTTTTGTGAGTAGGGTTTTCCAGAGGCTACCTATGACACATATTGATACTCTCTCAGATGTTAATAGGTTATCATTGCTATTTTTAAATTTACAAAATTTAACTTCTTTTAATTTCTAATTGGGATAACTATTGATAGATATAATCCACATAAGCAAAACCTTTTTAGGGTCCTCAGTAATTTCTATAAGTGCAAAGGAGTCCTGAGACTAAAATGTTTGAGAACCTCCAACCTGAGCAAACTTGGTAAATCCCTGCCACCCCCCTTTCCTATCACAAGCCTGCCTGATGGCCTTCCCTGACTTCTACTTCAAGGCTACTCTCTCTGTTTTTAATTAAGATCTACTCAGGCTATGATCTTGGAGATGGAGACATGGGATCGGGTCAGAGAGTGTGCTTTATCCCTAGGGATGGTCAGATGGAAGGTTCTGGAATATCAAATGAGGTACTAGAGAACTGAACAGTCAGAATTTGCACAGAAGATACTGTGTAGCACCAAATGGATCACTAAGTGACAGATGTCCTGCTCTCACTTGCTGACTGTATTTTCGGAGGATGGGCATTTGCAGAACAATGTGGATTCTATCATTAAATAAATTATCATGTGAGGCTTTCTCTAATGATTATCATAGAGATGATTCACTCAAGTCAGTTTGACAGTAGAACAAAAAATTGTAGCAAGGCAGTTTGAAACTGTCATAATTTAGAAAAAAAAGAATGACTCAGAACATTTGCACAGACCTCAGTTTCTTATCTCCCCCCAGCCCTTGATTATTGGAGCTATCAATATGAGGAAAGGGATTCGAATAGGAGGAACAGGGACGCTGTGTACCCAAAGGGAGAATTTCACGTGAAGGGAAAACAAAAACTAAGAAAGATCATCGTAGTTCTATGTAACTCTGTTTCCTGCAGCAGCTCAGATGCTACCCTCAGATCTCCTCTCGGCAGCTCTGTGAAGTAGAGATGGCCACCCACATTCTACAGATAAGGAACCTGGGGATGAGAGAGGTTTGAATGACTTGCCTGAGGCCACACTTCAATTAGGTGACAGAACTAGGTTACTCACCCACGTCTTTCCACCACAAAACATGATGCTTTGCCTTTTGTGTGCCAGAGAAATCCAGTTTTAAATTCCATTTAATGTTTATTAATCACCTGAAAAGACATTGAGTTAGAATTAGTGGATCTTCAAAGGTATAAAACTGCATCCACATGGGCCCTGACCTCAAAGGAGCCACAGGCAGGCTGAGAGCCACGTAGACTCCATGAGTGAGGAAGTAGTTGCAGAGTCCTGAAGGGACCCAGATGACAACAAAAAGGAAAACATATCCTTAGCACTGTTGGGTGCCATTCACATGGCACTTCACAAGCAACCCCTTTCATCTTACAGCTTTCTGGAGAAGGTATAATTATTGTTCCTATTTAATGGACAAGTAAACAGAGACCCAAAGTGGTGAAATAATTTGTCCAAAGTACACAATTAGTACGTTCTAGTGCTGTGATTGAAATCCAAGTCTGTGTGATTCATAAAGCCTAAGCCTTCTCTGTGCCCCACTGGCAAGGCAGGGAGCACTCCTAATCATCTGGAGTGGAGAGAGTCCTTGTGTGAGAGCAGATGCGACAGACTAGGATGTCATTGTCCATCCCTCAGTTAGAATTACCCCTTCTCTCTAGACAGTGTGGCTTAATGGTATTGTGGGTCAGACAAGAGTCTTCAAAAACTAGTATTAATCATTTGCTGGCACAGGGACACTCTGGATGGGGTTGTAGGTATTAAAGAGTACTATCATTTATATGATAGCACTTCTGTGCTTTTTTATTATACCGTGTACAAGTGTTACTTCCTCAATTAAAAGAAAAGCCAGTTACAGAGGGAGGGGTGATAAATAAAGGGAAGGAAAAAGGGGATTTTTAAGATGGAATTAAAGAATGCATAGAATTTTGAAATAGAGAAAAGAGGACAAGACATTCCAAGAGGGAAACATTTGAACAAAATGTGCAAGATAGTGTTATGAGCTGAATTGTGTCCCCCAAATTCCTATGAGGTCCTAACCCCCAGTAGTTCAGAATAGGACTGTATTGGGAGATAGGAACTTTAAAGAGAGGATTCAGTTAAAATGAGGTCATTGAGGTAGGGCACTAATCCAATATGAGTGGTGTCCTGATAGGAAGAGGAAGAGACGTCAGAGCACAGAGAGAAGGTCACGTGAGCGCACAGTGAGAAGGCAGACATCTGCAAGCCAAAGAAAGAGGCCTCAGGAGGAACCAAACTTACCAGCACCCTGATTTGGGCTTGCAGGCTTCAGAACTGTGAGAGAAAAAATTTCTGTTGTTAAAGTCACCCAGTCTGTGACATTTTGTTATAGCAGCCTGAGCAAGCTGATACAGATAACAAAGAACAGTCTTTGTGAGGAAGAGTCCGAAGTGGCCACCTTCATAAAAGATCAGGAGAGATGGTAGAGAGATAAAGTAGAAAAGACATCTGGGGTAGATCATAGGAGAAATGTGTGTATGGGCGTGTGTTAAGGAAAATCCAATTTTCAGAGCAGCCATGAAGAGTAAGGAAGAAGGGGAAAAGATTCCTCATCTACACCTCTCCACCTTGCAGAAACACTTGTAGTGGAAGAGTCTGCTGAGAATGTACTTTTCTTTCGTGGCCACTTGTAAGGTTACTTTGTCTAACCAAGTTTATGATTTCCTATCCTCTAATGGGTGCCTTTCTAGCCCAATTCTTTTCATTTCTTTATTGATGCCACCCTCTACCTTATTTTTATATACCAACTTTATTCTAAACTTTAGCTTTCTGAGGATTATGCAACAGCAAAATATACTGACCTGAAACTCTCAGAGTTAGGAGAGCCTTCAGAGTGTTTTGTCTAGCCCCCTTTATTCCCAATAAACAGAGTAAGGCCCAGAGAGGGGACTCCCAAGTTTACACACACACACACGGCCACAATACAGTGCCCTTCTTCCCCAGTTCACTGTGCCTGGCCCACCACCTGCTTGCTAGCTAACCTGGGCCCAGTTTTTGCTGAGACCAGGGAAGCTCCCAAACCAGAACACCTTTCCTCTACACAAAATACCATTCCCTTGTGTCTAGGTGGCAGGAGAGAGTGCACACAGAGTTTGGCGACTGACCCAAGGTCACATACCCAACCCTGACCAGAACTGAACCCAGTTCCTCCTCTCCTGTCCCGTCCCCTGATACCTCCATTTTCTACATCTTGCAAGTGATTCTGGCATGAAATTCTATTTGGGAAAACAGAAATGATCAGTGTCCCATTATTATACCCATTTCCAGTCACACACTGGCCAACTTTCATCCAGGAGCCATCTGTAAGAAAATGAAATGGTCCCTCTGCTCTACCCTCCCAGAAGCTCTTCCTAACTGTCAGTAGACTAGAGCCATAGTCTGCTGAATTGGAGCAGGCTTCAGAAGGTAATCTAGACTTTCACCTCCTGCAAATTGTTTTTGAGGTTCTGCTTAAATTTCAAGTGGCAACCTACTAATTTATTTATCAGGCAGCTTTTTGCACTTAAAGTTAATTGTTTTACAGTGTATTTTTTTTTAATGTAACCATTATAATCCAGGGGCCCAGTTGGTTCAGTCTCAGAGGGAGTTTATATTCAAAAAGTATGGTTACTATCCAAAAATAATGAGAAAGGAATTCTATTCTTCACTCATCTGCCCTGAAGGGGACCCAAATACATCACAAAATCCTTTCTTCTCCCACTCTTTTCTCTCAGTATGCTGCTATTCAATCACCATCTTCCCCTTCGAAAACTCTTCCTCTGCTCCCACTAAGGCTTTTTCCCTTCCCTTCCATTGCCCTCTCTCTCCCAGCCCTTTAAATAGATTGACTTAGCATCTCTCTCAGCAAGAAAGAATTATTCCTTTCACAAGAGGAAGAAATTGATCTGGCAATTTGGGGATTAACTTCTGTGGACTGTATGAGTCTGAGTCAATGTCTGCTAATTCCTACTTGCTGGTCCTTTTGAAGTGACTTGACCTCAGAGCCACTCTTCCACATGACAGTGCTTTAAATATTTGACCAAAAGTCCTTAAGCCTGTACCCACACTCTTTTCTGTTCTCCAAATCAAACATGCCTGCTATGAAGTTGTTTCTTCTCTGGGCCTTCATATGTGATATGCAATGTGAAAGTAGATGGGGTTAAAAGAACAGATGTTGACATTGTTGTTAACAAATGTTAATTAAATACTCAAATATGAATTAAGCCAGCCATTGTTTTTGGTGCTGAACATAAAGTGCCAAACAAAACTCTATCTTCCAGGAATATACCTTCTTGTTGAGAGAAACTGAAAATTAATTAGTAAGAAAATAAATATGTAAGATATTATGTAGTGATAAAACACTGAACAAATTAAAATAAAACATGAGATAGAGTTACTAGGACTTGGGGTAGAGTTACTTTAACTGTAGTGTTCAGGGATGGCCTATGGAGGATGTGATGTTGGAGGTGAGACCTGAATAATCTGAAGGTGGCAATCATGTGACAAACTGGAAGTCCAGTGCAAAGACCTTCAGAGGGTAAAATGGCATGGCATGTTCAAGGGGAAAGACCAGCATCCACGGGGTTGCAGTACAGTGGCGAGAGGATTATGTGTATCATCTCATGGTGGAGAGGTCAAGGGGAGTGCATTTTATTCTTAGGGGGGTGAAAAGCTACGTGAGGATTTGAGGTAGGGAATGATGACTGATTTTGTTTTTCAAAAGCTTGCTTGGTTTCTATGTGAAAACCAACTGATGGAAAGCAAGGGAGAAGGGCACAACACCAGGCTGGAATGGTCCAGGCAGGAGATGAAGGGGGCTTTCAGCTAAATTTGTAGGTGTGAAAATGATGAGCATGGTTTGGTTCTGTGATATGTTTTGAACCAGTGCAATCTTGGTTTTTCAGGTGAGCTGCCTTGGCCTACAGTGAAAACTCACACAACCTTCCTGAAGTCTTCTGTTTCAGCCTCTGATGTCTGTGGGCTACTGTTCAAATAAAAATGTGCATGTCACCTTAGAACAAGGCCACTGTTTTCATCACAGTCACATCTAAGCCCAGACATAAAAAGTAAATTTATGTCCCCAAAAAATATAGTCTGGAAATATGTATCTCTGTCTCCATCACAGAAAATGTCTTACATGATTACAGAGCAGTTTAGCTCCTTAAATCCCCAGTAGTTCCAAACTTCTACCTCTTTTTTTGGTCCCATTTTCATTGTATAACTGACTTGCTTGCACTTTACCTCTGGCCAGGTTTAGAGCCCCAGAATACCAGGACTGTTAGCTTGACTCCAAAGCTCAAGTATTCTGGACATTTTATGTATGATTCCACTATCTCATTCCACTCAAGGCGATTGATTAGTCTAAGCCAAACCAGGTAATTCCACATCCCTTGCTTAAGACTGACTCTGAAATGTGCATATGACTAGTCTGGCTAATACAATGCTGTAAGACAGCCTGCTGGGGGCTTCTAAAGAATTTATTATTTCTAGGAAAGAAATACAGAAAGGGATAGTCTACTTTCTTCCTCTAGGCATTATCATATCTGGAGATCACATAACTCTGCATAAAATAAAGCCCATGCTGAAGATGACAGAATAAAAAGATGGGAAGTCCTCAGTGACTATTAAGGCACTAATCAAAAATGCTTAGGGAAAAAAAGTAAATAAATGCCTAGAACGTGTCATATTGCTAAGCTTCCAGTTTTGTGAGATAATCAATTTCCTTTTTTTTAAGCCAGTTTTCATTATAGTTTTCGGTTATATACAGTCAAATTCATTCTATGAGAGACATTGTGGTTAATTTTGTTTTTAATTCAACAGGTATTTATTGAGTACCCACTGGGTCACATGCACTGTTTTGGGTACTAGCAATTCAGAGATGAATAAGATAATACCACTTCTTCTTATGACACCTCAATATTCTAATTTAGGAGAAGAGGAAGTAAATAGAAATAAATGGGTTAGCTTAGAAATCACTGAATGCCATGAGAGACTCCTAACTATAGGAAACAAACTGAGGGTTGCCAAAGGGTAAGTGGGGGGGGGGGTAACTAGGTGATGGACATTAAGGAGGGCACGTGATGTGATGAGCCCTGGGGGTTATACACAATTGATGAATTGTTGAACACTACATCTGAAACTAATGATATACTATGTGTTGGCTGATTGGATTTAAATTTTTAAAAATGTTCAAAAAAGAAAGAAAACTGTGAAGAAAATAAAATAGGGTAAGATGCTAAAGAATTACAGGAGAGCAAAGTCTTTTAAAAATTATTAGATGTGTGCAAAATTGGGCCAAGTACAGAGGTGCTCTCACCTCCACCCCCATATGTTTGTAGTAGCAAAAAACTAATGATAGTTACTAGAAATAATACAGATGTCCACCTCTAAGAGCCTAATGAGTTAAATTTTGGTACAGCTATGTGATGGAATACCATGTTGTTAATAAAAAGACTAGAGTATAAGATTATATTGCTTATATGACACCATCTCCAAGATAAATTATTTTTTAATTTTAATTTTAATTTTGTTTTAAAAGTATTTAATGACATAAAAATATTATATTAGTGCACTATGAAATGGTACGTAAGTGTACGTGCTGTGGATTCCCAGTGTTGGTTTTCTTTTTTAAGTTTTTATTTAAATTCTAGTTAGTTAACATGCAATGTAATATTAGTTTCAAGCGTACAATATAGTGATTCAGCTCTTCCATACAATCCCCAGTGCTCATCACAAGTGTACTCCTTAATCCCCATTACCTATTTAACCCATTCTCCCACCCACCTCCCTTCTGATATCTATCAGTTTGTTCTCTATAGTTAAGAGTCTGTTTCTTGATTTGTTACACTCTCTCCTTTTATTTTACCTTTGCTCATTTGTTTTGTTTCTCAAATTCTACATACGAGTGAAATCATGTTACTTGTCTTTCTCTAACTTATTTCTCTTAACATAATACTCTCTAGTTCCATTCACATCATTGCAAATGACAAGTTTTCATTCTTTTTATGGCTGAGTAATATTCCATTATATATTATCATATATATATATATATGTATATTTTTATCCATTCATCAATTGATGGAGACTTGGGCTGTTTCCATAATTTAGCTGTTATAGATAATGCCGCTGTAAACATAAGGGTTTCATGTTTCCCTTTGAATTAGTATTTTTGTATTCTTTGGGTAAATGCCTAGTAGTGTGATTGCTAGATCATAGGGTAGTTCTATTTTTAACTTTTTGAGGAACTACCATACTGTTTTCCAGAGTGACTGCACCAATTTGCATTCCCACCAACAGTGCAAGAGGGTTCCCCTTTCTCCATATCCTCGCCAACACCTGTTGTTTCTTGTGTTGTTGATTTTAGCCATTGTGACATGTATGAGATGACATCTCATTATAGTTTTGATTTGTATTTCCTGGATGATGAGTGATGTTGAGCATCTTTTCATGTGTCTGTTGGCCATCTGTATGTCTTCTTTGGAGAAATGTCTATACATGTCTTCTGCCCAATTTTAATTGGATTATTCATTTTATGAGTTTTGAGTTTTATAAGTTCTTTATATATTTTGACTAACCCTTTATCAGATATATCATTTGCAAATATTTTCTTCAATTCCATAGGTTGCCTTTTAGTTTTATTGATTGTTTTCTTCACTGTGCAGAAGCTATACCAAAAATGCAGCAGCAGAAAGAGAAATTGAGGGATCAATCCCATTTACAATTGCACCAAAAATAATAAGATACCTAGGAATAAACCTAACCAAAGAGGTGAAAGACCTGTACTCTGAAAACTATAAAACACCGATGAAAGAAATTGAGGATGACACAGAGAAATGGAAAAACATTCCATGCTCATGATTGGAAGAACAAATATTGTTAAAATGTCTATACCACCCAAAACAATCTATACATTTAATGCAATCCCTATCAAAACACCACCAGCATTTTTCACAGAGCTAGAACAAACAATCCTAAATTTTTTTATTATGTTCAATTAGCCAACATATAATACCTCATTAGGTTTTTTGTATTATTTATTTTATACTTTAATATAATGTATTACTTGCTTCGAGGGTACAGGTTTGTGATTCATCAGTCTTACACAATTCACAGCGCTCACCATAGCGCATACCCTCCCCAGTGTCCGTCGCCCAGCCACCCTATCCCTCCCACCCCCCTCCACTCCAACAACCCTCAGTTTATTTCCTGAGATCAAGAGTTTCTTATGGTTTGTCTCCCTCTCTTGTTTCATCTTGTTTCATTTTTCCCTCCCTTCCCCTATGATCCTCTGTCTTGTTTCTCAAATTCTTCATATCAGTGAGGTCATATGATAATTGTCTTTCTCCGATTGACTCATTTTGCTCTTTAGTTTTTGATGCAATGTTCAACAATTCATTAGTTGCAGATAACACTCAGTGCTAAAATTTGTATGGAAACACAAAAGACTCCAAATAGCCAAAGCAACCTTGAAAAAGAAAAACAAAGCTGGAGACATCAAAAGTCCAGACTTCAAGTTATATTACAAAGCTGTAGTGATCAAAACAGTATAGTACTGACACAAAAATTGACACACAGATCAATAGAACAGAATAGAAAACCCAGAAATGAGCCCACAACTATCTGGTCAATTAATATTCAAAAGCAGGAAAGAATATCTAATGGGAAAATTCTCTTCAACAAATAGTGTTGGGAAAACTGGACAGCAACATGCAAAAGATTGAAATTGGACCACTTTATTACACCAAACACAAACATATATTCAAAATGTTTTAAAGAGCTAAATAGGAGACTTGAAACCATCAAAATCCTAGAGAAGAACACAGGCAGCAACCTCTTTGACATTGGCCATAGCAACTTCTTTCTAAATATGTTTCCTGAGGCAAGGAAAGCAAAAGCAAAAATCAACTTCTGAGACTTCATCAAAACAAAAAGATTTTCCACAGCAAAAAAACTAATTATTATTAAAAATAAAAGGTTGATTGTAGACAAGTATGCACAGTGTTACCCCAATTCTTAGAATTAGAAAAAGGATAGGAGGATATAGATATAAAATAGAAATTCATTTCTGGAGAGATACATAAGAAAGTTTATCAGTGTCTTTTAGAAGTAGAGAGAGGAGACTTTTATCTTCTATTTCATGCCTTTCTGTGTGTTTTTATTTTTTTTATTTTTTTTTTAAAGATTTTATTTATTTATTTGAGACAGAGAGAATGAGAGAGACAGAGAGCACATGACAGGGGGAAGGGTCAGAGGGAGAAGCAGGCTCCCTGCCGAGCAGGGAGCCCGATGCGGGACTCGATCCCGGGACTCCAGGATCACGACCTGAGCCGAAGGCAGTCGCTTAACCAACTGAGCCACCCAGGC
>NC_138375.1:46944921-46981529 GCF_054177405.1 Leptonychotes weddellii | reverse complement strand
TTCTGTGTGTTTTTAGAATTTACTTCACCATGTACATTTTTAATTTATAAAATAAATATATTTAAAACATTTTTGGGGTGCCTGAGTGGCTCAGTTGTTAAGCGTCTGCCTTCGGCTCAGGTCATGATCCCAGGGTCCTGGGATCGAGCCCCACATCGGGCTCCCTGCTCAGTGGGGAGGCTGCTTCTCCCTCTCCCACTCCCCCTGCTTGTGTTCCCGCTCTCGCTTTGTCTCTCTCTGTCAAATAAATAAATCTTTAAAAAAAAAAACATTTTTATAACATCTAAATTTTCTTCCAGGGTAAATATGAGTCTAGGAATAATTAATGAAAGTAAATATTGCTTAGGAGGAGTAGCTTTTGACATACGTGACATAAGAAGAGAAGAACCTGATTTTAAATAGGAACCAGACAAAAAGTGAGGCCATCTGTTCTGCCTGGTCATCTGGCATACACTCTCCCCACCATCAGGAGTAAAACCTGCAGGAAAAGATTCTACCACCACAAGCTCTGCGACTACCCAGAGCAGCATTGCATGAGACCAGCTGCCAGGATTATCCACAAGATAATTTCAGGGCAGAGAAATGATGAGGGAGGATGATAGAAACATATTTGAGAATTGCCAGAAGAGGCCAAAACCCTGACAGATCATGGGAGAACCTAAGGAAGGGACCCCATGACAAGGGACTCAAGACCTGGAGGTCAAAAAGAAGATAAAAAGTTGTTCCCAGGTGTATCTGCATGACCCTCCAGGAGATTACATACCACGTCCTCCCATCTAAGCCAGGCCAAGAGCCTGTGTTGATCTCATTTAAGCTGTGATCTCCCTCTTTACTGAACATGTGTTTTGAAAAATCCTCATCTGCTACATGTCAAACCCATATTTGTAACACAATCAGCAGGTCTCCAAAGGAGGCTGACTCAAAGCCAAGGATTGGGCAATCCACCACAATAATGAAGAAGATTAGTGGCAGGGTGCTTTTCTGGCTGCCTGATTTCCATTTTCCTTTCAGTTTTGTCTTCTTGTCTTATCAATAACCATCACATATTTGGTGACTAGCGAGCCAATTTTCTGATAAATAGCACATGTGGTGAGAAATGATAGATCAAGATGAGGAAAATAGGTTTTTGTTCATTCATGGAAGCTCCACACAAAGTACTGTTCTGTAAGTGCCCATCCTTGAATATGTCACATGCAGTCACTAATGATAACCAGAGTTGTTGTAAACCTTGGGCCTTTTTGCTCTTTCACTCATTTACTGTGTAGTTTCAACCAGGTCCGGTAAATTCATTCTAACATGCCTTCTTTGTTCCTAACAGGATATTAGGCAGGAATGGTAATCCATGGAAGAGAAAGGGATGTAAAATACACAGTGGTTTCCATTAGTTTGTTTTGCAAATCCTAATCTCCCAAATGTTTTCTCTAACTCAAAGCAAGCAAGATTGTGACACATGTGGCTTTCCTATGCTCATGGCCAGCATCACTGATTCAGCATAACATTTTCTCCTACTGCTTCTAGATGAAGACTCAGAGCTTCAGGCAACTATTTGAGAACTGACAGATAAGCTAGACTACCTGCCATCCCTGCAGCTGCTCTGGCCAGCTTTAGTTCCAATCCATCGTTTAGGTCCCAAAGGTATCAATTTCCCTTGCACTGTCCAGTGTGAGGTGTGTGTATAATGTAGTATATTATGCCATTACTAAGGGTGACCACTAAGGAGCTTTTAATTTGCATAGAATACATCCTTATGCTGAAAAGGAAACTAAACTTTACTCACAGATCATCCTTTGTCATTGAAAGTCTGGAAATTTGGGGCGCCTGGGTGGCTCAGTTGGTTAAGCGACTGCCTTCGGCTCAGGTCATGATCCTGGAGTCCCGGGATCGAGTCCCACATCGGGCTCCCTGCTCAGCGGGGGGTCTGCGTCCCCCTCTGCCCTCTTCCCTCTCGTGCTCTCTGTCTCTCATTCTCTCTCTCTCAAATAAATAAATAAAATCTTTAAAAAAAAAAAAAAAAGAAAGTCTGGAAATTTGTGGGTTCCTCATTAATTCATTTCCTTGAGACTTTCTGAAGAGTTTAAAAATAACCCAATACAGGGGAAAGAAAATTTAACTCCCATCTCTATGCACTCCCTTTCCAGGTTTCCTTTCAAGGGAAGGGGGGGTGGATTGCTAACATAATTGGTCAGAAATCAAGAAATAATTGTGCCGTGAATATTAATGGATTAGAGACTTAACCCATGTTATGCTCCTCTTTCTATGCCTTCCAATACACACAGCGTGGTTAGTAAATCAGATGAGGACTTTCTTTGGCAGGACTTGTCAGGTCAGCTGCCTCGCCTCTTCTTAAACTTCATAAAACTTTCACTTAGCTGAGTCAGGGTTCTCCTTGGAACCTAGCCATTGCTCTCTGCCTTCATGCCAAATCATGCTGGACCTTGTGCTGGGTTAGAATTTTATTCATTTCAGCTCCTTCCAATTAACAAAAATATTTCAAGCACCTACTATGTGCAAGCATCATGGTGGGTGGTAGGCATTAGCCATGTATAAAGCACAGAAAAAAATAGATCTTATATTTTTTTGATAAGTAAAACCTAGAGTTATTCAGATGGATGGTGATAAGTGCTTTGGAAAAACTTAAAGCACACAAGTGGGACAGGGAATAGAGGGGTGAAAAGAGCTGTTCTGATTTCAAGTAAAGTGGTCAGGAAAGCCCTCAATGAGAAGGTGACAGTTGAACAACACACTAGGAAGCAAATATCCAATCAGGTGGCTATTTTGGGAGAAAGGCACTACAGATATGGAAAGGAGCAAAGGCAAAAAGCAGGGGGCATGACTGGGTGTCTGAGGAGCAGTAAGGAGGCCAAGTGGCTAGAACAGAGTGACCAAAGGGAAGAGTGATAGATGAGGTCCAAGTTTTGAGGTGGATCGTGGGGAGCAGATTGCTTGGGTGCTCGTAGGTCATTGTGATGACTTTGGATTTTACTCAGGTTTAGGGGGAATAAAGAAGAGCTGTGTTCGTTTTCTATTACTGCTGTTACAAATTAAACAACAAATTTATTCTTTTACAGTTCTGGAAGTCAGAATTCCAAAATCGGTTTTACTGGACTGAGGTCAAAGTATTGGCAAGGATGGTTCCTTCTGGAGGTTGTGAGGAGAGAATCTGTTTCCTTTTTTTTTTTTTCATAGTTAGTGGTCCCTGTATGCCTTTGCTTGTGGCCTCTTCCTTCATTTTCAATGCACATGGCTTCAGTTTCTGTTTGCATTGTTATACCACCTTTTCCCCTGACTCTGACTATTCCAGCTCCCTCTTATAAAGATGGTTGTAGTTACATCAGCTCCCCCCTGCCAAAATCCAAGAGTACCTCCTCAGCTCAAAATCCTTAATGTATTCATGTCTGCAACATCTCTTTTTGCCATATATGGTAACATTCATGGATTCTGAGGATTAGGACATGGACATATTAGAGGGCATTATTCAGCCTACCACAGATACAGGTATCCCTGCTTTCCAAAAGTTTGAGTTACGCCAATTCACTTTTAGGAATGATCTACTTTAGTACCTGATTTTAGCTAACAAAGAAATCTGAAGAGAATTTTTGCTTTCATTAGAAAAGCTGTTACTGTACAAATGTAGGCCTTTCCTAAAAGCAAATTTCGCCTAGTGTGAACATTTGGCAAGTGGGATATACTCTTTGCTTTACACTATTTTGCCTTATGAAAGGTTTTGTAGGAACTCCACTTCTAGATAGTGAGGCAAGACTGTATCTTAACTTGATTCAGGTTTCTAGTGGGTTCTCTGGCTGCTCTGTTGAGAATAGACTTCTGGAATTACAAGGACAGGAATAAGGGAACCAGGTAGGTGGCTCTTGCAAAACGTTAGGCAAAAGATGATGATGTTTCAGTTCAGAGTAGTGGCAGCAGTTTTGTTGGGAACTCACACCTTGGATACGTTTTGAAGATAAAATCAACATGATTTGTTGCTATCAGCTATGAGGAAAATAGAAGAGCAACTGATCCCTCCATGTCTGAGCAGTTGGAAGGATAGATATGGTTTTTTCCCAAATGAGAAATGTTATTGAAGGAGGAGATTTAGAGGAACAATAATGAGTTTGGCTTTGTACATATTGAATTTGAAATGTCTATTGAAAATTCAAATTGAGAGTCAACATTTGAATTAAATTTTAGGACTTGAACGTAAACAGGTGAATCAGACTAGCCTTTACCATAGTTGGGTACTGAGAGTTATTACACATTGTATGTTAAATACCATTTGACTATTTTTCTTTTTTTATGTAATTTACATAGGAATGTTGTGAGGGCAAGAGAATATGGAAGATGGGCAGTAGCAGGGAAGGATAATTGTACTACCAAAACTCTGACTGCAATACCATTGAAACAGCATTGAAAATATCCAAAATACCACTTAACCCCAACACTGTGTATATTTGCAAATATAGTTTCAGTTTCTAAGGTTGCTAGAGACATCTACCAAGATCCCTTTGAATCTTAGTTCATGGTCTATTTCAGTGATCTTAAACTCTGTGCAGAATCAGGGGAGTATTTAAAATGTACCTTTCTGACTCCATCTCTAGAGTCTGACTCAGAAGGTTTGGGTGATAGTAATACTGGTCTGCAACCCAGATAGGAGTGTGGGAGGAAAGAGGAAGGAGACATTGTTTGTGGCAAATCGGCCTACGTAGTAGTGGTTTGGTTTGGTTTGGTTTGGTTTGTTTGGTTTGGTTTGGTTCGGTTTGGTTTAGTCTGTGGTTCATGAGCAAATTGCATTAACCATGAGAAAATTATCACTTTATTCTCACAACACCCTAAGAAAGGGTGGTGTTGGTGGGAAGAAAGTAATAGTATTAGTGTCATTTTACAGATGAGAAAACGGAAGCCCCAAGGAATGATGACTTACCAAGGTCACACAGCCAGTCTAGGCTGAGCTGGGATTTTAAGCTAAAATTGTTTGACTCCAATTCCCATATCCATGCTAGTACCTGTTGGGAATGGGAACATGGAAGGATGAATGGTTGAATGTGTGGAAAGGGGGTGATTCTAAGGTGCTGTTAATAATGTCTGGATTTACGTTGGGACAGTGGAGTGAGTTCTGGAGTCAGGCTGCCTGGGTTCAAATCTGGACTCTGTGACTTACCAGTGATGTGACCCTGATGCTATCTCACCTCTGTAAATCTCACTTTTCTTTTCTGCAAATAGAGCTACAAACAGCACCTATATCTCAGGGTTATTGTGTTGATTAAAGAAGATAATGCACTGAAACCCTATTCACCATGGCCTACAAAATCTCTATATGATCTGCCATCTGCTTTCCTCTCCAACCTCAAGCATGAAATACTCTCTCCCATTGTGCATCTTGTTCCAGAGATGCTGACTTCTTTTTATTTCACAAAAAGGTCTGGTTCATATGGGACATTTATCTTGGAATACTCATCTGCCTGGAAAACTTCCCCCATTAAAAGAATGTCAGTTCAAATGTTTTTCCCACACAGAAGTCTTCCCCGTACACTCAAAGAAAAGTAGTCCTTCCTTCATGAGTCACTATCTGAAGCTGTTTGTTTCCCTGATTATTACTATCACTCCATCTAGAATTTAAGGTGCATAATGTCACTTGTTTATTACTATAGCCAGAGCTGTTAGAAAAGTACCTGATAGTAGAGGGGACTCAATAAACATTTGTGGGAAAGAAGGAAGGGAAGGAGGGAGAGAAGGAAGGAGGAGGGGAGGGAGGCTGGATGGGAGGAAGGAAGGGCAGAAGAAAGGGAGGGAAGAAAGGAATAAAAAACAGAAGGAAGGATGGACTTGGCCTATCACCTGATGTATAGAAGTACGAAAGATACGCTACTACTATTATGATTAAAGAAATAGTTATTAAAATACCTACTATAAGCCAGGAATTGTGCTAAGCTAGATTTACCAGCCTTATAGCAGAGTATATCTTTCTGAACCACTGTTGTGTATGGACTGAAAAGTTGAGGTGGGGATGGCCCACTGTGAGACACTCTAACTCTTAGGGCTCATTGAATTCGGGACTTACAATCACATCTTCAATATCTGTAGGAAATTCAAATTCAACTGGAACTTGTCCCATGCACAAAACTCATTCTCCAAGCTCACACCAAACAGATGGACTATGCATTGTACCTAGGAGTCCAGCCAACTCTGGCTGTGCTGGTTACATTGGAGAATCTCACAGAAATGGGGTAGAATTTACAAATTTCCAAAGGGAAGTGAGCTCCTAAGTCCCACTTCCAATTCTGAATCGCAGAGGTTATGGGTTTTAAATGGATCTTTTCATTGTTTATCTTCACTCAATGTTCACTCCTTTTCCATCTGGGATGATAAGACATCATCTGTCACCTCTGCCAACCTCATCATCACAATTATCTGCCTGGCAGAGAATGACTGGTTTGGGGAACAGATATAGCTTTTCTAGAGAGTTAAATATACACATCCTTCTTCTGCAGGGTTTTGAGCATTGGTGAGTGAAAGCAGGAAAGGTTCTGTGCCAGAGAACTTTGGTGATCTCTCATTCCTTTACCAGCTTGAGTTACCAACTGGGCATAAATGCCCTTCAGCCGAGAATGAAACAGGCTCAGTTCCCAAAGTAGAACCATGGTCTGTGTTAAAAAGAATTTTTGAGTCTCCTCCTTTGGGCATCTACAATGAGATATTTAAGAGGATAGCACCAGTAACTTGCTCTTATTGGGAGACACCCATTCTATCCAGATTTGGAGTGTGTCAATCTAAAAGTGAAGCCTTTACTGTCCTCCTTGTTTTGGCAAAATAAGTGTTGGAATTCAGTTCACTTAAAGAACATTTACTATGTGCCAGGCCCCATGTGTTGATGTTACAATAGTAAACAAGCCACTTCTCTCATGGAGCTCATAGTCCAGTGGAAAATAAAGTCAAGGAAATAATTCATTATAAGCCAATGTGATGAGTGCTAGGCTGTTATAGGGTACTTTTTGGAGCCCAGAGATGTTTACCTAACCCAGATTTAGTGGACAGAAGGGCCTGCCAGAGGAAGAGGTATTTTTATCTGAATCCTAAATGAATCATGGGCCAGTAAGTAGTCAATGGATCTGAGATCCAGGTCTCATTTTTTGAGTTATTAGTCTTATGAACATGGGCAAGTCTTTTAAAATCAAATAACATCAGTCTCTTTATCTTGGAAATGGGGTTAATAATACATCTCACAGGATCTTGTGACCAAAAAAAAAAATGGGCAAGTGGTTGGAAAATTCTAAAGCATTCTACAAAGTGCAAGGCAAGGTGTTATATGAGACACCACTGCTATTGATCCTCTAGCATCGCAGCCTGTAAGTGCTTGGATTGAAGCCAATCCAAAGCCAAGTTTGGCTTCACCTTTTCCCAACATCATTCATCCCTGAAAGTGCTTTGAAGTTATTTTTTAACCAAGCTCCACAAATGGAAACTCAAATTTATTGCCAGCTTAACTCTGCTGATATTCAATCTTATCTCCCACCACATCCCAAGTTCTGACCCCATAAGGTTTTTTTTCTAGTCTTCATGCTTTCCTAGGAAGCAAAAGAGCATGATCCATGAATATTTACCAGTATGATTTGTGATTTGTAAGCAGATTTGAGAATAAAATGTTAATATTTCAAGCATCAAGGTTGAAATGCATTCAAACTAAAACGGAGCTCTATTCCAAAGCAAATATGAGGAACAAGCTCTTCCATGGCATTACAGCAAGATTTATTTTTATGTCTCATCTTCTATAAAGCATAGCAATGCTCTCAACTCTCAGAGCAGCCCTTCTCACCTATCATCCTTGGAGGCACCAGAGTTAAATTTCTCTCTTCCTAAACTGAAATACATTTTCCCGCTAATGAATAGATCAGTGGCCAATGTATTCATCTCCAAGTGTGATATCTGGAATTACCTATGAGATAGAAAACCACACTCTAGAAACTGTGGGCCCAATGCTCAGAAAATCAATGTCAATTCCTTAGATATATTTGGACAAAACAAAATGCCCAAATGAAATAAGAAGTCAGAAGATAACCTAAGAGAGAAAACGAGAGGAAACACTCAGCATTAATCTACAGAGAAAATGCTTGTACCCTGCCCCACATTGTTGTAACTCAGCATAAGCAATTACCTTTTCTCTTTCTTTTTTTTATTTCAAGTTTTTATTTAAATCCTAGTAAGTTAACACATATGGCAGGTGTAGAGTTTAGTGATTCATCACTTACACATAGCACCAAGTGCTCATCACAAGTGCCCTCCAAGTACTTTTTCTTAGATACAGACTTTTCTAGAGAACTTTTGATCCAGATGAAGAGTTCTCATCCTAATACTGGATCTTAGAAAGATAAGATAAAGACTCCCTCTCAAGCCTGCTCAACCTCGACACCTGGCATGATTTGACTGATGACTAAAATGCTGAAATAAAACTAAAGCCATGGGTTGAGGTAAGAATTAATGGAAGGGTTTGTTTTGTAGGTTTTTTTCAAAATATGTTGCCATTCATTAAAAATCCAGATGAAGACTTCGAGGACCAGATGTTTCCATCTGAGTCTCCTTTGGAAGAGAGTATAGTGGAACAGTTAATTAAAAACCTGAATTCTGGAGTCTGTCTTAACTTTAGTTGTACTAGAATTTTTTATTTGCCCAGTATTTGCATTTTGGGGCTAATACAGAAAAGCCATAGTTTCCCTTCCTACCAATAGGTTGAAATCAAAGGAGAGAGCAATGACTTGAGGATGCAAGAAAAGATGATCACAAAAGCTTCTTTGGGGTATCTAATAAAGGGAATCAGTGATGAGGTAGTGCAAAGAAGGTAAGTTTAGAACGTTTTCATGTTCAAGAGAGAAACTGTCTGAGCAGGACTGACACAGAAACACCTATTTGTCCTCAATCCTGAAGATCATTTGAAGGTGATTAACTTCCCATCTACATTGTCTCTAAAGGAAGGATATCCTTCTCCCTAACCTTAAAAATAGAGTCTGAGAGGTAACACAGAGATGCCTGTGAAAGAGAGTTGACACTGTATTTTGGTTCATGATGCATAAAACAGATTATGAAAGACAAACTCCCCAAGCTATACTGCAGAACCATTAGACAGCACATCTTACTTGCAGGTAGTTTCTTAAAGGATTTGTCTACAGCTACACCATGGAAGCCAACCACAATGATGCAATGTGCTTTGAATATCTAGTTGAGAGGGAGAACAACCACCTTTGGAAATGGTGGGAATAATACAGAGCCTGGAAAAGCCTTGCAGTTAACATGGAACTGTGTCTGAGCCATTCATTCATTTGACAAATATCTATTGAGTTCCTATTATGTACCAGGCACTGTGGTGGGCACCAGGGAACCCATAGTAAGCAAGACAAACTTGGTCCTTACTCCAGTGAAACTTACAGTTTAAAGGGTGCTACGAGGGGCGCCTGGGTGGCTCAGTCCTTAAGCGTCTGCCTTCGGCTCAGGTCATGATCCCGGGGTCTTGGGTTTGAGCCCCGCATTAGACTCCCTGCTTGGCGGGAAGCCTGCTTCTCCCTCTCCCACTCCCCTTGCTTGTGTTCCCTCTCTTGCTGTGTCTCTGTCAAATAAATAAATAAAATCTTTTTTTAAAAAAAAGGGTGCTATGACAGTTTTATGGACCACCTACAATTGGATGTCATGGAAGCCCTCCTTTAATAATAGCAATTAAGAATTGAATAAGCCTTCCAGTTCTTTTAGATATTCCTCAAAGGAGGTATTTTTCATTTCTTACCTCTGAACACACTATACTTTATCAGGATCCTCTTTAGATGGAGGCATCAGAAGTGAACCTCAGATGTATTTTAAGAAGAAGGGAACAGGATTCTCCATTCTCCCTATTCTGAATACATTGTTACATTAATGCAGCCTGTGATCCCAGTGGCTCTCGTATTAACATAATAATGATGATGATAATGATGATGCTGATGAATAAGAATAATGAGAATGCCAAGATTCTGAATGCCTGGACTAAAGTCTGTATTCTATCTCTGTCTTGGTTTGGGTTCCTCCAAGAGCGGAAATAAGTTGAGGAACAGATACAAGACCTAGATGGCCTGACTCTGCCATATACTCCTCACAGGTAGTTCCTTCTTCTGAGAAACCCCTTCTTCCTCCCTATATTTCTCGGCTTGCCCACTCCCTGGCTGGTAGTGTCTGTAAAAATCTTTGGATCCTAGATACCACTTCCTACAGGAAGCCTTCCTCAACTCCCAAACATGGTTGGCTTGCCCTCTTACATGTTTCTATAGCATATTGCCTTTGCTTTTGTTATGGCACTCACCTTGCTATATTTGCATTGCCTATTGTTCATTTGGATTCATACAACTGTGAGTTCTAAATAGACATAGAAGGTGAGTGAATGAATGATATTCACTACTTTGCTGTGGACCAAACAAGCATAACCTCCCACATAACTTTGTTTTTTAAAAAAGCACAGATCTGCCTTCAGCATAAATGTTGATTTACTCCCAGTGAATATTCTTCCATTAGGCCTATTCTGGTTTCTTCTAGTCCATGAAATATGACTTATTTTGTTTATTGGAATAGAATAAGGAAAAGCACATGGTTTTTAAAGACTATTTGGTGGATGCAAGGGGAGACAATCCCACAATAATCAGGCTGCCTCTCCAGCCTGTAAGTCCTGGTGAATCCCTCTAGACCACTTCTAGATAGTATGTTCAGGAAACTAATTAGACACAAGGTCCCACAGACGGATGTCCTCCAGATGATGCTGCTAGTGAGGCAAAAAGAGATTGACACTGTGTGATTTCCCCCCTTAACTGACAGAAGAGTCCCCAGGGAAACAAAAGCCAGGACCTGAGGAACCAGTAGAAGAATAAAGAAGACCATGGGCATTAGTGTCTAAGAGATCTTGAATTAAACTCCGGATCTGTCCCTTATCAGCTATATGACCTCACAAGTCACTTACATCCTATGAGCCTGACTTTCCTCTGCTGTAAAATGGGGATAACATTTCTTTTCTTAAAAACATGCCTGGGATTTAATATATCCTGATCTTAAAAGATAGATGGTAGCATATAGACCAAAGAATATCTAATTTGAAGTGGAAAAGGTAAAAAAAAGGCAGTGTTGCTACTCTTAAGAAGCAAATAGCTTTTCTGAAAAGATTCTTTTATACTATTGCAACTGTAGCATGCATCAGGCTCACCTGCAGGACTTGTTAAAATAAAGGTCAATCAGCCTGACCCCCTGAGTTTAAAATAAAGGTCAATGAGCCTGACCTCCTGAGTTTCTGACCTGCATTTGAACACTGTGTTGGGTCCTGGGGATATAGGAGTGGGCTCACTGGTCCCTGTCTTCACAGATCTCATAATTTAATGGAGGAGGCAGACATTAAACAATATTCAGACACATGGAGTTTTCAGAAAACAACATCACATTCAGACTGCCCCCCAGAATATCATTAAGCCCTGTACTGGTTCTCAAACTTTGGTGTACATAGAAATTATCTGGGGTGATGGGTGTTCAAATGCAGGTCCCAAGCTCTACTCAGAGAGTTCAGTAAGTTCGAGGTAAAGCCAGGAATCTGAATGTTTTATAAGTTCCCCAAATCACCCTGATGTAAGTGGTCTTCACCCCACACTCTGGAAACACTGCTTTATTAAAAGACATCATTCTTTGCTGATAGATTTTTAATGCAGTCTCCCAATTGAAGTAAGCCAGACTGTATTTCCTTCCATTTTAATGAAGGAGTTACTCAAAATTAAATCTCTGTGCTTCACTCTCTTCCTCTGGTATTTTGACAGCCTTCAGGGAGCTATTTTAATTAAGTAATTCACGGAGAGAACACCTGTTCAGGTGTGTCTTGGCTTTATTTGGAAAACAATAATTATAAACCAAAATCTCACTATTCCTGGAAGGAGATGGGCATCTATTTATTTGAGGCATAAATAATATTTGTAAAATGGGAAAGAACAGTGACAATGTATGTTCAACTGCAAACTAGATTCAAGCACCACCTGATAATATCAATGCTTGTAGGAAATGCAAATAAGTCTCATCTCACGTAAGCATTTCTAGTCACTGAAGGGGGGCCACGGGGAGCTATGTGACAGAATAATCCTAAAATTAGTTCTGAGTTCAGTGGCACAGAATGAGTGTAGAAGATGTCACATGGGTGGGACAAATGCTTGACAGGCTCTGGTTCCTGCTCCTTCAAGACATGGGTGCAAGTGAGAAACAGGCCACAGATAAAGTGAGCCGATATGAGAATGATGCCAATGTAGAGAGAAATCACCAATTTACCTGAGGCCTGAGAGACTTTCGAGCACTTACTCTACATCCACAGGAAGCAAGACCATATCAGTAAGGGTTGCCCTTTTCCCCACATTCCCCAATGATACAATGGAATGCTCTGTTAATGGTCTTTTCATTTGTCCCCTCCTAGTAACATGAGAAGGAGAGCATGCAGGTACAATATACATTGCCAGACTAGCTTGACAAGACATTAGCACAACCTGTAACAGGAGGATGAAAAAAAAAAAAAAAACCCTCAAATACTTAATGAAAATAACACACTGCCTATCAAAGGAATAGAAGTTCTTTGGCTGGGGGAAAAGAAATTTCGGAGTCAGATAGTTATTGGGCTTCTGTCAAATCAGAATGCCCTATGTTGCTAATCTATATTATGAAAGTTGGAAAAAATGGTGTTAGATTACAGTCTAAAAAGAGATTCTGAGTGGCATTCAAAATTACTTTGGTCCACGATTATTTATTAATATAGCTAGTGCAGGTCTCCACAACTGAGCGAGTCATCAAGTCAAAAATTACCCACTCATGTGCCATTATGCCTTTTCTTAACATTCACTCACAAGTATTTATGGATCATATCACATGCAGAGCACAGAGTGAGACACTGCAGGAGGGCACAAAATTCAATCACAAGGGGGCACCCTCTCCATTTGGAGAAACAGAGTACTTGTAAACCATATCATCCCACCAAATACATAGAACCAACTGTCCATATCCTCAACGGCCTCCCACAGCAAGGAGATAATCAGGGGCAGGGATGATCAGAGAATGTGTTTGGTTGGAAGCAAAAGAAAATCTTATAATGAGTTAAAGGGGATAAAGTAACAATTTTCTGAAGAAGAAATGAGTACATTCCAAGTAGAAGATCTGAAAGGCCCATAGTTTTAATCAAGTAAATCTTTCCCTGATTAAAGCCCTGGGAATTATATAAAATAAAGTCTGCCCTTCCTTATCAAATAAATGCAAAATAAAAATAAAACAATATCTTCCACTGACTAAATTAGCAATATAAAATAATTATCAACGGAGTTGGCAAATCCTGCTCTGGGGTTGTATGTGATTTGCTACAACTTTTCTTGAGGGACAGCTAGCAATTTGTATCAATGGCCTTTGAATTTATCATACATTTTAAGATAGAAATGCCATGTCTATAAAATGAAATCAATGTTGAATTTCTGTAAAATGGAAAAATTACAAAAATGTGTGTGTCCAATAGGTGGGAATTAGTCAAAATATGATGCATCCATATGATAATAATGGGAAGAATATTTAATAACTTGAAAAATTTTCATAGCAACTGATGAAGAATGTGATCCAGTTTTCATTTTAAAAGCATTTCCTATACACTAAAAAGCATCTAAAAGTCTAAAATAATATTCACAAAATATCAATCAATGATGGGTCTCTCTGAGTTATAAAGTTAGAGGGGATTTGTATTTTTTTCTTTTTATTTATTTGTCATTTCCACATTTTCTATAATGAACATGTATGCCTTAGAAACCAGAAAAACATGAAAAGTGTTCTTTTAACAACTAAGGAAAGAGATTGAATGAGGAAAGGTCAGTGTTTTCTCATTGCTTATAGTATAAATGCTAGATTCCCTTACAGGGCTTGGTTCTACCTACTACTGCAGTCTCATCTCATTACAGTCCCAACAACTCATTCAGCCTTAGCCACACAGGTCTCCGGGGTTTTTTTGCCATTTGCTTTCTACCACAGAGCCTTAGTATAGTAGATTATATTATTTTTGCAATTATATATTCCCATCCCCCTCCTTGTAAGAAGATTATGCTCCTGCTCACTGCCATGTACAGTACTCTGTCCCCAGTGTTGAGGTTTGTACATCCTTATCCTGTTGGCTTTGAGTTTGGCTTTGATCTCTACCTCTCAGGCCTCAGTGGCCCCTTCTTATGGATTTTGAGACTGTTAAAAGATTACTGTCATCAAAAGGAATGCAAGCAAACATGACAAGGCTACATCCAAGCAGAAGCCTTCAGAGTTATGTTCAAGGTTTCCAACAGTACTCCTGACCTTTTGTTCTGTTACAAGAAGAGCATGTCCCACATTGGGGCTGTTCCTTCAGTTTGAGTACTTGAATGAGAAGTGGAGTCATGGCCCAAGCAGAGCTACCATCCACCTACAGCCTACCTGTGAGTAATAAGCAAGTAATAAACTTCTATGGTATAAGCCACTAAGATGAGGAGGTCAGTCATTACTTCAACAAAACAGACTAATAAACATAGCACGTGGCATTTCTTTATCTAGAATATTCTGACACATCACCTCCACCCTATAGAGTTAATTCTATCTCTTCTTTCACATCTCAGTTCTACCCTGGCCTCTTTCCAGGTCAAACCCTTTTCATGAGCTTTCTCAGTGCTGGGTACTGCTCCTTCTTAACACTTATCACAATCATAATATCACAACTTTTATGTGATTGTTCAATCAATATCTGGTATACCAGTAGACTATGAACTCCTTCAGAGCAGGGATAGTGGCTGTTTTATCACCCATTGGACCCCCATGACCTAGCACAGTGCTTGGCATATAGTATATCCTCAATAAAAAAATAATAATATTTAAATGAATACATGGAGGAAAGCATGGATAAACTAAGAAAAAACCTTAAACATAGAAGTGAGAAGCATAGATCAAATGGATCAAATATTTGGAAGATATCAATTATTGGTCTTCTGGTGAGAAAATATTGTGAGTCTTTTATAGTGCAAATAAATACATGGTAACAATGTTCAGGATCTCCTAAATAATAATATTTAAGCACGCTCACTTTAAAGGCACTTTACATACGGCACTTTATGTATATTAGTTAATATTATCCTGGTAACTGCTTTGTGATGTAAGTACTACAGTCTGCCCCCAACTACCCCCAGAGACATTTGGCACTGTGCCCAAAACCACACTGTTGGGAGCTGGTGGAGTAAGGGTTTGAATCCAAGCACTCTGGTGCCAAAGTCTGTGTTTATAACCACTAGATTATGCTGCCATTCATTTTTCCTGAAGATTATGAGTACTGGGAAAGACATGTGGAACTGCATTGGCAAGGCAAGAAAACATTTAATTTTAGTTTCCCTATTGTATTACATGGGATCACCTGAGCTACTGATAGGGTAGTGTGGGCAGCCCCAGGAGAGCATTTCCCTTTGGGTAAATAAAGCACACACATTTTCCCACAGCACTCTCATTATTTGGTTCCTACTCAGTGTTCTCTCCCTGATTCACAGGTAAAGTGATGCCCATGACAGTAATGACATCATCATCGACAACTTTTGGTCCTTCTCACACCCCTTGCTGTGCCTAACACAATGCCCTGCACATATTAGGTGCTTAGTAAATGTGTTTTGAATCAAATGGGTCCTGTCATTCTTGCCTTATGATTTCAGTGATTGAGATGTACAAACAATCATATGAGATCTAGTTGCCTGTACGACACTCCATCTGAGGGAGCAAGTGGGATGTGAGAATCTCGTTCTAACACTAAACCTGACTGAAGAAATAAGAAACCTGAACACATTGCCTCAGCCATGGAGTAGGGAGAGGAATTGATTGTGGGGCCCATGCACCTGGCTTCTTCTCCCGAAGTAGTAGCACCATGAGGAGTGAGCCTGGGAAGGGTTGGCATGAGAGGAGTCAACTTTGGGACACGTAGTGTAGTGGTGGCAATAATCTAAGGTCTAGGTGTCAGAAGGGAGAAAGGGCAGAACTAGGGCTTTCTTTTCTGGTGGGATAAGAAAGGGTTCGATGACATCACTTCTAAAATCTCTTACAGCTGGAATATCTGTGAATCTAACACTGTCCTCTGACAAAGCTCATTTGTAAGTTAAAGGGAGGAGGAACACACTGGAGCCATCTGGGAAATTCCTGAGGGCAGGGGTAGGAGCATGAATTGGAAACAATGGAAACAACTGGTCTTTGAAGAGTTTAAAAGGCATCAAGAAATGTCAGGCTGGGAAGAGTATTTAGACCTCTTCTAGGGCAGTATTCCTTGAAGCACAGAATGCTGTAGGGAAAATTTTTAAAATACAGATTCCTGAGCCCTCTTGGAATCTGAGAGTTTCATGCAGAAATCTGCATTTTTAAAACCCAAGATAATTCCTCTGAGTCTAAAAATTTGTAAATCCCTGATCTGGAGAGAGGGAATACTAACTTGTCAGGGCAAAGAAATAAAATCCCCAACGCTTAGATTTGGAATCTGAACAATGATTGTCTTTTTTCAAGGATAATTTGACTCTTTAAGACCACCTGTGGATTCAGTGGAACAGTCATTAACTGGCATGACTAAGTGCTTGTTAATAATAGACCCGGAGTGTATTACTGTACTTGCCTTGCTGATCTCCCCAACACAGAGGAAGAAATGGAATCTCCTTTCAGTCTGGTGGTCAAATTTCAACCTGTCTCTCAAATTTTCTCCCTCACCTTTTTTACTGAGAATAAGGGTGGCTGCTACATCTGTCATGAGACAAGCTGGGGCCCATGAAGTAGGGGTTCAATATAGCCAAGTCTCTGGAATAGAGATACAGCTTCTTGGCCTAGAATGAAGTTACCCTGTGAAGCAGCTAAACAGAACCCCACCTTCTGACATTTGGCCTTCAAATTCTTACAAGTTTCTAAATCAATAACCAGAAAATGGATGCTGTCTGATTTCGCATAGCTGGGCCAAGCACCAAGTTCTGGCTCTAACCCAGGGGCTCCCTTTCAAAATAACTTGGAGGGGCCAGAGCCAAACTGGTGGAGACCAGGCCAACCACCCACAAACTAACAGCATAGGCAGCCTCTCTGGGGTTAACTCTGGGTACCTCAGCTGGTTAGGCCAGCCCTGCCAGGGAGCCTTGAAGGAAGAGGAGGAGAAGGGTGGAGATGCAGGGCTTGGAGGACGGGCTCTAAGCCTTGGAGAGGGCGGGGCTAAGCAGGTTTCTGCAGCAGGCCAGGAGAGGAGGAAATGCGGTGGAGGAATTGTGTTCAGGTGTGTAACACTTGGGCTAGGCTTCTAAAAGGGGTTGAAGCTGCCTGCTCCAGCCAGAGATGAGAAGAAAACTTTCACTGGCACTCATTCCCCTTTGAAGGGATAACTGGAGGTGGCAGCAGCCCAGCCTCTCTCCTTAGTGTCCCACCAGAAGGAGTCCTGACTCCCCCTGTCATAGCTGTGAAGCTTGTGCCAAGGAAAGAGGAGGTAAGCATCCTACTTAATGCTAGGACTGAGGGTTGTTGTTTTTTGGGGGGTTTTTCCTCAGCTTTCCGCCCTGCTTGCTGGCCTGGGACAGGGTGTTACTTCAGAGGGAGCCTTTGAGCTTGTTTCTGGCCTCATCCTCAGTACCCTAGTTCCTGGGGGCTACAGCTATGTCCCCCCTTTGCCCCCAGCAGTTCCAGGCTCCCAGGGACTCTCTCTATTTGGGGAGCTCTTTGTCCATGCTGGAAAGCCCTGTGCATGTAGTTGACTGGGTTATGAGGGCAGCTGCAGATGGTGATTAATCTATGTGGTCTTGGCTTTTTCTACATGCTGATGAACAGGCAGCCTCTGCCTATGTTGCCTGTATCTTGAAACGAATTACTTGTATGGAGAGTCCTAATGCACAGGCATTGGTCATTACCTATACTATCCTAGGGCCTCTTCCAAAAGCTTACAAAACCATTATGCAGGATTTTGAAATAAGTACACATGTGTGAGGAAGAGCGAGAATGGGACAAAGTTGGGTCTTTGATGGTAACTAAAAATAAGAATAGCGAGTAATAGCAAGCTTATGGTTTGCAAAGCATGAGGGTGAACCATAGTTTGTCTTGCTGCAAGTCCCCAGGCAGGTGTTGGTATTATCTACAATTACTGAAGAGGATGCTGAGGCTCAGGTTAACTGAACCAAACCGATGTTTGCAGGTCCCAGTCCATGCTCTGGACTTAAATCAATGAGGTCATAATTAGTTTAGGGTCTTCCAGATTCAAAGGGTACAGGGTAGTAAGGAACAACCATCTGTAAAGAGGATTTGTAAGGAAGCTTTCTCCAGGCAGAACAAAGCTGACAGCCTCCATCTCCTGTTGCCATATTCAGGAAATAATTTAGACCCTGTCTCTACTTCTCAGACTTCAATGTCCCCTTCTTGTGAATTTGGAGACTATTTGGAGCCCACTGTCAGCAATATGTAATCCACATGATCTGTGCCATTAAGAATTCAGAGACTGTGCAGCTGAACAATGGAGAGCTGGACTTTAAAACATCAGAGCCCATGGTGGAAGGGGAAAGGGAATGCACTCAGAGGCCAGACCCCCCAGGCAATTCTAACTGGGTGACTTAGAATTAAACCCAATGCCCCCAGAATGGTTTACCAGACCTCTCATGACCCCAGATCTTGCCTACACCCCTATCTTACCTAATATCAATCCCTCAATTCATGGTGAGCCAGCAACACTGACTGCCTATCTTCTTTTCGTCCTTGGGACCTGTGTGCCTAGTTTTCTCTCCACTTGGAACATTTTCCCCTGGACTTTTCCTATATTTGTCTTTCTTCAATCAGGTTGCAGCTCAAATGTTGCCTGTTCCAGAGGGCTTCCTAAAATGGCCACAGAAGCTAAAATGGGCCCACCACTATCACCCCCAATTACACTCCTTCAAAACATTGATTATTTTTGCAATGCTGATGACCATATGAAATTCTGTCTTCTTGTTTATTGTGTATCAATCCCCACTAGAACACAAGTTCCATGAGGGAAGAGAGCCTCCATGTCTTCTGCCTGCTGGACACTCCTGGGCCCTCAGGGCTTAGCCGATTTTCCAGTAATAACAGAGGCTGGGTTAACAGGTTGAATGAATAATAGAAATGATGAGGAGATACCTTAACCACCAGGATGCCTCCTTCTCCTTCAATACCTCCCCTCAGTCTCCCTTGACAAGGCAAAACCATTGGTCTAGAAACTGAAATAAGAAGCACCTGAATTTTCAAGTGTTCAAGGGGCAATTGATTGCATTCCCAGAGTAACATAGGGAAAAAAACTAAATGGCATTAAGAGGATTTAGGTCTGTAAGAAATAGCAAGGTATGGTAAGGCTGGCTCTGCTGACCAGTGTCAATAAACACCACTGCCTCTGATTCAGCCCAGCATGCTCTTCTGGACCAAATGTGGTATTGATGAGAGCCATGACTGGGTACTTACCATGCTAATAAGATTTCAGAAAGCTGAGAGTGTACCCTTCCAGCCTTGCTTCATCAGGTCACTCATTTAAATTCTCATCAGGCTTTGCTCACCTGTCTTTTGCTATTTGGGGTGTCATTTATAGGGTGGAAAGAGGCTTATATTTGGGACTAGGGGGATCAAAGTGTTTCTATGGGCTCTACCACTCTGTAATTGTGGGCAAGTCTCTTAGTGCCTCCACTTGTCATGTTTCTCCTCTGTAAAATGGAATGATTACAGCTGCCCTCTATAGCCTGTGAGGTTGTTAAGTGCAGATAGGATGCCAGCTCTTTGGGTATTCCATGTGATAGTGATATAGAAAAAGCACAATAAATCTCTTGCTCACAAGCACCCAGCCCTGCAAGCGATGGGGAGCAGAGAACACACAGGTGTGTTTATTTTGGGTAATTTCACTTACAGAAAATCCACAATTTCAAAAGAAATGTATGAGAGGAAGAGACTCCTCTGTAGGATTCCTTTGCCCAGGCAACTACCTCAAGAATCAACTTACACACTTTAATTAACACCTAGCCTATTTGCTTTGCAGTAAGGAACATTAGAATCCAGCCTAGTGATGCTGCCTCCTTGGCAAGCACACAGCATTTGGCAGTATTTCACATGTTCATGGTTTTTATGGGTCTCTTCTTACACTTCTGTGTTCTTCATTGTAATGTGTGTTAAGCCTTCCTGGTATCAGCCCTGGCCATATTTGATTTAAAAGATCTGATTTTTATATCTGATCCTCAGGTTCTATAATTTTTTTAAGGCACTCCTTATCTTGTTCTAGTCCCTTATGCTATTCTTGATTTGCTGACTTTTAAAAATTGCTTTTTTTTTTTTTTAAAGAAAATATATCTTTGAATAAGGAGCCATACCAGGGTCCTAATGATTTTCTGGGGAAAAGGGGGCCCATATGCAAAATTGTATCATGGAAAGAGAATTACATTATGTGGAGACCCGGGCTTGAATCCTAGCCCTGCCTCTCAGTTACCCTTATCCAACTTCTGGGGCCTTGGTGGGAATCAAAGCAATATGAGCAGTGCACTTTTGTTGAGAATTTCCTAAGTATTAAGATGATTACTTGAATAATCTCATGTGATGTTTATCCTGATGATCTCTATGTTTGGAAATAGGGAATATGAGACATGGTGGTTATGAGGTCATCAGGTAGTGAGTGATGGAACCCAGATTTGAATGCATGCTTGTTGACTTGAGAGCATGTGCTCTTACCTCCCAGGCTTATTGCCTTCTACTCTGATACACTATCCTGGGATCTTTCTTTATACACAATTTGACATTTCTGGGCCTGCCCTCCTCAGAGGCTGTCATCCAATGAGATGATGCCTATGAAGATTCACTAAAATTGTGCAGTTTTACTTCACCATTTTTCTTGTTTACCGAGATTTAGAGAAATATTCTGTATGGACTCCCTTTCTCCAAGTGGCCTTTGAAGAAAATGACAAATATTTTCATAAAGCAAAATGGTGCATCTTGCCAAAAAGGAGTATGAAGATCATCAACTCTAACTCCAAGCATAAACTGGATACTAGGCTAGACCCAAACTTTTTTAAATTCTTAAAATCTTTAGGACAATGTGCAGATATTATATGCTACACTAGAGACTGATAATCAACATTTACTAACCACATCCTCATATTCAGCACTGAGAGAAGCATTTTCCTCATTATTTCATGTGCAAGAGGCCATTCATCATCGTGCTGAAAGATGTGGCCTCGTGGTTTAGAGTCCCTGGCTCTGTCAGTTGCTAGTCTTGTGACCTCGGACAAGTTTCTTAGCCACTCTGTTTTAGCTTCCCAGTCTATGGGAATATTACTGAACTTTCCCTCTAGTGTTGTGAGCATTATAGAAGTGCTGGAACAGTTCTTGGTATGTAGTGGACTCTCAAATATTTGCTGCCATCGCAACTTTCCCCTCTGTAAGTGAGGTCCTCTCATCATCATCTTATAAATGTAGGTACAGATGAAGAGTCAGGTCACATGGCTAGAGCCAGCATTTGAACTTCTGTGTTCATCTAGAGCCTTCCCTCTTCTATGTTCTATTTTCTCAATAAACTTTCAAGGAAACACCAATATCTCTGGGAACCCACAGTTTGATGGGAGTTTATACTCCAAGACCAAACCTACTTTCTCCCCATGCATGTACCCAAAGGTACTTATTGGTCTCCTGTATCTTTAGGCTGGTGAGTAAAGAGTCTTGTTGAAAATGACTAAGTTGTGTCTCCAGGATATCATCAAAACAGCCAGTTTTTCCTCTATTCAGGATTCTCTCTGTGGGCAGGCAACCACACTGGACTTGGGGTGGTAAATTTGCTCATTAAAAGCAACCATTGGCACTACTATTTCCCAAGACAGAGTGCTGACCTAACCAGTTAGGGGGCTTCTTTTAGCTCTAAGAGAACACCATCCTGTGCTGGCTTAAATCCATTGACCTAAATTCTCTTGAGTTAGTACCAATGTTGGGCTACGAAACCAGAATAAATTGTCCAGACATCTGTCCTGGGCTGGTCAAAGACCAATGCCATTACTTGTGCTCTTTTGGCTGTGGTACCCAGTTGGATATTGAAGTTATTTAACAAACTCCTTCTCCCCCTGAGTGGGGACCTGCCTCTGCCAGGATCCCAGCACACACTGTAAGAGCACCATGACTCCTGAAAAGCAGCCATACTTCCTTTGCCTGCTCTGAGTGTGCCTGTGTCTTAAAAATCTCTCAAATAATGGCAGTAATTAATAATTAACAACTTCCTTTTATTGAGTACTTGCTATGTGTGAGTTTACTTAATTAGTTCATGTAATCCTAACACAACAACTCTCAAGTAAGTTTCAGTATTATCCTCTCTATTTTAGGGAAGAGGAAGATGACATGTAGAGAGCTCATAAACTTGGCCAGGGGCCCCCAGCTCAAAGTGGCACCACTCAGACATAAACCCAAACCTGTGTAACTAAACACGTGTTCTTTACCTCTGTGCTTAACTGCCCCATATTCCTCCTGCCTGAATCACCCTCACCTAGATGGTTTGATAACACATTACTGATTAGCTGTGGAAAAACTCGTTCTGCTGGGCCACCCCACAGGGGATGTGGACAAACCTGATTCCCCTGTTTCCCTGGACCTTCCAACCCTGACCTGGATGGTTAGCTTATTTTTCCTTTTGCCTCATCTTATCCAGACACAGTTGAGCCCCTTAATTACTCAGCTTGGCCTTCCCTCTCTAATCCTTCAGTCAATGGAATACTATAGTAGATGAACATGAGGGTGAAGTCTCTGTCCCTCCAAGGCACCCTCAGCCCACTCCTTACCCTTTGGAAAAGTAACCCTTTCGTGTTTTTTCAATTTCTTTCCTTTCTTGTTTTCTTTTCAACCTGGTTTATGAGCAAGCCAGATTTGATCACAGATCATAAGGCATATTTTCAATGCTGTGAGACAGTTCAGTAATTGGCATCTTAAAAATGAGCAGTGGTCTGTGAATTCTGTCTTTTACAAAAGCAGACAAAATGGTGGTCTTCATTGTAGCTATCAATTGTTGCTTATGCAACTGGACTCTTACCAATAAGGAATGCAGAAAGGAGTTGGAGAAATCTAGTTAAATCTTAGATACCATGCCTCTTAATGCCTATGTGATCTTGCACAAATTACTTATTTTCCACAGGAGCAAAACACTGCTTTCATTTCATACAGCTCTGCATATTTTACTGACATTTCTACAGTGTCCCAGGCACTGACCCCTATATGTATACATTTCACTTAAGTCTGCGACCAACCTAATGAGGTAAGTACTGTGGTCATCACTTTACAGATTAGAAAACTAAGGCTGATAAGGTTAAGCACCTATTAAGTGATGGAGGTGGGATTTCAACCCAGTTCTTTCAAAGTCAAAATCCATTCCATGGACCAGCATAATGCACTGGCTGATGGTTCAATGTTAAATTGTTCCCTTTCAACCACAAGAACATGCACAAGTCTTTCTCTTGTGCAGCTCATGCTGACATTTTTCCAGTCCCTATCCAACTGTACTGCTCCTCCTTATTTGCCAGCCTTCCAATCGATGACTGGAGCAGCTCCAGCCAATGCCCAGATCATCACTCATTATCCCTTCTGTTCAGTCTGCTCTCCCTGTCACAGAAAGAAAGACACCTCGTGGATGAGACTAAATCTTTTTGTTTGTTTCTAACAATTGAGAGATCTTCTAAACAAATACTTATGCTTACTTCTGAAAATACAACCATCTATTTCCTCTTCCTTTGTATGGTAGAAGCATCACCAGACACCACTGCATTTCCAGGACACTCCAGGACAGAAAAGCAGGGGCTGTATGTGGGTGAGCTGAGTAAGCCATGGAGTCGGAGGCTTGGAGGGGACCCATTATGACTTAAGTCCATGAGTACAAGGTTCAATTCCATCTCGTTTGTCACTGTTCCCGGACTCTTAGAGCAGTGCCAGGCACATAGGACAGGCTCACATGTTATTCACTGAATCAGTATATTAGCACCTAAAAAAAAAAAAATGTGTCTATTACATACTTGTTTTCTAGATATTGTTTTGCTTAAAAGTAAACAAAAAAAAAGGGGGTGGTTGATGGGTAACTGTTCGGCCATTGGAATTCTTAAATTTGCAAACGGTTTCTTTTATTACCGCAGACTATTTCCATGCCCAGCTTAACTTGGAGTTAGTCCGGACTCTGTTTTAGGATGGAGCTCATTTCCCTCCCATGTAATAGCACCATTTCTCCTGTCACAGCTCACACTGAGAGGCCTGTCACATACACTCTACCTCTTTCCATCCAAGGTGGAAGTTTGTCTTGGTGGTGACCACCTGAGTGTCCCTGGACCCCACTTTTTGGCCACATCCTCCTTTTTTCTTTGCTTCCAGGGCCATAAGATTTCCACTAACTGAGCACTAGCAATCAACCAGGAACAGTGCTAAATACCTTCATATACTACTACATTTAATCACCCCAAGATCTTCACCTTGGCATTTTACAAATTTCAAAAACTCTGATAATTGGAAAAGTAAAGTGACATGCTATAGGTCCCCAAGCCTCCGTGTTGAGTCTGTGGGTTCCCAACCCCAAGCTCTTTCCACCAAGGGCTGCACAGCAAACCCACCTCTTGCCTTCAGCTGAGGCATGCCATACAATCTCCGCTGTGAGAGGGATGCTAGTCCTTTTTTGACTTTCTCAAGCCAGATACCCACTACATTAAAGGTGTGATTCCCCGCGCCCCCCCCCCCCAGAAGGGCACTTTCTGATGTCAGCTACTATGAAGTGCCTGGGGATGAGTTCCCTGTATCTATTAGGAAACACAAAATCCCATAAAGGACCTGCACCTTCACTCTTGGTTGCCATCCTGTTAAGGATGACAGAGGGGCTGCTGTGTGGTCTGAGAGAAAAGGCTGCAGTTGGCTACAGGCCACAAGACCTTAAGGGAAGGCCATTTCCACTGCCCGGTGTGTGGGACTGAAAGTCAGTTGGGAGCTCAGAAAGAGCGTTTAGCAGGGGTGATTCTATTCTTTGGTTCCTCATGACGTGCAATTACCACATGTTGGGGCTCCACCAGGGCAGCCTTCACTAATACTTACCAGACATCATTATTTCAACCAAAATGAGATTTGTTTAAAAGGCAACTACTCTAAGTGGAAAATTACTATTATCAGAAACAGCAACTGTAAAATTAAATACAGTGATCACAGAGCACCATGAGTAAACTCTAGCCAGACAGTACTATCCATGGAAAGCTCTGGCCCAGAGACCAGTTCTTGCTTTGTCTAAAAGGAGAGTTAAATATTAACTGGCACTGTTTTGTGGGTATGGAGTTTCAGTCTGGGAAGTTCTGGAGATGGAGGGCGGTGGAGACTGCCCAGCAGTGTGAGTGTACTTAACACCACTAAACTCTGCACTTAAAAATGGTTAATATGTAAGTTGTTTACCTATATTTTACCACAGTGGGAAAGAAAAAGGAATGAAGCAGATCTTTGTGTACACTTACAAAACAATCTTCAAGATATCTTAAGTGAAAACAAAGTGCTGAACTGTGTGATTAAATTGCCGTAACTTGTAGTTTTAAAAAAAAAAATACACACCCACACATCTATGCTTGTATATGCAAGAATCCCTTTGAAAGAATGATAATTGATTCCATAGAGTGAAGGGGCTCTACGGCGTGGGAGCAAAGAGGGAGGGAGGGTCATTGCTTGCTGTTTGAGGTATGTTCCACGTGCACCTGTAACTCATTCTAGTTGATAATATTTTAAACCCTAATAAAAATGATGACTAGCATCACAATGAAACTGTCTCTCTAAAGCAGTGGTTCTCAATCTTGGCTGCATCCTAGACTGTAGCTGCTCAAAATAAAGTCCCCTAATGAGCAGCATCAGTATCACCTGGTTACAAATGAGGATCTCAAGCCCCACCTACACCCTTGGAATCGGAAACTGCCTTTGACCAAAATCACCAAGTGGTTTGAAGACATGAAAGAGTAAGAAGCTAGGCACAGGACTGATTTAATCCTGAGGTGGGGCTTGATCCTAAAGTTGATCAAAGCACCCCAGGTGATTCCATGGGTCAGTTGATGCTGAGAGCCGCTAACTTTATGCAATTAGGAAAAATGAAGAGGTTGAATTTCCCTATTATGTGATTCAGTTTTATTCAATGTGGTCTCTGTGTGCCTGTTAAAAATCATTACACATGCCACACTCGAGAGCACTGGTTTCAGATCTCACAAACATCACAGGAACAGAGAAGAGTGAGATTTACCTGAGCTTGATGGGAAAAATGTTCTTTACTAGCTTTGAGTACATTTTCCCCCTTATATAAAATAGACTTCCACACCAAACATACCGATCAAGGATTTTTTTTTAAATCAAGGAATATAGCATAATGCCAAGTCATCATAAAATCAGACTTTGGAGTTAGAAAGACACGCATCTGTATTCACCTCTCTGAGCCCCTTGCCAAATGGGGTTAACACTCATCCTACGGAGCTGTGTTATTTAAATGAGATAGTGTAGATAATGCTTGATCCATTCTATGTGCTTATGAGGTGACAATGGGATGTTTATGTCCACTCTCCCCTCCCCACCACATCGTGTCCAGGGCTGCTCTCACTGTCAACCGCTTCCTTCACATTTGCTTATCTGCCTTGAGCATCTCTTGTACAGATGACATTTCTCACATTGCAACTGAAGCCAAGGAACTTGCCTTCTACCACCCCCATCTCTTGACAAACAGAAAAAAACTCTGCTCTCCCTTACCAAATTATCTGACACATTTTTAAAATACACGTGAAACCTCATTACATGGATGAACAGCTTCCCATCAGCTCATTCCTAGCTCTGATATTAATATAATTGTTGCCAAGACATTGCATTGGCCTCGGAGGCAGGCAGGCAGGGTTCGTTTTCAGCACCCCGAGATGAGTGCAAGTGCAGAGAGCTGGTGGAAGCTGCTAGGCTTCTGCATGGATAGATGATGCTGTAGAGTGGACGCCATGGCTCCCTTCCACTGCTGTGAGAGGTAACAGCTGGAAGAGAGGGATAGGGTATCCAAGTCAGAGATAGATGTCCTCCCCCCACAGCACCCAGAATCATCTTTTCAAAATGCAAATCTGAACATGTTGAAACCTTTGCCTAAAACCCTGTGAGAGCTTCTTACTACTTTGAGAATGAAGACTAACTTTCCTAATGGGGTCTACAAAGTCTGGCTTCTAGCTACTTTCCAGTCCAGTCCCCAACTCCCATTTGTCTGATTATTGGGGTACCTTCCTCACTTGATTGAGTTCTTGCTTTATGTGAGTCCTGATTCCCAGGCCATAGACCAAGTTTGATTTTGTGCAGTCTCGTAGCCTTAGGGCCTAGTTTGTAGCAGATGCTCAATAAATATTCATGGAAAGAATAAACACATGCAAAGATGTGATACAAGGGGTTCCTTCCTATTTTGCCACCCCCTGCTTTGCAGTATGTCTCCCAGTAACATTGAAATGCTGGCAGTTGCCTAAATAAGTACCAGGCTTCTTATTCTTTCTACCTTATAGCTTTTGCTTGACTACCTTATAGCTTTTGTTTGACTGGACACCCTGCCTAAAATTATCCTCTTATTCCTCACTAACTTTGTCTAGGAAATCTTACTCTTACACAGGGGTTTTCTCTAATAAACTCCAATAAACTTTCTCCAGTAAACTCCAATAGACTCACCAGCCTTCTAGGCTTCTCAGCCCTTATAGCCCTCCTTTATGTCCTCATTGCACTCCATATATAATCATTTCATTTAAGTCCGTTCCAAGTTTGTGTCTGTCTTTCCAACACATTGAGAAAAAAGAAACGGGATAAAGTATGTGTTGTATGGTAGCTAATGAGTAAATAGGGTGTGTGTGTGTGTGAGAGAGAGAGAGAGAGAGAGAGAGCGCAAAAATAGGTCCCTGATATTTCATGGTGAATAAAGAATTATGCCTTACAACCTTGATACTTTGGTACGTGATGTTTCCTCCATCTGGATTCTTTTCCCATCTCTCCTCCTGGTTATTTTATTTATCCTTCAGACCTTCAGTTACATCACTGCCACATGGAAGTTTTCCCTGCCCCAACCCCAGACTCCATCAAACCCACTTCTAGCTCCTTTATGTTTCCTTCATGAAGCAGATTACCATTTCTAAATACAAACTGTATTCTTAATTTCATTTGCCTCTTGTTATACTGGCAGCTTCCTGAGGACTGACTTTGTCTTCATTCCCCACCCCACCCCCAGCATCTAGCTTAGGGCCTAGCATCCTGTGGGCACTCCCTGGAATGAATAGTTGATCGTCTACAACTCTTTTTTAGTTCCTGAGTACAAAAAGAGAAGTTAGATTAAGAATGCCTAGCTTCCCTTCCTTACTGTGGTCCTGTGAGCCTGTTCCTCAATTGGCTATGCATACAAACATCCCACCCCACCCCGAGTCGTTCAACAGGGCAGGCACTTGCAGGGAAGCATTGTGGCTGCTGGTCCCCACCCTGTCCCATAGTGCTCTTCTCCCTGCTTAAATCAGGCTACAGTTGTCTGAGAACTTGTTCCTTGGAACACTCAGTCAGGTCCAGCTGCCAACTGCTGAGGCAGCAAAGACGCAAGGTGACAAACCCAGAAGGGGAGGCAGGTGGCAGGGAAGAAAGCAAAGTTGTGGCTTGTAAGTAGATAGGACATCCTCAGACATGTTCTGTCTGGAAAAATTAGCCTTACCAGACTTGGGGCTGGCAAGGAGAGAACTGATACTCTCCTCCTCCCACTGCCGCTCTCAAAACAAACCAATGGTGTGATTGGACTTGAGTATAATACCCTTCCAGGTGACATCACACCCCCAGTCCAATTACACCACTTGAAGCTGAACATTTCCCTATCATTGACATTGATAGGACCCTGACATTCCTAACATCTCCAAACCACCACCAAGTTTTTCTTCCTTTTGTCCTGCCCTAGAAAGCCTTCTGGCTTGAAGGTTAGAAGCCTTCAAACATCTAAGCAGCCCAGGGAGAGGCTTGGCAGGTATGTATATGAATGTGTTTGTCCTTGACTAGTAACAGCCCTGTTCCCATGGGTTGGGCAGTAGCTTGGTTATCATAAGAAAATTAGGCAGAAGAAAAGTGCATTGAGCTCAGAAGCCTGGGACCCACACCCAGCTACCTGCTCTCCGTGCCTTATTTTATCCCCTGTGAAACAAAGAGGGGTAGGACACTAGGGGTGATTTTCTCATTATGTTCTCTGGAGCTATGGGGGTCAAAAGAGATGATCTGGGGCCACCGTGGAGAGCAGAGGAACAGGACCTTGAGGCATTCCTCCCCATGCTCACTTGCATACTTGAAACCATAACATCTACTCTTTTCTCAGAGAAGGTTTCATCTGTTTCATGTACTGGCATACTGTGAAGGTTACGTGACACTGTAGGTGATAAAAAAAAGTGCGGTCCAGTTAAGCATGAAAAGATTTAGAAGCCACTAAACCAGATAACATTTGAACTGTACCAGCCCCTTGAAACTCCAGCTGTAATATTGGGATGTACAATCTTGTTGCAGGTGTGTATCAGAAAGTAACAAGAGTATAGTGGTTAAAGAGTATGAACTCTGGAGCCAGACTGCATAGGTTTGAGTCTGGCTGCTGCCCCATACTGTGTGTCCTTAGGAAAGTTACTTAACATTTCTGTGCCTTCATTTCCTCATTGCTGCAATGGGCATAAAGGAGTATCTACCTCATGGAGTTATTGTGAGGATTAAAATATTTAAATAGGTAAAATGCATAGAATAATGCTAAGCATTAAAAAAAGTATTCATAAGTATTGGAAGTTACTGTATTGCTTAGTGGCATTAGCGGGTTTTGACATTTTGGGAGATCATGCATCCCTCAGTAAATCTATTAAGGCTATGGACTCTTGCCTTGGAAAGCTATATACCAAAAATCTAGTGCATTCAGTTCAGAGAGCAATTAGTTCCTTGTCTTTAGTGGATCACTGGGACCCAAAAGAGGGAAAGACTTTGCCCAAGATCATGTAATGAAATAGAAGTAAAGCTAGAACTAGAGTGTGGGTTTGCAGTTCCCAGTTTGGTGTTCTTTTCAGTGCATACACCATTCCTCCCAAATGCAGACATAGTAAGAGCATCACAAAGACTTGGATTCTATCCCTATTCTTCCACCTACTAATTGTCTGACCTCGGCAAGTTTCTGAACATCTTTGAGCCAAGACAAGTTTGCTTGTCTGTAAAAGAGGGATATACCGCACCTCATGAGTTGTTATAAAATTCCCACATCAGGGAACACGGACTGGGTGGCCCACCTGCCTCCCACCCCGTCTCTATGGTAACAGAAGGGCAGTTCTGGGAAGTCAAAACTCTCTTCTACACAGAAGGCGGGCTAATGGAATGAAAAGGGTTTCCTCTCCAAAAAGTGTGATGGTACTAGAAAATAAATTGTATACTTGAGAGAGAGCCCTGAGCCAAAGCATGGGGAGAGTAAGTGCTTTGTTCTCTTTTCGTAATATCCCTTGCCTAGATGTCCAGGGATTGGCTCTCTAGAGGGTACTACCTCCAAACAAGCTTTCCTCCCCACCTTTGAATGTTATTTCATTATACTTGAAAAAGCTTTTAAAGACATAATTTAATATGATTTGAAGAAGGTACAGTGACTTGTTCAAGGAGGGGCTTACTTACAAGACTGGCACGAGAACTCAGACCTCCTGATTTTTGAATCAGGACACTTCCTTTGTTCTTGCAGTCACCCGGGTCCTACAGCATCCCACTTCTAGGTTCTCCATGTCTGCAGCTTATATTTGGGCACCTGCCTCAACAGAGCCCTCTTCTAGGCTTTATGAAATCCCTCTGACCAGGCTTCCCTGAGATCAGTCCCCATGTTGTGTCCAAGAAGAGAAGCCGGTTGTTCCCTAGGTCTAAACCCTGAAAGGAATTTTTCCCATGGTCCTTTAAAAAGAGAACTGGGCAAATTCACCAGCCTTTTATTAAAATTATGGTAAGTCTATGTCCTCAATCCCATGTTGGTAACTTCTTTCGCTGAACAGCTGTATATTTAGTATCTGGACATAAGTCATGACTACATATAACCTTGCATTTTTCATTAGTTGGTTCATGTTTATAAGTCTTACCAGTTAGATTTGTAAAATGTCTTGAGAGTAGGGTTCTGTTTTATAGCCTTTTTGCCATTGAGTCTCACACAGTTCTGAACATAGAAGAAGGCTTAGTTTAACATTTTTTTTTTAACCTAACCAAGCAAAACACAAAAGCCTGGTTAATTTTCTTTTATAAATAAATATATACATACACACACACATACATTTAAGAGGCACGTAGCTTATGTATTTGAAGTCACTTTACCAGTAAAACAATGAAAAATCAGGCAATTAATAGCTTCTGGTAAATTATTGCTAATTAAATTTTATGACAGAGCAGAGCCAATCTATATTCATCTTAGAACTCAATATGTCCCTTGAATTGCTGCAAATCTTTCAAACAAGGTATACATTTATTTAAGCACCTTCCAAAGGGACCTAGTTTCAGGGATTGCAATTTGCTAAGAGATTGGACTGGGTATTTCCACAGCAAATAATTCCATTTACATTACACCCAGGCCCAGTAACACTGCATGCCCTGAATAACTCATTACTATCCGTGCAAGGCGTCCAACCCTATAAAAGGTGCAAAGCATAAAGAATATATAAAGAAGATAGAACATTCAGGTTCTTTACATTTCTTCATCTTTTTTGTTTTGTTTTTGCTAGCACTCTCTTCATAGGACTTTAGGGGAAATGAAAGAAATGAGTTGTACAACCAAATCAGAATGTGGATTTCAGCCATGTGGATTGAAGTAAAGGAGATAATGGATGGACTGGAATAACGAGCTCAGAGTGGCCAGCGTGCCACTAGGTGTATGCAGCTTTCATTTTCCGGAAGCCAGTCTTATGAGGCTGCAGTCCCATGGCAAATGTCTCTGATGCCAACTCTGCCTCTGGGATCCAACAAAGTTCTGAGAGACGGTAGAAAATAAAAATTCCAGAAGGGAATCCCTCTAGCATCCCATTTTCTCCATCAATCTTAGCTCCTTGGATTTTAGAAGTAGGTTTCCAGGGAGCAGCAAATCCCATTGAGTTTTATAGGGTGGTTACAATCCTGTCTCAGGGTGTGAAAAGCATGGACCTCGGGCTGGAACTTGGATGTCCTAATTTCCATCCTGGTGCTAGATTCATAGGAAGATGAGCAAAAGATCACTTATCTGTTTATCTATCTGGAGATTTATTTGAAGGAGTTCTCCTTGGTGTGGTGTGTGTGTGTCTGCAATTGAGGTATAACTGACATAGAGCATTGTATTCATTTCAGGGGTACAACATAATTGTGAAATGATCACCACCGGAATATAGTTAATATCATCACCATAAAGAATTAAAAAACCTTTTTTATTGTGATGACAACTTTTAAGATCTATTCTCTTAGCATCTTTCAAATATACATTACAGTATTAACTATAGCCACTATGCTGTACATTACAAATCCGTGGCTTATTTTATAACAAGAAGTTGGTACTTTTTGATCCCCTCCACCCATTTTACTTGCCTGCCCCTCACCTTTGGCAACCACCAGTATCTATTCTCTGTATCTATGGTCTGTTTTTTGATTCCACATGTGAGATCATAGTGTATCTGTCTTTCTCTGACTTATTTCAATTAACGTAACACTCTCAAGATCTATCCATGTTGTAGCAAATGGCAAGATTTCCTTTCTCATGGCTGAATAATATGCCATTGTATGTATATGTGTGTATGTGGGTAGGAGTATGTATGTATGTACACATACACCCCCCCCCCCCACACACACACACATTTTCTTTACCCATTAATCCATGGATAGCTGCTTATGTTGCTTCTGTATCTTGGCTTTATTGCCTCTAATGAAGCTAAATATTTCAATCAAATCCAGGATTCTATTATAATCTGCAGAACAGCTAATGTATGAGGGGCATTGGGATGTTGCCCTGGAACTGAGTCATGGGCCATCTTGATCTCTTGCCCCCACTGAGCCAGTGGCCTCTATAGTTCCTCTCCCTCATTTAAAGTGTTACCTTTTTTTTTTAAAGACCATTTTATCAAAGAAGCAGGAGAAGATACCTTCTGAATTATTCAAACCCTACTCTTCATGGTCACACAGAGCACAGGGAAGTGTGAGATGCCAGATTACATTGCCCCACTGAACCACCCCACCTGGTATCCTTAGGGTCTCAAGAGATAGGGAAAGCACAGTTATTTAATACCATCCAGAATCTTTAAGAAAGAATTAGAAAGAATTATCCCTTCCCACAAATTCCCATATTTCCTTGGGTAATTTATTCTTCATTATTATACCTTAAATTTGTTTTTTTAATCCAATTCTACCCTGTGAGAACTTCCATTCATTTGTTATGCTGGGTATACAGGCCCTGCCTTACCTGTTCCCATCTCTGGCCAGTGCTCACACAGCCCCTTTCCACGCCAGTGGAAGTAATTTCTCTCCCTACTGAGGTGAAAGCTCCTTGGCAGTACTGACTTTTTTTTCTTTTTTGTCTTGCTCCTGGGTCTTTTCATATAGTATGTTTATTTAAATATGTTTCAACTAGAATAGATTAATAATCATGATGCTAACCACAATGTCTTCACACTTACTATTTGCTAGACACTGGGCTGAGAACTCTATGTGCATCATATTTAGCAAGCAGGTCACTGTTTCCTCATAGGTTAAAGTGGAAATATTACCATATTTTTTATGTTTAAAGAAACCAGGCTGAGTCAGATGGTCCCTTGAGGTGAACTGCATCCCCTGAGAGTATAATCCTTTGAAATGCTCCCCTCTCTGACTTCATGAGGAGAAACATTTTTGTCCTAAGTTCTGTTAAAGGAAGAATATCCCCCATGGGTTGCTTTTTAAGACTTAAAACTGTTTAACCAACCTCACAGGCTATAGATGCATCAGACTCTCACATACTTTGGGTAAAGCTTCAATGTATCTAATGTATCTGAACATGTGCACTCCTCTGCCCACCCAAAACCATCTGCTAAAATCAGAAATGACCTTGAGAGAAATCTAGTTCAGCCTCCTACTTCCAGTCGACTCTGGACTTAAGCATCCTGACCATACTAGGCAAAAGGAAGCCTCAGTCTTCCCTCAGATCGATTGATTGATGGATTGATTTGAGAAAGAGCATGCATAAGCAGGAGGGGCAGAAAGCAGAGAACAGAGCAAAGGCCAGATCATTTATGGCCTCTTAGGCTATGAAAAGGAACTTGGGTTTTACTTATCCAGCCCCTGCTTTTAACAAATTCAGGAACTAAAGCCCAAAGGTTAGTGACTTGTTCAAGGTCATTGAATTACTCTATGGTTTTGGAAATTAGATCTTTTCACTCCCTGACAGTTGTTCTGCTTTACTGAGCTGCTTGCAAACAGCAGTTTTTTTTTTTCATGTTGGTCAGCTGAGGCTGGCCTTCAAGATAAAACCTGACATTCCTTTGTCCTCTTTGCAATTGTGGTTTTTCCCATGTTTTTGTAATATATCATTTTCCTCCTAATTAGAGAGGAATATATTCTTATTACTTAGCTGTTTTATAAACAAAAGCCAAAATAGATTCCAAACCATTAAAGTCGACATTAGTTATTAAAATACTGAAATAGTCCAGATGGGAGGTAAAAACTGATGGGTGGCTCTGCAAACAGCTTATTGAAGTTATTTCTATTGCTGGTCCATTGGGACCAATAAAATAACACACCGTATCTGACAGGATCCTGCTCCTCGATTCAGGACACTGACTGTCTCAAGAGACGGTCTGTTAAAGCTAATGGTAACCCTGCAGCAGGTTCCTTTGCTCATCTCTTGTAATGCACTGGCCTGCAACTAGAACATGTGTCATCAGAGACCACCCCTTGCCATGCCCAATGGGGGAGACCAAGGCTTTGATATCATATTTGAGTTTGAATCATTTTCCAATGCCATGTTATTTTCATCTACTATATCAAGATAACTCAGGGTTGTTATAATTAACCTGGACAATATAAGTATTTTGCATAAAAAAGTAAACAAAATATCTGCCAAAGTATTTGGCTCCATAATGTCCTTTCCCTTCCTATAACGTCTCTTAGAATCAAGGGCTCTCTATGTCCCAGATCAATCTGCCTCTTTTTGCTCCATACATAATATGCAGGTCCAAAAACTATCTAATAAGCACCTACTGAATGCCTTGAACTGTACCATATACACCCAACTAATTAATATTTAGGGAGTACCTATAATTTCCCATCCTTGTACCAAACATTATGAAGTCTATAGGAGAGAATAATCTTTCTAAAGAGTTTAACATAGATACATAATTTCTGTCCTAACCAGTTTAACACTTAAAAGGACAATTTCTAGTTAGAATCTTATTTAGGATTTATATTTCTAAATGCCAGAACATATGTCCCTGGGAGGAAGAGAGAAAGGAGAGAGGGATGCCAACTGGAGCAGCCAGAAGACTTTGGGAGAAAGGGGCTTGAGCTTGGCAGGATGAGGGTAAACCAATAAGGAGTTGGTGGCTTTCCAGGCTAGGGGACTAACAGCTATGTAGGCACGAGCATAGTGTGGGTATAGAAGAGGAGAGGATGATAAAATGATAATCCCTGCCGCTACCTGGATTAGATGTTTTGTGAGGAGAAGGGCTTTTCAGGATGCTGGAGGCAGAGAAGATTTGGGGGGGGACATCTGAGTACTCACTCTGCTTTGTCCCCATTCTGAGAATGTGGTCTTGTACCACGAAGTTGAAGAACCTGGGTAGACTAATACTTTTAAGTAAGTCTCATAATTCTTGCTTCCTCAAGAATGTTGATATAAGCCCAGATATGAAAGGACAGTGATGTGGCAGAATCCTCTCTAACCTCAGTATCTGTGTGGAGGAGTCCCCTGCAGCCACATGTCCCATTTGGAAACTGGGGATTCAGAAAGAATAGTCAACACTTGCCATACCTTATCCTATTCACCCCATCCATCAATGTGGTGAATTCTTGGCTAGATAAATTGTTATTAACTGCCTTATATAATTGGCTTCTCCCATGTTAAGGGCATAGATACTTAAAATTGTTAGATCTTCTTGTTGGATAGACCCTTTATGATATAGTGTCCTTCCTCCTCTCTTATTACAGTCTTTGGTTTAAAATCTAATTTGTCTGATATAAGGATTGCCACCCCAGCTTTCTTTTGGTGTCCATTAGCATGGTAAATGGTTTTCCACCCCCTCACTTTCAATCTGGGGGTGTCTTTGGGTCTAAAATGAGTCTCTTGCAGACAGCATATCGATAGGTCTTGTTTTTTTTATCCAATCTGATACTCTGTGTCTTTTGATTGGGGCTTTTAGCCCATTTACATTCAGGGTAACTATTGAAAGGTATGAATTTAGTGCCATTGTATTGCCTGTAAGGTGACTGTTACTGTATATTGTCTGTGTTCCTTTCTGGTCTATGTTGCTTTTAGGGTCTCTCTTTGCTTAGAGGACCCCTTTCAAGATTTCTTGTAGGGCTGGTTTCGTGTTTGCAAATTCCTTTAGTTTTTGTTTGTCCTGGAAGCTTTTTATCTCTCCTTCTATTTTCAATGACAGCCT
>NC_138375.1:46924252-46944421 GCF_054177405.1 Leptonychotes weddellii | reverse complement strand
CCTGCCGTGTGCTCCCGTGCCGCTCCTCCCAGGGGAAGAAGGTGAGTCCCCTGGATCTGCCGCTTGTTGTGTCCCTGCTGGAGGAGCAGTGGCCCAACTGTGCCGCGGATCATGGTTTATGGCAACCCCAAGCTGAGAGCCCGAGCCTCCGCTCCGTCTCTGCATCCGACTTCCCCGCTCTGATACCTGGGAGCTCTGCCACACTCAGGCACCCCCGGTCTTTCTGTGACCCCGAGGGTCCTGAGACCACACTGTCCCACGAGGGTTCCACCCCCCGCTTAGCCACTGGAGCAACGTTCCTCAGCGGAGTCGACTTCTAAAATTCCGATTTTGTGCTCCGCAGCTCTATCACTTGCCAGAAGCGGCTGATGGAGGCCCCCTCCCCCGCCGTCTATCTTCCCGAATATCACCTCGGATTCACTTCTCCGCACGTCCTACCTTCCAGAAAGTGGTCGCTTTTCTGTTCAGAGAGTTGCTGCTGTTCTTTTCTTCGATCTCCTGTTGAGTTTGTAGGTGTTCAGAATGGTTTGATCCCTATCCAGCTGAATTCCTGGGACCAGACGAAATCCAGGTCTCCTACTCTTCTGCCATCTTGCTCCGCCTTTCTTCTACTGGTATTTTGATAGGGATTTCATTGAATCTGTAGATTGCTTTGGGGGAGTATAGACATTTTAACAATATTATTTCAATTCACTAGCACAGAATATTTTTCCATTTGTTTATATCACTTTTAGTTCCTTTCGTGGACATTTTATAGTTTTCAGAGTGCAGGTCTTTCACCTCCTTGATTAAGCTTATTCCTAGATTTTTTTTTTTTTTGTGCAATGCTCAATGGAATTATTTTCTTAATTTCTCTTCTATTTCATTGTTAGTGTATAGAAACACAACTAATTCTGTATATTAATGTCCTATCCTGAGATTTTACTGAATCCATTTATTCTAATAGTGTGCATGTCTGCATGTGTGTTATCTTTAAGGTTTTTTATATTTAGTATCATGTCATCTGCAAATAGTAACAATTTACTTCTTCCTCACTCCTTAAGGATGCTTTTTATTTCTATTTCTTGTCTGATTGTGGTGGACTTCCAGTACTGTGTTGAATCAAAGCAGCAAGAATGGACATCTTTGTCTCATTCCTGATCTTAAAGAAAAGCGCTCAGTGTTTCACCATTGAGGATGATGTTTGCTGTGGGATTTTTATATATAGTCTTTATTATGTTGAGGTATGCTCCCTCTAAACCCACTTTGTTGAGAGTTTTCATCATGAACAGATTGTGAAATTTGTTAAATGCTTTTTCTGCATCCATTGAGGTGCTCATATGATTTTTTCCTCTGTTTTGTTTATATCATGTATCACACTGATTTATGAATTTTGAGCCACCTTGCATTCTCAGAATAAATCTCACTTGATCATAGTGAATTATTCTTTTAATGTATCATTGAACATGGTTTGCTAGTATTTTGTTGAAGATTTTTACTTCTATGTTCATTAGGGATATTGGTGTGTAGTTTTCTTTGTGGTGTCTTTGGTTTTGGTATCAGGGTAGGGTTGACCTCATAGAATGTATCTGGAAGCTTTCCTCCTTCAAATTTTTGGAGTAATTTGAGGACAATAAATGTGACATGTTTCATAGAATTCACCTGTGAATCCATCTAAAGTCCTGCAGTTTGGGTTTTTGGTAGTTTTTTATTTCTTATTCAGTTTTGTTACTAGTAATTGGTCCATTTCCCACTTCTTCCTGATTCAGTTTTGGAAGATGGTATGTTTTTAGGAATATTCATTTCTTCTAAGTTGTCCAGTTTGGTGGCATATAATTTTTCACAGTATTCTTTTATAATCCTTCATACTTCTGTGGTGTGAGTTGTTTCTCCTTTTTCATTTCTGATTTTATTTATTTGGGTTCTTTCTCTTTTCTGATGAGTCTGGCTGAAAGTTTCTCAATTTTGTTTATCTTTTCAAAGAACAGCTTTTGGTTTCATCGATGTTTTCTAGTCTCTATGTCATTTATTTATGCTCTGATCTTATTTCATTCCTTCTAGTAACCTTGGGCTTTCTTTTCCTTTTTCTAGTTGCTTTAGGTGTAAGGTTAGAGTGTTTGAGTTTTTTCTTATTTCTTGAGGTAGGACTGCATCTGTATAAATTTCTCTCTCAGAACAGCTTTAGCTGTGTCCCAAGGATTTTAGAACGTCTTTTCATTTTCATTGGTCTCCATGTATTGTTTCTTCTTTGACTTCTTGGTTGACTCATTCATTGTTTAGTAGCATGTTGTTCACCCTCCATGTGTTTGTGGGGTTTTTTTCCAGCTTTGTGTGTGTGTGAGAGAGAGAGAGAGATTTCTAGTCTCATACATTGTCAGAAAAGATGCATAATATTATTTCAGTCTTCTTAAATTTATTGAGACTTACTTTGTGGCTTAACATGAGATCTATCCTGGAGAATTTTCCATGTACACCTGAAAAGATTGTGTATTCTGTTGTTTGATGGAATGTTCTGTATATGTTATGTCTATCTGGTCTAATATACCATTCAAAGACAGTTTACTTTATTGATTTCTCTGCCTGGAAAATCTGTCTGTTGATATAAGTGGGGTGTTAAAATCCCCCATTATTATTATCATCAATCTCTCCTTCTAGGTCTGTTAATATTTTCTTTATGTATTTAGGCACTTCAGTGTTGGTGCATAGATATTTACAATTGTCATGTCCTCTGGTTGGATTGATCTATGATCATTATGTGGAAATGCAAAGTTTCTGCTGAAAAATCAGCAGATAGCCTTATGGGGTTTCTCTTGTACATAACTTTTTGCTTCTCTCTTGCTGCTTTTAAAATTCTCTCTTTATATATATCTTTAAATTTTGACATTTTAATTATTACATGTCATGGTGTGGACTTCTTTGGGTTCATCTTTTTTGGATCTCTCTGTGTGTCCTGAATCTGGATCTATTTCCTTCCATAGTAGGTTAGGGAAATTTTCAGCTCTTATTTCTTCAAATAAGTTTTCTGCACTTTCCTCTCTTCTTTTGGGACCCTTATAATGCTAATATTTGTTTACTTGATATTGTCTGAGAGGTTCTTTAACTTATTCTCATTTTTTTTTAATTCTTTTCTTTTTGTTGTTCAGATTGGGTACTTTCCATTACCTTGTCTTCCAGATTGCTGATCCATTCTTCTGGATCCACTAATCTGTTGATTTCCTCTAGTGTATTTTGCATGTCAGTTATTATTTTCTTCAACTCCAACTGGTGCTTTTTTATATTTTTTATCTCTTTGTTGAAGGTCTCACTGAGTTTTTCCACTCCTCTCTCCAGCCCAGTGAGCACCTTTATGATCATTACTTTAAATTCTTTATCAGGCATATTGCTTATCTCCGTTTCATTTAGTTCTTCTTCTGACGTTTTTGTCTTGTTCTTTCATTTGGATCATATTCCTCTATTTCCTCTTTTGCTTGACTTTTTGTTTATTTCTGTGAATTAGGCAGAACAGCTCCTAATTCTCCTAAACTCGAAGAAATGGTCTTATATATGGTCATCCCCTGTGTAGACTTTAGGTACTTGGTTACTTTCACCAGCTGACCAGAGCTGTGGGCTGGGAATCACAGGGCACTCTATGCTGGGGCTGCCCTTGTCAGATGGCCGAAACTGAAGTAGGTGCAAGCCAAAGGGTCCAAGGGTCCTATGCCCACAGGACACCCTGGCAGGATAGCTTAAGATGAAGCAGGTGCAAGCCAGGGGATTCTGGGGCTCTATGCACAGAAGACGGTTTGGCAGAACAGCTAAAGCTGAAGTGGGTACAGGCCAGTGTAGTCTCTGGATTCTCCATACAGAGGGTACCCTGGCAGGACAACTGAAGCTGAAAAGGGTGCAAGCCAGAAAATCCTGGAGCTCTATGCAGTGAAGGCACCTTGGTAAGATAGCTAAAGCTGAAGTGGGCATAAGCCAGAGTATTCCAGGACTCTCTGCACTGAAAGTACTCTAGCAAGACAGCTGAAGTTGAAGTGGGTACACACTGGGGTGTCCCAGGGCTCTGTGCAGGGCCAGCACAGGCAGGAATATCCTGGGGTTCTCTGCATAGGGGGCACTTTGGTGGGGTGGCTAGAGCCAAAGCAGGCACCAGCCAAGAGGTCCTGGAGCACTTTGCACCTGGGGTGCCCTAGCAAGCCATCTAAAACCGAAATGGTGAGGGCCTAGAGTATTCTGGGATGCTTTGCACCTTTGTCACATTGATGCAATAGCTGGAGCTGCAGTGAGTGCTAACGGGTGAGGGGAGGAAGGGTGGTGTGCACTGCCCTGGGTCAGCCTTGGTGGGATAGCTGGAACTGGTGTGGGCTAGGGGCCCAGAGCCCACTGAGGCAACAGGCCTGTTAAATGCCAGGCACTGCTCTCCCTGTTCACAATGGAGGAAGGGGAAGTATAAACTGTGGCGTTCACTAGCCCTTCCAACCCTAAGAGAGTTCTGGCATCTCCCCTGCCATTTGGCAGGGTTCTGGTCCTAGATCTTTCCTATTGTAGCTACTCTTTTTTTTTTTTTTTTAGATTTTATTTATTTGAGAGAGAGAGAGAGACAGCACAAGCCAGTGGGAGAGGCAGAGGGAGAAGCAGACTCTCCGCTGAGCAAGAAGCCTGATGTGGGGCTCAATCCCAGGACCCTGAGATCATGACCTAATCCAAAAGCAGAAGCTTAACCAACTGAGCCACCCAGGTGCCCCTATTATAGCTACTCTTTTAACCACAGCCTTTTTTCCTGGGCACCAGGGTACCTAGATCTGGTCTTGGGCTAGGGGCCCAGTGCTCAGTGAGGCAGCATGCCAGCTGTGGTATCTGAATGCTATCCCTGTGTGAGTGGGGTTGGAGAATCCACTTCCAAGTTCACTCATATCGCTTCAATACCTCATTGGCTCTTGCTTAAAGGCCTCTGTTATTCATTATTTGGGCCTCCCAATGGCAGTTGTCTTCTTGAATCAAATGATTCAAGAGGATGATATGTAGAGTATGAAAGTGAGATAGAGCATATTAAGTTGAAGTTGCAGCCTTTTTATAACATAATTTTGGAATGACATCCCATTACTTCTGCCATATTTTATTCATTAGAAGCAAGTTATAAATCTAACCTACACTCGTGCTTTCTCTCTCTCTAAAGAAAAGGTGGGGGCACCTGGGTGTCTCAGTCAGTTAAGCATCACACATTATCAGGAAAGGTAGGTGACTGTATGGCTCAGTCAGTTAAGCATCCAACTGTTGGTTTTGGCTCAGATCCTAGTTTCAGGTCGTGAGATTGAGCCCTGCTTCAGGCTCCCAGCTTGGCCAGGAGTGGGCTTGAGATCCTCTCCCTCTGGCCTTCCCTCTTTTCATGCTCACATGTTCTCTCTCTCTCTCTTTCTCAAATAAGTAAAGTCTTAAAAAAAAAAAAAGGAGTAGAATATTTTACATTAACATTAGGTATAGTACCTAATCCATTCTAAGTTCTCAATAAATGGAAGCTATTTTCTAAGGTTCCTCAGAACCTATCTTTCTCAGCTTTAGATATTCAAAATCTAAAGTCTAAATCTAAAAGCCATGCAGTTCCAGTTAACAAATACCCTGCAGGATTCCACGTGTAGTAGAAGTAAAAGGGAGGGTGCAGAGGAAGTGGGAGAAGGGCATGGTAAGTGTCTATAGAGAGTCATGAAATCAGGTAAACAAAACTGTTGCATTTCTTTTAGTTTGTCTTGTTTTGTTTCATTGAACTATAATTAATATACAATATCCTATTACTTTCAGGTGTACATCATTGTGATTCAATATTTTTATGCATTGCCGAATGATCCCCACAATAAGTCTAGTGGCTGTCACCTTAAAAAGTTATTACCATATTATTGACTATATCTCTTGTGCTGTACATTACATCCCATGACTGGAAGTTTGCAACTCTTAATCTTCTTCACATGTCTTGCCCAACGCCTCGACCCCTTCTGTCTCTGGTAATAGTTTCCTTCCTGTATCTATGAGTCTATTTCTGTTTTGTTCTATTCATGTTTTGTTTTTCAGGTTCCACATGTAAGTATACCATATTTGTTTCTCTGACTTATTTCACTTAGCATAATACCCACTAGGTCTATCCATGTTGTTACTCATGGCAAGATTTAGTTTATTTATGGCTGAATAAATTCCATTATATGTATCTGTATGTGTGTGCGTGTATATGCCACATCTTCTTTATCCATTCATCTGTCAATTAACAGGTTGCTTCCATATCTTAGCTATTGTGAGAAATGCTACAATAAACTTATAAGGGTGTGTATATTTCTTTGAATTAGTGTTTTCATTTTTTCAGATAAATTCCCCAAATTGGATCATATGGTAGTTCTATTTTTAATTTTTTGAGGAACTTCCATACTGTTTTACATACTGACTGCACCAATTTACACTCCCACCAACAGTGTATGAGGGCTCCCCTTTCTTCACATCTGCACCAACACTTGTTATTTTTTGTCTTCCTGTTGGTAGCCAATCTGACCAGTGTGAGATGATATCTCTTTGTTGTTTTAATTTGCATTTTCCTGATGATTAGTGATGTTGAGCATCTGTTCATGTGCCTTTTGGACATCCATATATCTTCTCTGGACAAAGAAGGTTCTTTCCGATCTTCTGCCCATTTTTAAATTGAGGGTTTTTTTTTTATATCAAGGTGTGTAAGTTCTTTATATATTTTGGATATCAACCCTTTATTGGATGTATGATTTGCAAATTTCCTCCCCCATTCAGTCAGTTTCCTTTTCACTTTGTTAATGGTTTTCTTCACTATACGGAAGCTTTTCAGTTTAATATAATGCCATTTGTTTATTTTAGCTTTTGTTGCCTTTCCCTAAGGAGACTGTGTGTGTGTGTGTGTGTGTGTGTGTGTGTGTCATTAAGATGGATTTCAAAGAGCTTACTGCCTATGTTTCTTTTAGGGGTTGTATGGTTTCAGGTCTAAAATAGTGGTCCAGTTCCATTCTTTTGCAAGTGGCTCTTCAGTTTTCCTTCCAACACCAATTTTGAAGAGGCAGTCTCTTTCCTCCTTTGTCGTAGAGTAATTGACCATACAAAGCATGGGTTTATTTCTGAGCTCTCTATTCTATTCCATTTATCTATGTGTCTGTATTTATAGTAGTACCATACTACTTTGACTACTGTGGCTTTGTAATATAGTTTGAAATCAGCATGATATCTTCAGCTTTGTTCTTCTTTCTCAAGATTGCTTTGGCTAATCAAGCTTTTTTGTAGTTCCATACAAATTCTAAGATTTTGTGTTCCTGTTCTGTGAAAAATGCCATGGACAGTTTGAAGCAGATTGCATTGAATCTATAGATGGCTTTGGATGGCACACTTTAACAGTATTATTTCTTCCAGTCCATGAACACAGAATACCTTTCCATTTGTTCTTGTCATCTTCTCTTTCTTTCATTAGTTTTTGGAGCACAGGTCTTTCACCTCCTTGGTTAAATTTATCACTAGGTGTTTTCTTTTTGATGGGATGGCAAAAGGGATTGTTTTCTTAATTTCTCTTTCAAAATTATCTCATTTCTTTCTTAACCCTATCCTTACCCCTCCACATTACTTTTTTATTTCAATGAAATTAGGCTTGAGACAAAAGCCTAAACATAAACACTTAGGCCTTTTAATGTTTTACAAAACAGTTCAATGTACCATGTATTAACTGGCCAGATTGAATTGAATGCCAGCAAAGTTATGTGCTTAGTTGGGGTTTTATATACATTATAACAAGAATTTTAGCTAATATTTAGGAAGTGTTCTTTGAGCCCTGGGCTCTGTGCTAATGCTTTACATGAATGATCTTTACTCAGCACAAAACCCTACCATGTAAAAGGTACTATCACTTGTTTTGTATATGAGGAAATTGAAGACCCAGGCAAGTTATGAAATATGTCAAATATCATAGCTTCAGGTGGTAGAGTTGTGAGTCAGACTTGCTCTCCAACTCACTAAGCTATGCTGCTATTTAATTTTCTTGGCAGCCCTATGGGACATAGACTATCTCACCATATACCCGAGGAACCCTAGCCCCAAGGAGGTTGGTGACTTGCCCAAGGCTAACAGCAGAGCTATTAAATGGCAGAGCTTGGATTGAACCCAGGCCCCATCTGAATTTTAAATGCAAAGCTGGGCTATCCCACAAGGCTTTTTACCAAAGGCTGAAGATATCTAGTGCATTAACTCCCTATCCATAACTCCACTATCAAGATTTACATACACAGTACAGTAAGTAGTCAAAAAACACAGACTCCAGAACCAAACTAGCTTTCAGCCATTAGGGAGGTTTCTTAACTTCTCTAAGCCTCAGCTTACTTATATGTTAAATGAGACTAATAGTAGTACCTACTTTGTAAGTTTGTTGTAAGCACTTGAAATAATACCCAGTCCAGAGTTTATTGTTCAATACCTATTAGTTGTTATTTTTCTTCCAAGCTTGTTTAAATTTTAACCATTTTCTAACTTATTGTATAGATTTAAGGAATCTCCTTCTTTCTCTAGGCCTCAGTTTCCCCATATATGAGTAGGAAATTGTCTTGATATCCTCTGACTCCCCTTCTAGCTGTCATTCTACATTTATAATTCAGTCAGGTGCCAAGTGAAACCACAAAGTCTTGTGTGGCACATAAGGGAGGCATAAGGTCTTCATGAAAATAAACACATGGTTAATGTTGGCAAGAAAAATTCCATAGCCCCCAAACTCTTAATGATTATAATAGCTTTTATTTGCAGAGTGCTTGCTACATACCAACTGCTCTTCAGAACATGGTAGATACATCTATTGTAATTCAAGAATCTGTTCATCCCTTTGCTTCTCTCTTGCTAATGTTGGCAAAATATATATTTTGCCTAAAAATGTATATTGCAATCTGGGCAGACCAGCTTAGCGCAAGGTATCATATTAGCTAAAATAGGTGTTGCAGCTAACATGAGTGATACATGTAAGTGCATGCATGCGTGTGCGTGTGCATGCACACACACACACACCCTATATATTGAAGAGAGAAAGAGAGGGAATTTATGTAATTGTTTTTTTCAGGACTGTCTGCCCATCTTGCATCTGCTTAGACTGTGAAAGCCAAGAATAGGAAGAGCTAACATATATTGGGTAACCACTAATTTCTGGGTCTTGATATCAATATTTCACACAGACTGCCTCATGTACTCCTCACAGTTGCTCTGTTGTGTAGGTACTATTAATATCTTTATTTATAGATATATATGAGACTCAAAGACATTAAGCAGCCTCATCAGCTAGGACATTAGAACCCCACCCAGCAGTTTAACTCCAGAGCCCTAGACTATTAACCACACTCAGAACTTTCTACAGTTTCTGAACTTAAGTCCTTTTAAAAATATTTATTTATTTAAGATAGCATGAGCAGAAGGAGGGGTAGAAAGACAGGCAGACTCCCCACCAAGCATAGAGCTCAACTCCAGGACCCTGAGATCATGACCTGAGCCAAAGTCAGATGCTTAACCAACAAAGCCACCCCAGTGCGCCTGAACTTAAGCCCCTTTTTAAAAGCAGGAAACCATGCCCAGCTCCCTGAATAGTTTAAAAAAAAAAAAAAGGCACTGGGATCTTTCCTGGTCCTGGGGAAGAGTGCAGGAGTGGGAACCTTAGCAGCAAGCTGAGGCCCTCAGTCCTCAAGCCTTTGGTGACAGAGGCTTCCAGGTGAGGCTAGCTACCCCATGGATATTCTGACCTTCCACGTGTTACTGTGAAAACACAATGGGGCCACTAGCCAGGAATGATCTCCTGGTCCAGAAAGATGACCCCTTAAGGCCTGCTCCAGTCTTCACTGACCTGGAATGTAGGGAGAGCTATGACTGACAGCCACTGAGCAGTGCACCTGCACTTCTTTCTGAACGAGAACAGCATGAGGCTGGGTGGGTGGGCAGGGGGGCCATGCTGTTCTCCTGTTCTTCTGCTGTTGGTTGTGCAATACCTGCAGGGAGCTGCCAGGCTGCAACTTGTCAAGCATGTGACAGACTCCTTAAATGATAATGGGGCTTGTTCTGTAAGAAGATAAATGGGATGAGAAAAGGGATATTAAAATTGTATCAAGGCTTCTGTAATATTTCATTTTCAGTAGACCATCAAACAGGTATTTAGCATTTTGTGCAACAGGAAAGAACAGATTCATGTTATTACAAGTTTTCCATTTAGTGAGAATATACTCTATGGTGCTGGTCCCTCAATGTCTCTGTGAAGTCCCCTCACAACACAGATAATAAACTGTATTTGGGCATGTGAGAGCCTATAAGCCAAAGCCTGCTGTAAGAACATCTCTCTCTGAGAGAGATGATAAACCAAGAAGGACCACATGTGACAGGGCTTCAAGTCCCTATGCCTGCCACGGCCCCAGGCTCACTGCATTAAGAACAGCGAAAGGCTTCTCTGAGACCTAGCCTAGCAACTTAGAAACTTTGAGTCAGATGACTGGGTTCTGGCCTTGCATCTGACACAAACAAGCTACATATCCCTGAGCAAGTTGGCCATTCTGGGGCCTCTGCCTTCCTGTCTACAAGATACAACGTTTAGATTGAATGGTCTCTAAGACTCCTTCTTTAGAATGTTACATAGCAAATGACTTCTCAGCCATTTGCTACTGTTGCTAATAAGTACTTATTAGTTTTTTTGAGGCAAGGTAGTTGACTTGTGGGGTTCTAGACTCCAGGAGAGCAGATCTGTTTTGTTCAAGATTCTGTCTCCAGGGTTCACCAGTGCCTGACACAGAGTGGGTGCTTAGTAAATGTCAGATGAACAGTAGTTGGATGGATCTTATTTCTCTTCAGAATTAAATACTGTCTTCCATGGACACTCCTAGCATGTACTCACATGCACCCATCAAAGATAGACTCACAAAGGGTGTCTATGCTAATTGCTGGTGACAAACTTCTGAAGCTTACACAGTGGATCCCTTTAGTCATCAGACTTTGTGTCCCTCTTATTTCCTTTACCACTTACCAGTCAACATGTCTTTGTAGTAACAATGTCCTTTCTCATTTGCCAAGTTATTGAGCAATTACTGAATTATCTAACCTGTGCTAGGGCCCTCTAAAAGATATCATAGGGGAAAATCAAAATTAGGAAAAACTATGCACTGTCATCAAGGAGTCTGTGGCTATTTGGGAAAAGAAAAGATGCCCCCATTTCTCTGTCACCTTCAGTTCTTGCCCTGATACTGTTTGTTTTCTCCATCCTGAGCTCCATTCTTTCCCCCAGAACAGACTTCGAAACTGTACTCTATTCTGCCATTCCTCAGGTCTCCTTAAATGCCTGGCATTTCCCCATTTTCAGGGAACTTTGACACCACTAGTTCTCATGCACACATTTGCCACAATCTCTCACGTTATGATAACGAGCACATCATCAGGGATTCTGAAGTGGAGAGTGGTGAGTTTCTTAAATGTCACACAGCAAACTCGTCATAAGGCCGGCCTAGAGAATAAGCTGCCAAGGCTAGCTCACTTGGTGCTCTTAAACTGTCCTGCCCACAGGAATAGTTTTTGGAAATCTTAGCATCTATCAGAACTGTTACCAAAGCAATGAGACTTTTGTTTTGTTAAAAAAAAAAACAAACTATAGTTTTATTTTCTAGAATTTCACCTTACACTTCAAAGAGGCAAAGGACTTCTGTAAAACTAATGTTTGATTTTGAATTTCCATTATGTAGAGAGTAATATACTTATTTTTGGTTAGTTTTCTCATTAAACCCTTTTGTACACGATCTCATACCTTCACTTCTTCAAAGATTGATAGAAGCAGGTGCATCTTAGGGACTACCCAACAGATGTGGGCTCCGATCTTGGTTCTGTTACCAGCCATGTGACCTTGAGCAAGTTAACTTCACTGAACATTTTCTTCATCAGCAGAATGTGGATCCTTCATTTAAAGGACTACCTCATGTAGTTGTTGGAAAGATTAAGTGAGGTAGAATCTATAAATGTAATGCTTGGCAAATCACAGGAGCTCCATAACCTACTGTCTGAACCAGGTTCTACAATTTATTGGTCCTCTGCTGTGCACAAGGACCTGTTGAGGAATGCAGAAAAACCTGATGAGGCTGACACACTGATTCCCAAACAAACCTTGATACCTACATATCATGTGCTTCCTATTCTATCCTCATACTTCTAAATCTGAGCTCCAATATCCTTGTTACAAAGAGGCCTTCCCTTCTACCATATTTAAAACCAGCCCCTCATTACTCCCCATCCCATCATCTTGTGTATTTCCTTCACAGTATAACCATGTTTTGTAGGTTTGGGTGTTTATTGGCTGTTCCTTCCCCATAAGCTGGGGGAGGCTGAGACTTTGTCTCTTTTTCATTATGAAATCAGCCAGTACTCAGCCCAGTGCTTGGAACTAAGTAGACATCCCAACTATTTTTAATTGAATGAACTAATCCTAGCTACTGAGGATACATGAGGAAGAAAACAAATGTAGGTCTTCTCTGGATTTGATTCACAGCCAAGTGGGGAAGCATAGGAACCTTCAAGTTAACTTTTTAAAACTTCCCTACTTTTACTAAGACTTAATTTTCTACCTCAGAGCAGACAATGATGGGTTTTACAAAGTAGGTATAAATGGAAGTGCCATACCCAGAAGAGGAAGGGGAGAGTTAGCTGGGGTGAGGGAAATGTGTTACCGAATGTGTTCGTGCACCGGATGTGCAGTAAGCCAATGTCTGAGACACTGGTTTTAAAGCAAAGAAAACTTTATTATCAGGAGGGCAGTCCAACAAGAAGGCAGAGATTATTCCTAAAGCTGCCTTCCCCTGTTGAGTCTAGAGAAAACTTATATATGTTTGTGGAAGGAGATGAATACATGAGAAGAGGGTGAAGCATTATTTGAAACAATCTGGAGCAATGTATTCTTCTGGACAGCGAGGCACCACTTGGTACTTGGTATGATCAGGTACATCAGATAATTTCAAGACAAACATTACTGTCCAGTCCCATTAGGTTTCTACAATCAGCAGGTAAACAGGGTGTAGGGATGAAAAATGCAAAGTTAATGATTCACTGTGCATGAGGTTAAGAGGCACATAAAATATAATCAAGTAGGGAACAAAACAGAACATGGAGCTAAGTTAATAATGCAACTACTACATCTATAGTTCTGCTTAGGCTTTCAGAACAGGTCTAGGAACCAAGTGTCTGGTCTCAGGTGTGGGGAATCTTTGCAAGAAGATGGCATATGAAACTTCATAACATTTGCAATGCATTCCCAGGATGGAGCCCTTTTTTCAGATCAGCTTGTGGTCACTCTCAGGAAGAAAACTCCCATTATGAACTGAGAACTGAATTTTGCTTTAGACAAGTTTTGATTTGCACCTCTGATATTTTCCTATGATCCTGGAACAACCACATTATGTTGCTCTCTTGGGAGAGAAAAAATGCCACTCTCTTGTCAGAACCAAGGTTATAAGGAGAAAAAAAAAAAATACATCCCTCCCCTTCAACAGCATTTATACTTTTCAGAAAATGTTCCTGTACTATTTTCAATGACATGAGTAATATGTGCTCATCGCAAATATTTAAGAAAGTACAGATAAGCAAAGGAAGAAAGTAAATCTTATTCATCATCTCATGATGCAGATGACCATTGACACATTTTGGTGTATATGTTTCTGAATTACTATATAGTTTATGCCGATCATAAAACACCTAATTATTAAACATGTGTTTTATGGTTCATGGTATGCAATGACCATTTTCTTTACCATTTCATATGCTCCTTCACCCAATGGAGGCATCACATACATTAATACCTGTGTGAAGGAAAGGAAATTTGGGGAACTCATGAAAAGGGCCGTGTCTGGGAGTTGAAAGTACAGACGTTGGAGTTGTCCAATGTTCAAATCTGGGCTATGCATTCACAAGAAGCAGGACATCCCCATGTCCCTGAACTTGTGACAGCATCATTTTCCCTGCCTGTAAAATAGGAAGAGTGATGATAGGTGTTCCCTGTGGTGGTTTTAAGAATTAAATAGTGTAAGGAAAGTGGTTGGCTCCACAGTGTTCAAAAAATGTTCATTCGTTTTTCATATTCAAAGGGGGAATAAAGCAAGAAGAAAAGAGAAAATGTGAGCAGAGGAAAAGGCAGGAGAAGAAAGAAATGCATTTTCCATAAACTGAAGGTTTTCAGTAGTTGAGGATAACCTCAGGAGAAGAGGGGTCAATACCATATGGGAAATGGCAGATTTTCTATAGGAGCTTCTGGTCTGTGTGTCTGAGCTCCTTACTGCTTTAGGTAAAAACAAAACAATTTTCTGCTGCTTGTCTGGGTTGTAAGCTTTCTGTTGAGGATGCCTGATGCAGTTGGGGGGATCTTCACCTTTGCTCTCTCAGGAGAGGAGCCCCCATGAGCACAGAGGTGAAGTATGGAAGGCCACAGCTGCTTCACGAGCTGTTCTTTCTCCCTCACCTGTGTGTGGACCTCACCAGTGTCCCATTCCAGAATGGCTAGTATAAATGGGATGCACTATCTCTACCTTCAGAGACTTATATTCTGAGTTCACCAGCCAGAGAAAATCCATGACTGCCATTTTACTGTAGAGGTGGTGATTTTTTCCCATATAATCTTGTTATTGCTTTTAACAGCTTTATTGAGGCATAATTACTATGCAATAAACTGCATATATTTAAAACCCCTTATTTAGTTTGTAATATATGAACACACCTGCAAAACCATCACCACAACCAACTTAATGAATATCTCTGTCCCCTCCTGTCTCCTCATGCCCCTTCATGGTCCCTCCCACCACAAATCCTGCCCCCAGGGTTTTCTGCATGACTGCATTTTTTAAATTCCTTTTCCATCATATTTTCAGTAATTAGACGATTTGATGTTATCATATTCCTGTGGTTTCCTTTTTCTGAGAGTGGATTCTCATTGTATTTTTCTCCATATTCCACTAAAAACTGTGACACCCCCCCACCCAGTGTCTAAGCCACTTCTGAAAAGATAACCACATCTCTTAATATTCCTTACTGCAAGTGGAAACATTCTTATACCAACTCTTACTATTGCTTTTGATTTCCTATGGAACTAGAAGTAAGGCTCACTAGAGATGATTTTGGCACCAAGATGGAAGAGAAATCATGGCTTCATTCATTCAACAAAGGGCAGAAGCCTCCTAGTAGGCAGCTTTGTGTATACGAGGGAGGGTAAGACAGAACAGGTTCCTTACCTCACAAAACTCCCAGCTTAGAAAGGGGGGCTGAACATACCAGGTAAACAACCATTTATGAAGGAAAACAAAAAGCATGTAGTAACAAAAAAATTTCTGGATTTGCTTTCTTTTAGATGTTAAGCATAAGTAATGGGCTGTCAAAATGGAAGCAATTAACTAAGTGGATAGCAGATTCCTTCTTACTGAAAAGGAAGCCTGGGGAACAAGGTTCTAGGCTGGGTCTTGAGCAGATGCCAAGGACCTGAGGCAGAAAAGAAATTGAGGCCTCAAGGATTCAGCCAGCCAGCATGGTTGGAGCCTGAGAGACATGGAGAGATGGCTGAGAACAAAGATGCAAGAGAGGCAGTGGCCAGGTCAGAGCCTATGGGGGCCTTGGAAAAGGCTTGGGTTTTATTCTAAATGCAGTGAGAAGCAATAGCAAAGCCTCATTCAGAGAAGTGGTACAGTTTGATTCATTAAAGATTATAACTTCTCATTATTGGATATAGAAAAGATGAAAATGTTAGTGTCCAGATTAAAACAATAAATATAAATCTATAGCACCTTAGCTCAGAGAAAAATAAGTGACTATTTTATATTAACATGCTATCTGTCAGACATAACTCCAGGTATTTTATCTATATTCCTCATTTACCTCTACAAAACATGTACTATTCCCTATTTTACAGATGAGAAAATTAAATCACGTTAAATAATTTTCCCAAGTTTACAAAATTTTGAGACTAGCTTACCTAAGTAAATCAATAGAGCTGAGGGAAATGTCTCTATCAGAACTTCTCAGCAACTTTTTGCGGCAAAGGCACATTTAAACCTTCTTTCTTAGCCCCCATGGACACTAATGGCTTTTAGAAAGAAAATAGGTCATGTGCTGAAAGGAGGCAGTGATGAAGAAAATCATTGGAGGTGAAGGACACATGCCGGTGGGGTGCTGGGACAAGAGACAGAGTGTCCATGATGGTCACCCGGAGTATGTATAAGGTTACTCTCTACCTGCAAAGTAACACAAGGGGCAAGTCATGGGAATCAGGTGGTTCTGGCAACATGGAATGCTGGGCAAGGAGGAGCACACCTTAGCAACTGCACAAACATAAGTTTCTATTCTTCCTACACAAAAGGCCTCAAAAAATTAAAATTACTATGTGACTCAGCAATTGCACTTCTCAGTATGCATTCCCTCAAAGTGAAAACAAATATTCAAAAACAAAAGCAACAAACCTTGTAAATGAATGGTCATAGCTACATCAGTTGCAATCCTCAAACGGTGAAAACAACTCAAATGTCTATCAGATGACGAATGGCTGGATATAATGTGGCATACCCATTCAATGGAATGTCACTCAGTCATAAAACAAAATGAATTTCTGATACATGCTATGATGCAAATGAACTTTGGAACTTATGCTAACAAGTAAAAGATGCTAGACATAAAAGGTCACATACTGAGTGACTCTGCTTACGTTAAATATCTAGAATAGACAAGTCCATAGAGATAGAAAGCAGATTTGTGGTTGCCATGGGCTGAGGTCGAGGAGAGTGGGGGAGTCACTGCCTAATGGGTATAGGTTTTCCCTGTGGAGTAATGAAAATGTTGGAACCTGCCAAACGTGATGTGAATGTATTACATTGTGAGTGTATTACATGGCACTATTTGTATACTTTAAATGATTACATGTTTTCTCAGTAAGAAAAAATTCAGGAGAGTCATGGGGAGCATCTGAAATCACTAGCTAAGGGGACTTTCACAGTCCATAAAGAGAATCTCTAGATAATCTTTATTCATTCCATTTATATCTATTGAACATCTACTATGTTAGGTATTAGGCTAAGCCAAATGATACATGGTCTCTGCCTTTGTAGAGTTTACCTCCTAGTGGAGAAAAAAGACATTAATAAAATAACCATAAGAATATAAACTATGAATGTGATGAATGCTCTGAAGAAGAAGCTCTACAGTGCTAGAGGGGGAGTTGGAAAATGCGTTCCTGATGAAGTAGCAATTGAGGAATCTTCTGAAGGAATTTACTAGGAGAAGGGGAGGCAGCTCGAGATGGAGAAGGAACCACATGTGCAAAGGCCCAGTGACAGGAAATTTCAGGGTAGAGGTCAGGATCTGAAAGAAAGCTTGTGTGGCTGGGTTGTAAATAAGAGAAGGCCTATATAAGATGAGCCTAGAAAGGCAGCCTGGAGCCTTGAGAAGGCCAGATCACACAGAGCCCTGAAAGTCACATTCAAGATTTTGGTCCAAGTTTCTGGAACCAAACACACCTCCTGTCTCCATTCCCTGTCCTGCATTTTCCGTCCTCCTATCTTTTATCACCCCTGACATGTCTGTTTACTGCCTCATACCACTTCTGTATAACCAATGTAAGGGTAGGGACTGTTCACTGATAGGTTTGCAGTGCACAACACATACTAGGTGCTCAAAGACTTGAATTGATTCATGGGTTTCTATCTTGAAAAATACCACTCAGTGCAGTATGGGGAATGGATTGGTTTGGGGTGAGAAGAGACTCTGTGTCGCCAGATGCTTGATTCTGTCCTAGAAGGGAAGCTTTGGGGTTGGGTCACTTCTCCTGAGAACCTGTGTGTGTGCTGCACTGTCTGGAAGTAGGCAGGCAGCTGCTTTCTCTGCAATAAACAGGTGTTTCCCAGAAGAGTAAGACCCCTCTCTCAGCTGAGCACTGTGACGGCCTTGATTCAGACTGCCTTAGCAAGAGGTTAAACAATCAAAAGGGAACATCCATTCAGTGAGGAATGTTGGAAGGCTCGGGTCTGCTGGCAAGGTAATGCACTGGGCTTGGCATCCAGAGACCTGGGTTCTACCCCAGGCCCATCATTTCACCATGAGACCTTAGGGTCTCCATCTCTCTGGTTTCCCATCATATTAAGGAAGTAAATAGGAACTTGACTTAGATGATTTATCCCTATTCTATCTTTTCCACAGAAGATTTTGTCTTTAGTGATAAGGGCAACCTATGTTTATTTATCTAAGCCACTGTGACAAAAGGTTACTGTGTTGAGCATTATGACAAACCATCCTATGAATTCGGTAACACTTTTAATAAGATTCATATTTCATTGCAGGCCCCTGGAACACGGGAATGAAAAACATAAAAGATCTTAATTCTAGGAACAAAGAAAAAGATGATTATAGGGGGTAAAATGGAAAGGCTTCACAGCCTGCCTTGAGATGGGGCTGCTTTCTCCTGCTTCCTCCCCTCTGTTTCCTGATTCCAAACAGGTGATGATACCCCATACCTCCTCATCCAGGGAGAAAGGTCCTCCCAGATTCAAGAAGCAGATTGCCTTCTTCACTGACACTCTATCCCCAGTGTGCAGACCTTGAGCTGGTTTCTAGAATGGCTCACAAAATGATGAAAGTTTAAAGAAGCTGCCTGGGTGTTGAGAGAATTCTGTTGGCTGCTTAATGAAGTTTATCAGAAAAAGGAAAAGTTGTGGATCTTTGAAGCAGAAAGACCCAAATCTGGAAATTGGCATTGCCCTTTCTCTTGGCCTCTGCTACATTTATGTTTTTCTAACATATCTTTGTCAGGGGCCCTGATTTTCTTTTCCCCAAGCTCATTAATTTCTCAACATTAATACATTTCCCTTATCCTCTAATTAGGCACCACTTCTCACATATTTATGGTAGTGAATGCCCAGGGGCCAAGCTTGCCCCTTAATGTAACACAGGCCAGTCCACACTTGTGATCTGTGCTCCAATTTCATGCATGGGCAGTGCAGGAACCACTTACAAGTGTAATTCACAAAAGACTCCTTTGCCCACATTTTATTCATTACATTAAGCAAATATTTGAGCAACAACTGCATTTCAGGTACTATCCTAGATGCTTGAGATTTTTACAGAGAACAAAACACAAAAATCTCTACTTCCCATCATAAGTAAATTATATCATAGGTTAGTAATTAATAAATGCCTCATAAGCAAAAACAAAGAATAGGGCTGGGAATGCTTGAGGGTAGCAATGGGAAGGGGTGGATCTATAAATGGGATGTTGAGAAGTTGTATCAGGAAAGAGTTAGCCATGCAGATATCTGGGGGAAGAGCAATCCAGATGACAGGGACAGTGAGTGAAAGACACTAAGAAAGAGTGCATAACTGCTGTATCCAAAGGATAATAAGGAGGTCAATGTGGCTGAAGTGAGAGGAGCAGGTGGGGAGGGTATCATAAGAGGGTTGAGGTCAGAGTAGTAATGGGTCTGATTGTGTGAGGCTTTTGTGTCCTCTGTAAGGACTAGGGCTCTTAATAAAATGGGGGCCCATGCTGAGTTTTAACCAGAGGAAAAATGAGTTGATGAATGTTTTATTCATCACTTGCTTATATTTCCATTCACCTCGTAGCTTTAACACCAATTGAAAATTTGTTCCTGAATCAATTATAATAAAGCTTTGCAAAACACTTTTTCTAATTTTATCACTTATTCTCCCTCATCAGCTGACATTACTTTGTGAAGTAGAGATTTCTCTCATCAACTCTGGGTATTTGATTGCCCAGGAATATATTTCCTTCTGGAAATTAAAAATAAATGCTTAGGTCATTCTCTTTAATGGCAAATTTTCAAGGAAAACATTTTTTTTAATAGCTTGTCTCAAATAGAGACAAGTAAGCCTTGTGCTTTAGAAGGACTTTCCCACTGTCTTCTTACATCATCCTTTCTTGGTACTGGGAATGAAGTTTCAGCAGGGAGCCTTTCTTTGAGTTAGCTGACCTCTCCTGGAGACTTCTTTTTTTTTTTTTAATTTTTTTATTGTTATATTAATCCCCATACATTACATCATTAGTTTTAGATGTAGTGTTCCATGATTCATTGTTTGTGCATAACACCCAGTGCTCCATGCAGAATATGCCCTCCTCAATACCCATCACCAGGCTAACCCAACCTCCCACCCCCCTCGCCTCTAGAACCCTCAGTTTGTTTTTCAGAGTCC
>NC_138375.1:46915359-46924152 GCF_054177405.1 Leptonychotes weddellii | reverse complement strand
AATACCCTCCAGTTCCATCCACGTCGTTGCAAATGGCAAGATCTCATTCCTTTTGATGGCTGCATAATATTCCATTGTATATATATACCACATCTTCTTTATCCATTCATCTGTCGATGGACATCTTTGGAGCCTTCTTTTGATACCTGGCAGGTTAAGAATGGCCCTGGAGGAGAGGGTGTTGATAACTCTTCCCTAGATTTGTTGATCACATGAGCTGATTGTTGTGTCCAGACCCTGGAAAGCAACTAAGATAATGCCATATCCTTTGCTCAACAACTTTCATTATTTAGTTAAATTCAAGTGGCTTCACTGGGTTTTTAAGGCTCTGTGAAATCTGTGCCCAGGTCTTAAACTCCTTGATTCTTTTCCTGTCCCACATGCTCCCTCCCCGCCTCACCCACACTTACATACACACCCTACATTCTGGACATTACTGTAGACCCTCCAAACTACCCAATGCCCCCAAACACACCCTATTCTATCCCACCTCCAGATTTTGTCTATGGTAGAATATTCCATTGGGATGTCCTTTTCCAAAATTACCTATGCCTGTTGAATTTCATCCTTCCAGGCTTCATCAAATGCTCCTTCCTCCATCTCCACCCTAAGTAACCTCTGACTCTTCTTGCTCCATGCACTGCATCTTTTTGCCTTATTCCCCTTTCACTCTGTTTCTTATGTTGTCAATTGTATGAAAGTCACTTGTGCTCATGATGGTGTCAGCTACATAAGAGTTGAGGCTGTTGCACTGATTTTTAGTTTTTCCTGGTGGCTAAAATTAGTGTCTGGTTCATGATAAGTGCTCACACATTGGTGGAGAAGTATGTATACAGCCGCTATAGCAATTTTCGAATGTCTCCTTTTATTCATACATTTAATAGGTGCTACATACTGAGCATCTATTGTATCTCAATGAGTTCGGTGGAGGATACAAAAATGAATGAAGTAGATCCTGCTTTCTGGGAGAGTCCAATTTAGAAGGAAAGTGAAGACGTGTGTGTAAATTATTACGTTACAAAGTAAGGAGTGCTAAAAGCTAGAAGAGTAGGAACAATAGGTTACATTCATTTTGGTATTTCTCTTTGCCCCTGAAATTTTCTCCAACAGCCTATGAATCATCCCAGAGACAACTTCCACTAAACCACCTGGGATTTTCTCTTGTTCCCCCAGAAGAGCTTTCAGTGTTGTGCTGATGCCCTTCCTGAGCAGAGAACAAAGATATGTCATTTCTCCCTTTCTGTTAATTCAGGCTGAATTCACACTCAAATGGGATTTTATAACTTCCTTTCCACCAATAACCAGGACTTTCATTTTCATGATTCCATTAATTATAAATTAATAGTTAATCCTGAAGTTAGGCAAGATGACCATAAGCTCCAGCTTCTCTGACTTGCCTGAGAAGTCATTTTGGTGTCCGTTGTTTTCATGGGGTTATCAGCCAGCCCTGAGAACATATCTGGAGGGAAAACAAACACTAAGTGTTTTCTCTAATTGTCCTGTTGGTTCAGATTTCATGTTCCCCATCTGGACCATGCAAGGTGTTGTCTTGTTAGAATCAGAGTGTGCTCCTTGCATTAACCCTCCTTACTAAAACAGGGGAGCTGAGAACAACCAGATCGTTGCAATTCCCTCTCAGCTCATCTGTTTTCTCCATTTACTTATTCATTCACTTATGTATTCATTTATTCAACAAATACTGATTAATCACCTCCCTTTTTATATATTCTGCCTATTCCCAAAAGGATCGGAGGTGGCCTGCAGAATCAAACATAATGCAAAACAGGAAAGCTAGGGATAAAAACAGAAAGAAAGGAGGAGGCCTTGCCACCAGCTCCAAAGGTGGTTGCAATTCATTTTGTTGTATTCCAACAAAAGAGATTTGTCACATCTCTGGGTTTTTGCATTCAGTTCAACCAAAACGCGCAAATTTGTGTACAGAGTGTAACTTTTTCCAGCAACTAAATACATTTATTGAAGCATCCAGTGGAATTCTTTGTTCTTATATGTAAATGCCTTCAGAATAAATGAAAGAATGAATTCAGAGGTTTCCAAATTTTAGTCATTTGTATGCCACTTTTCAAATATTTGCTTAACTACATGACTGTTATTTATTTTGTAGTTTAAGAAAATTAACTTTAATATGCAAACAATGAATCATGGAACACTATATCAAAAACTAATGATGTAATATATGGCGATTAACATAACAAAATAAAATTTAAAAAAATTAACTTTTAAATTTACTTTAAAAAATACTTGCCCCTTCCATAAATATAGTATTTATATCAATTGCCATAACTAAAAAGTAATGATAAAGTAAATTAAAAGGAACATCACATTACAAATAAGGAATAGCACCTACCTAAAAACCTGATTTGATGTCTTCCTTTGTGTTACCAGGGAAATTAGGATGTGTTAAGGATTAAAATCAAGCTAGCACCAAATTGTGATAGCCAATCCTTTTAACTGTTTCAATACAAAAGGAAACTGAAAAAGAAAAATCCCATTATAGACATCAGTGTTCTATTACTCCTTTTTGAGTAACATCCTACATTATCTCATACTGCCCATGACCCTATTGCATATGATCCCCCTGCCCTGGGAAGCACTGATCAATTAACTGAAGCTGAAATTTGTGGAATAGAGTTTCTGTGCTATCTGGAAGATATGGAAAGTCTTTATACACACTTGGGTTCATTCCAACAAGCACAATATCAAGCCACTCTCGCCCTCACCTCTACCACCCTGTGCTACCTACAAAGAATTGCTGCAGTATGGTTAACCTCAAAACAGAATATGTGTGTCTCTTTGAGGAGTTAATAATTCAGATAAGATTTTGGAAGACTTGCTTGGATCCAGCAGCAGTAAATTATGCTCATTTAATGATATTAGGTTGTTTATAAACAGCATTCTGGACAGCATAATGAACTATTAGTAAATGTGGAAAGTCTCAAAAATTCAGGAATATTTCTGTTCACCTATTAGATGTCCTAGTTTTGAAGTGCTTAGATTTGGATTAAGATTCTTCTCATACTCTAATGTACTCATTTAGCTGCTTTTACATCAATAATACCTATCAATAAACAGAATTATCTCCTTAGGGAGTAGGGAACCTGTAAGAGGTGCCAGTGAAAATTAACATATATTCCAGCAATGGCACCTGATTTCAATGGGCATCCAGTTTGGTTTTGTCTGTCTGCTTTGACAGATTGAATGGTCTGCTCTATCAGTTCAGAACTACCACTTTCTCTTCTCTCTTGTTGTGGTTTTGTGTCTCCCCAAAATTCATATGTGAAGTCTTAACACCTACCTAAGAATATGACTTCAGTTAGAAATAGAGGCACACAGATGTAATTAGTCAAGTTATGATGGGGTCACACTGAAGTAGTTGGGCTCCTAATCTAAAACGACTGGTATCCTTATAAAAAAGAGGAATGTGTACATATAGCCGTGCACAGAGGGAGGACACCATGTGAACATGAGGGCAGGGATCAAGATGATATGTCTATAAGCCAAGGCACATAAAAGATTGCCAACAACTCAGCAGAAGCAAGGAGGGAGGCATGAACCAGATTCTCTCTCCTGCCTTCAAAAGGAACCAACCCTGCCAACACCTTCATCTGGGACTTCTAGCCTTTAGAAGTGTAAGACTATAAATTATCTATAGGTACGACCTAGTTTGTGGTACTTTGTCACAGCAGCCCTAGCAGACTATCTCTTCACCACTCCCCCTGCAAGAGAGAAGGGTTGGAGACTTGGCACCACTATACTTTTTAAATAGTGTTGTCCCCCTCACTCAAATAACAAACCTCATAACTGTCATTCAGTATACCACATGCACAAATGTACACTTGACTCAGAAGAGTTCCAGCACTTCTAAGAAAAACAAATGACGCTTTTATTTAAGAAGTTGACATTTGGGTGTTATTTAGCTGATTTGTTAATGAAAAGGTTTACATAATTTCAAGGGACAAGAAAAAGCTTTATCTGCCATTTAATATGCTGAGATTTTCTGATAGAGCTTCAAGGGAAAAATAGCACTAATTACTTAAATGGCATTTAGTTTATTGATTGTTGGACCATATAAACACTACTGATCTAACAGAAAGTAGCCGTATCTACTCTAGTTTTTTTATATGCGTAATTTAAAGAGCATGGGGGCTTTTGTTAGTATTTTTTTAAAAACTTAAGGTTCTCTTTGTTTTTGTGTGTATGCATTTTGGTAATTTGGAAAGCTTATATTTAATGTATAAGTAATTATTTCAACTATAACATTAGTAATAACTATTAAGCCTCTATTTAAATAGTATCTATCAACTTTATTATAAGCATTGATAAAACTAGAATATCTCCTCTTTTTCCCTTTATTCTATTACCCAATATCAGTTTACAATATTACCTTTGCTAGTGTTTTCTTCTGTTCTATTATACTTCTAGTGTTCACTTCATCATTCTGGGCTATAAAATGTAAGAAAATCATTGTATTTATACCATCTGTCCTTATTTGTCCCTCTTTTCCCAACTTTTGTCAGGGTAATAAAATGTAAATTTTGCTCTAAAACTGTTATCTCTACATGACATTCAGTCTCTGTCCTGTAGTTACATAGATTCAGTTTTCTCCACAAGTCTTTTTCGGTAATTTTTACATTCTTATATGGATGGGCTGCAATTTTCTCCAACAGATTTTTTAGTGAAGACTCTTGGGAACAATATTCCCTAAGTTCCTGCACATTCAAAGATGCAGTTGATAGTTTGGGTATAAGTTTCTGAAGCCATACTTTCTATCCCTGAGGGTTTTTAAGGCAATGCTACCTGTCTTTCAGCATTTGCTGAAGCCATTTTCCCTCCTTACCCAGGAGTCAAATTGTTTTTCTTTGGCTGCCCCAAGGATTGCCTCTTTATCTTTGACATGTAGTAACTTCACAAGGGTATGTCATCATATTGGCCATTCTGTGTCACCTGTTTCCTAGAACATAGACTACCCTTTCAAACTATATATCCAACTCTTTCTCTATGTTTACATTTTTTTCTTTAATTATAGTTCTTAATATCTGCTTTAGTTGCCCATTTCCATTTTCCTCATAAAAGTGTCAAATTATACACATAATGGATAACCCATCTACCTTTGATATTATTAATTTCTCTCACAAATCCTTTTTAACTTTTCCTATTCCTGCATTCTGTAGTCTACTGCATTTATAGTAGTTTTAGTTCTTCCTTGTGTTGCTTCCCATCTCAAATTCATTTTTTTATTGCCTTCCCTTCTATCCTCCATTTCTTTCCTTAGACAAACCAGTTCCATTATCTTTTTTTCTTTCTGTATTCTTATGATACTTTTCTAGGCTTTAGGGTTCTGACTTGATCTCTGGATTTTATTTTATTTTTTTGAAGGAAATAATTATTTTACTGTTTGTAGTACAGTTTGTTACACTTATTAAAAATTTAATAAAATGCATATGCATATCTATCACACTTAAAAGACTGTCAATAATGTAAAATCAGTTTACTCTGCTTTCTTAAAATTGAATGGTGACATTCTTTTTTTTTTTCCCCTGGATCTTAGTGATGATTGCTTCATGAGGTGGTTTTGTTGTGCTGTGTTCACAGTGAAAACTTGGTCACAATTATAGCTTCACCATGGCAATATTTTTTGTTCAGTGTTGATAATTTTCATTTGTTTTTCCTGTTCCATTCTCCTTTTATTCTGCATAGTATCTATCTATAAAATTGGCAACTATTATCATTTTCTTTGTGATTAGTCATCTTTGAATAAGATTCCTTGCTTTCAAGCCAGTTATTTGCAAGAGGTTTTGATAAGGGCAATGCTAAGGGAGAGATTTGCAAGTTTTTCCAGAATTTCTTTCCCCAACTGAAAGGAATAGGCAATTATAGGACTATTTTCTGTCCCACAGGTACTGTTGGCCTTGAAATTAGGCATTTTTATAATTTTTAGTCCTATACCCTCAGCTTCTCTTAACCAAATAGGGAGTGAAAATGACGTGATAAATGATAGTAGCCTATGAGATGAATTATATTGTCCAATTCTCATACCAATGGGGAAAAATGAGAGCTGTTGGATGTGGTACCTGAGTTTACAGTTGAGTTGGGCAGAGTACAGTAATAACAACAACTTCACTGAATGCTATGCCAAATATGTATACACACATAGGAGATATGGATAGGAAATTTATAATAATTGCATAAAGTAGATATTATTTTGCTTATTCTTCAGAAGAAGAAACCAAGACTGAGAGATTGAGTTGCTTTTCAAAGTCAACTAGCCAGGAAAAGGTGGCAGAAAAGGTGGCAGAGGTGAAATTAGAACTAGGTCTGTGTGAATCAATTCTAATGCATTCTCAACCTCACTGACTCCCCAGTGGTTGATACATAATTAACCCTTATAGGAATTACTTGGCTTCCCTATATAATTAATGCAATTGAATAATTACAGATTGGGTGAATACTAATATGTCCCTGGCTTCAACCACTATTGAGGGCTCCAAATCTTGATTCTCTTAATCTACATAGATACAGTGGTATAAATTCCAGCATTTTCCTCACCAAATATTCCTGGGTATTCAAAGGCATACCTAATATGTAATCTTAATGAATTCTAGTCCTTATAAATTTGTAGGTCTTACAGAATGTCACTTAACTTCCCAAAGGTTAGAGTAGTATTATGTAGTTGATTTGTTAAGAGAAGGAAGACTTTTCTTTTTAAATTTATGATACTCTAACCTAACTTCCAGATCAGAGAAATAGACTTATGCCTTTTTTTGGTAAGAAAAATAATTTAAGATAGTATGTTTTCAAATCAGAATATGAAGTTGTTTTTGATCCACATGTTCATATGCCTTAGAAATGAGGTTCTTATTGGAAAATATGCAAAATTTTCTGTCTTAAGAAATTCATAAACTTTGTAGCAATGGTTTCAGCAAATGAAATGCTGAGTGCATGTGGGGAAATTGAGTAAAGCCTCATTGGAGACCCTGTGATGACGATTATTTATAAATTTAAATGAGAGAAAAAGAGTAAATAGGATCAAATGGACTTGTAGGTTTTTTCCTAAGATAAAAAGCAACTGTTCAACATGTTCAAGTTGATTGAGAAGCCAGAAGAATTCAGGAAAAAAAATCAAATAGGCACTCATTCTTTGTGCAAAATTAGCCACTACTCCACCCCAGATGTGGAGATGGTATTCTAGCAGCTTCTCTTGGGAGGAAAGGTTTTGTTGTTTTTGTATGGGAGCTTCAGAGGGCAGGTCAGACATGTCTGTGCAAACCAGACTTAATACCTTCTCTAGCCTTGTGCTGCTCAGGATTTGGTTGGTTTTCACGGTTCTTAAAGATATCACCCCTTAGCTCTTTTAAATGGCATGAATGCAATGAAGTAATGAAGCCAGAGGCATAAAATGTACTTGAGACTCTAATAGGAGGAGTAATATTACCATATACCTTGAGTTCTAATATGTCATTAATTATTTACTGCATTTGTAAATTAAATAATAGCATTTAGAGATTTAAAATATCTCATAAAGGGTATTTATCAAGTTTGAGATACACCACAATGTCAGAAACATTAGTATATAAAAAAGTGAGAATATATGGTAATATGATCTTTGGTCTTATGGAACTAATTGGAATGAATCCTTTGCATAGGATTTCCCAGAGTGAAAAAAAAAGTTACCAAGGATAGTGGAATATTAATCACTGCTGAGACTGATGGAAAAATCAAGGAGGGACTTGTCATCCTATAGTCTGTGGCCCAATTCAGAGTTAGTTGCCATGTAGAATTATGGGGATGACCATTTACATACAGTTGGGGAACCTCTATATGATGTTAGTGATGTTGATTGCAGAGATGGAATTCATACTCAGCAGAGGCACCAAAAGTCAAGGCAGACCCTAGAAATCAGAAAAGAGACTTTTAAATCCATATGATATAGATATGATAAAGTAAAGGAGTGGTAGAATGGAGAAAAACTCTGAAGATATTCAACAAGGTTTTGGAAGTCTTTCCAAGGCTATTTGGATGCAGAAGTGTCCCTAACATGTGGTACTTGGGCTCTTCTTCCTGTTGAGGTACAATTGGAGGTACCCTCACACATGATGCCTCTGCCTCCACCATCCTATTCAGGAAGGGCATCAGGGAAACCTATTACTGGATGAATCAAATACTTGAGTCTACTAAAAATGTCACACTCAGAGTTGGTACTCAGAGTCTGCTGCTCTTGGACCAAAGTCCCAGGAGACACTTTATATACCACTGTTTATGCTCACAGACTAAGTGATGCTCCTACTCCAGCCTCTGGCCAAACTATGATGCTAAAGATGACACCCCGCCATGGGTACCAAAGTTAACAGAAAGTTCATCCCCTATTCCCTTTTCCCCCGTATCTTTTATAATAGAAGAATACTAAAAGGTAAATAATAATAAGGCATAGGCTTATTTGGGCTGTTGAGAGAGTAAGTGAATAAGAATTTGGGACTTACGGGCCTTAGACACATCCATACAAAGGAAGCACTAGAGGAATCTTACCACATATTAAGAAAGGTTCTCATCCCAATCTATATATCTCTAGTAACTGTATGTGATTCTCCTGCCAACTTTTTATAGAACAACCCAGTTTGATTTCTTTTTTTTAATTTTTTATTGTTAGTCACCATACAGTACATCATTAGTTTTTGATGTAGTGTTCCATGATTCATTGTTTGTGTATAACACCCAGTGCTCCATGCAGAACGTGCCCTCTTTAATACCCATCACCAGGCTAACCCCTCGGGGGGGGGG
>NC_138375.1:46877571-46914859 GCF_054177405.1 Leptonychotes weddellii | reverse complement strand
TCTGGGCTCTCTATTCTGTTCCACTGATCTATGTGTCTCCTTTTGTGCCAGTACCATACTGTCTTGATGATTATAGCTTTTTTTTTTTCACATTTTTTTTATTATTATGTTATGTTAATCACCATACATTACATCATTAGTTTTTGATGTAGTGTTCCATGATTCATTGTTTGCATATAACACCCAGTGCTAATAGAGCTTGAAGTCTGGAATTGTGATGCCACCAGCTTTGCTTTTCTTTTTCAACATTCCTCTGGCTATTCAGGGTCTTTTCTGGTTCCATACAAATCTTAAGATTATTTGTTCCATTTCTTTGAAAGAAGTGGATGGTATTTTGATAGGGATTGCTTTAAATGTGTAGATTGCTCTAGGGAGCATAGACATTTTCACAATATTTTTTCTTCCAGTCCATGAGCATGGAACGTTTTGCCATTTCTTTCTGTCTTCCTCAATTTCTTTCATGAGTATTCTATAGTTTTCTGAGTACAGATCCTTTGCCTCTTTGGTTAGATTTATTCCTAGGTATCTTACGGTTTTGGGTGCAATTGCAAATGGGATCGACTCCTTAAATTCTCTTTCTTCTGTCTTGTTGTCGGTGTATAGAAATAAAACTCATTTCTGTGCATTGAATTTATATCCTGCCACTTTACTGAATTCCTGTATGAGTTCTAGCAGTTTTGGGGTGGAATCTTTTGGGTTTTCCACATAAAGTATCATATCATTTGCAAAAAGTGAGAGTTTCACTTCTTTGCCGATTCAGATGCCTATTATTTCTTTTTGTTGTCTGATTGCTGAGGCTAGGACATCTAGTACTATGTTGAACAGCAGTGGTGATAGTGGACATCCCTGCCATGTTCCTGACCTTAGGGGGAAAGCTCTCAGTTTCTCCCCATTGAGAATGATATTCGCTGTGGGTTCTTCATAGATGGCTTTTATGATATTGAGGTATGTGCCCTCTATTCCTACACTGTGAAGAGTTTTAATCAAGAAAGGATGCTGTACTTTGCCAAATGCTTTTTCTGCATCTATTGAGAGGATCATACGGTTCTTGTTCTTTCTTTTATTAATGAATTGTATCACATTGATTGATGTGCAGATGTTGAACCAACCTTGCAGCCCAGGAATAAATCCCACTTAGTCGTGGTGAATAATCCTTTTAATGTACTGTTGGATCCTATTGGCTAGTATTTTGATGAGAATTTTTGCATCCATGTTCATCAGGAATATTGGTCTGTAGTTCTCCTTTTTGATGGGATCTTTGTCTGATTTTGGGATCAAGGTAATGCTGGCCTCATAAAATGAGTTTGGAAGTTTTCCTTCCATTTCTGTTTTTTTGGAACAGTTTCAGAAGAATAGGTACTAATTCTTCTTTAAGTGTTTGGTAGAATTCCCTTGGGAAGCCATCTGGCCCTGGGCTTTTGTTTGTTGGGAGATTTTTGATGACTGCTTCGATTTCCTTAGTGGTTATAGGTCTGTTCAGGTTTTCTATTTCTTCCTGGTTCAGTTTTGGTAGTTTATAGGTCTCTAGGAATGCATCCATTTCTTCCAGATTCTCTAATTTGCTGGCATTTAGTTGCTCATAATATGTTCTTAAAATTGTTTGTATTTGGGGGGCGCCTGGGTGGCTCAGACGGTTAAGCGTCTGCCTTCGGCTCAGGTCATGATCCCAGAGTCCTGGGATCGAGCCCCACATCCGGCTCCCTGCTGAGCCGGGAGCCTGCTTCTCCCTCTCCATCTGCCTGCTGCTCCCCTTGCTTGTACACTGTCTAATAAAAAAAAAAATTGTATTTGGTGTTGGTTGTGATCTCTCCTCTTTCATTCATGATTTTATTTATTTGGGACATTTTTCTTTTTGATAAATCTGGCCAGGGGTTTATCAGTCTTATTCTTTCAAAGAACCAGCTCCTAGTTTTGTTGATCTGTTCTACTGTTCTTTTGGTTTCTATTTCATGATTTCTGCACTGATCCTTATTATTTCTCTTCTCTTGCTGAGTTTAGGCTTTATTTGCTGTTCTTTCTCCAGCTCCTTTAGGTGTGGACATACCATTTCTTATCTATTATTTGTTATTAGGGTTCTAATTAGCTAGTCCATGGCATTTAATTCCAACTCCATGATATAAATAACTTGCCACATGCAAGTATTTACAATTTCTAAGCAGATTGGAAAGTAAGCCTATGCTTTGAGAACTTGTATTTATTGGTCAGCATGACTCCCTTGTCCTAAAATCGTATGTACCTCCCTCTCTGTTGGGGAAATGACGAGGGGAAAGAACACTGGTTGTAGAAGTAAGGAGATGTGGTTTGTAGTCCTGTGTCCGCCACTAATTTCCTGTGTGGCCTTGAGCAAGTTGAACTTCTCTAAGCTTCAGTGTCCTCACTCACAGCACAAGGAAGCAGCACTAAATGACTTCTGATTACCTTCTGGTGCTAACATTTTATGATTAACCAAATCTGTGATTCTAGGCCACATTTGTGCTGAGAAACCATGAGATTCTGAGAAAAGTGAGGAAAGGAACAGGACTTGCAAAGCACTCTTCTCTTTAGCAGATGGAGAACCGTGGAATGCCAAGTACCTTTTTAAAAAAAGTTCTAGACTATCTAAAGTGTTAGGCAAATTTCATGTTCTTAAAAATCTGTAACTTATATCTTACAGCTATTCCAATTTTAGATGTGTGGGTGTTTCATCCCTTCTAACATGTTTTTATGTCCAATTTTTCTTAGTAGTCTGATAGGATCCAACAGTACACAGACGTTCACAATTACCCTAGCAACCAGCCAAGATCCTATGGAAAGATTTTCATGAAGTTAGACATTATGTTCATTTTTTCCCCCACCTCTTTTTATTCCCAAGTTGGGTAATATTACCCTTTTGCTACCCTCAGAATAGGCTTGTTGCTTGCTCTATCTTGTTTTATTTGTGGACTCACCAATAACTATCCACCAATATGGCAATTGGTTCATGACATTTACCCCAGTTAGCAGAATTACAGACAACTCAGTAAAAAGATTATACACAAAAATTTCCTTTGGGGCATGAATCAGCACTCTCCATGAGCCCATAAATAAGTCTGGTTTTCTGTATGTCTGAAGCATTCACGTAATCCGTAAGTATAATATATTGGTCCCACTTTCCTTATTTCGTATAATCAAACAGTAATCAATAAGAACTACGACTGCTGCAAAATGAGACTTCTGAGGCTTTGAGGGTAAATTCATCACCAGCACATGTATAAACGTCACTGCAGAATCTTTTCTCTCTTTAAGTGCCCTTGAAACCCAGTAATTGAATTATGTTCCAGGCCCCCAAGGAGAACTACAAGGTTATAATTGTCTCACACTTAATTACATGCATTGCAAAAGGTAAATGTACAAAGTCATTCTTGTGCCAGGTATAGAGAATAAAAACACTGACGAATTTTGATATTGCTGGATCATTGATGCACAGAAAGTAGAAATTTATGCAAGACCCATGTCTAACAGTGATGGTGCTGTGTAAATGTGCAGCCAAGCCAAGAACACTGCCTTCACTGTTCTGGGCCTGGGGCCCACACTCACAGTCCTGCTATTCTTCTCCTTCTCTTGTGGCGCTAGTGAGGCAGCTTATTTTTCCCATTTCCTTTATGGGCCACAGTTGTTATTTGCCAGGCCATCAACTTCTCTGAGTTTCCAAGACAGTGTTAGCTTAATGCCTTGTCTTGACACTATCAGATATAATCAGAGAAATGAAAAATGCCTTGGGAAAGATAAATGATATTTTAGCCAAGCTGTACAAGAGAAATAGTGCCACTTTCAAGTACTATTTTCCATAGCTTCTAATGGAGCCTGCTCAGGAGGATCATCAGCTTTTCTGGGGTAAGTAAAAGCGACTTGACCCTTTCCATATAATGGGGGAATGATTACCTCCTATGATCACTAATCCTAAATTTTGAGTCAGGCCCAGGATATACCTACTTTTCTTCATACTGCATTTGATATGTCATTTGGCTTGCTGGGTAAAGATCCACATCCCTTTTGTAACAGAATGTTGCATTTTTGTTTAATTGATTTCATCAGGAAAAGCTAATGGCAAATGCTACTTCCTAATGCAAGAGTCCGCTGCCTGAATGTACACGTTTTGTGATAAATAATATATCTTGCATTCATCCAACGCAGCCTGAGGAAATAGATGGAATTAGTGTCTTGTTTTCAAAGCAGAAAGAAACTACAGCTTAGAAGAAGAGAGTGAGATTATTACATGCCTTCCTAATTTCATTTTTATAAACTCCAAAGCATTGTGGTGGTTTTCAACTATAGGTGGGAATTTTGACTCTCCTTTGATTTCCAAGGAAAAAAACTGATGTTTAAAGAAAACTATTTTTACTCCCTGAGTATAAACTATTCCCTCCAGAAAAAACCCCATGTATGCATGCAGGCCGGTGAGGAACACCTTTAGTATAATCCTACTGTGACGTGGGGTAAAACCTCTCCAATCACAGGTGAAAAGTAAATTTTTTAATCACTGAGCAACTAGTTCTTTAGCCTGCCAGAGTTCATATACCTGGTGGAATTCATTTGTCCTCTTAAATTGCTACACAACTTGGGTCAAGATAGTCAGAGAGGAATTGAAATTCTGGGGAAGAACCAGACCTTCAGTAGCCAATCTGGCACCCTACTCCATTCTTCTCCCATAAGCCTTTCTCTGTTTCCAGATATTGCAGACATACAGTCAACAGTGCTAGGGATGTTACTCCTTTAACAGATCCACTGTTCCGTTAAGCCATTAATCAAGCAAATCACAGATGTTGTTTTCTTTCTAGATGTTACTATAATTACTCCTAATAACACCTACTGAATTTGTAATTTCATTGCCATTGATGACTTTTTAAAAATTTATCAGATAATTCATTTCTTAAATTCTGTTTATATGGGTATCAGTTGTATTTTTCTACCTTGAAGAGTTCAGGATCTCTCCTCCAGTTGTCACCACGTATTTGCCAAAGAATATAACAGGGTAACCTCACATATGGGTAGATAAATAGGTTCCTGAAAGACTGAAGGTTGAAACCCACATGCTGAGTTTGCAATCAAACCATAATCTCCTTATACTGAAAGACGAGTATTATCATTTTGAGGCATATGGTGCTAATAAATCTAGGTGAAGGAATCTGCCATTCTTAAAGGCAGAGCCAGCAAGGGAGCTTAGCCCAGCTGCCTGGTGTACAGATGGTGAAACTGGGACCCAGAGAAATGAAGTCTCAGTTACTAAGACAAAATAACGACCAGAGTCCAAGGCTCATGGCTTGCAATCTATTGTTATCTCTTCTACCACACCAGTTCTCCAAATAGCCCTTGCCATATCAGGAGGAAATAAAAATCTCCTTCCTGACTCAGTTAAAACAGTTCAGATTTCTGAGATTCATTCTACACACTTACCCACTCTCCTAAAAGTAAAATTTAGCCAGATTTTCTTCAATCCTGATTTGAACTGAGTGAGCTCTATCTTCATTGCTGATTAAATATCACTGATATCTCCTGTTGTAGTGACATCATTTTAAAATTTCCTTCTCAAACTTTCAAGGTTATGAAGTGCTTTTTTCCTTCTCATACTTTAAGTCCCTATAAAATATGCTTCTATTAAGAGATTGATAATTGGGTAGTGACAATAGCAGTGGTGTGGCTTAGAAAAAAAATAGGCATTGGAATTGAACTTGGAATTGAATCTCTGATCTTCTGCTTAGTAACTGTGTGATGTCAGACAAGTTACCTAAATTTTCACATCCTCACATTGAAACAAAGTGTTTCTGTGTAATCACCTGGTACACACAATGATTGGCTTATAGAGGCACTTAACAATTCTTAGTTATTGCTATTAACTAGAACCATATGAAAGAATGGTGACTGTCATGGCATTTTTTAAATGTTTTTTAACATCTAGAGGAGAGAAGGAGAATCTCATTTTCTGCTTTTAGTATTAATGATCATGGGCTGCTACGACCAATGCAGAGAGCCTTGTAGATAGTTAGCAGCCTACAAACAAACTGTATTATTGAAGAGGAGGTACTCTGACCCCTTAGCCAAGGGTGTTGCAGGCTGCTCTGTTGCGGTGTAGTATCAATCTGAACTCACTAGATTGAAGAAACAATGCAGGACCACAAGAATACATTGAGTGTTTCTTTGTCTCACCCATTTCATTAAATAAAAATTCCAAATCCCAGCAATCACCAGCGAACTTAATGGCGACATGTTCTCAACCTCTTCCTCCCCAATTATGACTCAGAGCAGTGGTTTTGGTAATGTGGTTCCTGGGCCAGCTGCATCAGCTTTACTTAGGAACTTATTAGAAATGCAAATTCTTGGGCCCAACTAGGGACATGCTGAATCAGAAACCCTGGGGAAGACTCAAAAATCTGCTTTTAACAAGCTTCCAGGATGATACTGATGCTTACTAGAGTTAAAGAACCATAACCTGGAGAATCTGCCCAGGTGCTACAGTGTTTCTCAAAGTGAGGAGGAGGTGCCAGGGCAGGACTCAGAATGATCCGAGATAAGACAACATGACTTTCAAGTAGTGAAAGTTTCCCTATCTTGATTCTCTTTCAATCTCTAAGTCTCAGTTTGATGTTCATAGCCACTAATACCTCTCTAACCATTGCTAATCTTTTTTAACAAAGAGAGTAGGATGCAAATCCTGTGTCTTTAGGGAGTGGCAGAATCTAGCTAGAATTCAGTGATAATTTGTTTCTTTCTATTTACTTTTATGGATACCTTTAATTTATGGCCCATTGTATTTGTTTTACATTTAATTGTGATAAAAAGTGTTTGTTTTTTTATATAAGTGTTTAGTCAAGGGGCCCCTGGTGGCAAAGTCTGTTAAGTGGCCAACTCTTGGTTTCTGCTCTTGTTGTGATCTCAGGGTGACGAGGTTAAGCCCCAGTTGGGGCTCAGTCCAGAGTCTGCTTGAGATTCTCTCCCTCTCCCTCTGCCCTTCCTGCTCATGCTCTCTTTCTCTCTTTCAAAATAAAATAAATAAATCTTAAAAATATAAATATTTAGTCAATTTAAGGAAAAGGTTAAGAAAACAATATAGCTAGTGTATAGATATGGCAAAAATCAGTGATGCCAGAGTGAATACTTTTGGAGAAATGCTGCCATAGTAGAGAGAATATTGTCTGTACTACTTTTTCTAGCCTCAATTTTCTCATCATCAAATGAGAATGATGATACTAACATCGTAGAAGTGGTATAAGAATTTATGTATGAGAAATACTGGCTGTAATCCTCAGGTACTTGGTACTTGCCACATTCTTATTCTCCTGCCACATTCTTATTCTCTCAAGCTTTAGTCAGTTTGCTATGTGGCCTCCAGGATACCATTTTTTGGGGGACTTCTGAGACCTCACCTGTAAGGCAACAAAAGGAGACTTGATGATCTCAAAAGCCCCTTCTAGCTCTTAACTAATATGTATATACATGTATGTTGTGTCTGTGTGTGTGTATATAAACATAATAAAATCTGTATTCCCTACCTTTATGCAAACATGAAATAGGCATAAGTAGCTATATTCCCCAGATATAAACCTTGAGTGCTTGGGAATAATATTGAAAGTGAATGAGCTGTGTTGGAGAAATAAAAATCAAGCCATGAGGAATGTATGAGCTGATGTACATTTCAGAGCTCAAAGGTAATTTCATTGTATTTTATTATCATCTGTCAACCTTAAAGCAATAGTGAGACTAGAAAATAGATTGTCATGGAGGTTTCTGAGGACAGTGGTTTCCATGAGTTGGTGTAAATATATTCAGAGAGACTTGTTCCTACTTAATAACTCATGTTTTTCCTTCTGAATTGCTGATGCATTCACTTATAGCATTTGAAAGGCAGTTTGTCCTTTGCTGTCAAGTGAACTTGATAGAATAATAGAAAATTCTGAAAAATTCAATCGGATCTTGTTGCTCCTCAAGGGAATTTCTTGACTATGTATTCTATTTAAGGAGAAAGAGTCGGCAGTGTTTTTTTTGCTCTTGTACAAAACGCTGACCAAGTTTAACAGCACAGGGTCTAGTTAGCAGGTGCCACATTGAGTTTTCCTTTCTCAGCATTCCAGAGGATGGTGCTGCTGGAGTTTGGGGGGTCCTTTGGCAGGTGAAAGAAATACTTAAGGGTATAATACAAGCTGGAACTGTTATGAAATCAGAGGTGATAACCATCAGCTTGTTTATTGCTTATAGCATTCTCATCAATTAGACCTAAAAACAAAAAAGTGGTGAACTTAGTTTCTCTCAATCACAATGTAAAATAGCTTGCACTGTCTTTTACATAACTTACTCTTAAGGAGTCCCAGAAGATAGATGCTCTCCAATATTGGCGATTCTGATGAAACACCCCAGTGGGACTATTTGACTCAATTCAACTGTCACTTAATTGAAAATTACTATGTGAGGTACAGGGAATGTGCTTGAAGTCAGATGGACAAAGGTTCAAGTTATTATCTCACTATCTCTTTAAGCTCTGGTCTCCACATCTATAAACTAAGAATAAAATGTTCCTACTTCACAAGACTGTTCTGAGAATTAATGTTGGAAATAATTAGAACAACTAATAGTCACTGAGCACTTACTACCTGCCAGGTGTCATTCTGAGGGCTAGGATCATTTAAGGCTCCATAAATCTGAGCCTAGGTTATTAGTTCCAGGTTATGGAAATGGGAACAGACCCTAGAGAGAACTTAATTCACCAGACATTATGTAGTCTGGCTCCAGTTGCCTCTTCTTTAAGGCTTTAAAAACACTTGATATTGTTCCTAACATTTCAACTCATAAATGAGTTGAGCCATGTGAAATTACAGATACTTAACCATTTTTTCATATAAAAATAGCAATTTCATGTGGTTCTACCTTATAAACATTAAATATGGATTTATAGTAGCCACAGTTGTTACTGCTAATAATGCTAGCAATGATACTGATTTTATCTTTGAAACTCATTAATATAAGGAATGCAGGTAGCATTATAGTGTAAAGACCACTAGTGTGGAAATTAGGATCTGGGTAAACTCTAGGTCTCGTTTTCCCCACTTGTAAAATAATGGTGTTTGTCTTCTCTAGCTCTAATATTCAATGGCAGAGCTTTTAAAACTATGTATAAAAAAATGACCTTTTTGGGGGTGCCTGGGTGGCTCAGTCAGTTAAACATCTGCCTTCAGGTCAGGTCATGATCTCAGGCTCCTGGGATCCAGCCCTGCATCAGGCTCTCTGCTCAGCAGGGAATCTGCTTCTCCCTCTCTCTCTCTCTCTCTCTCTCTCTCTCTCTCTCTCTCTGCTTGCTCACTTTCCCTCTCAAATAAACAGATAAAATCTTTTAAAAAAGAGAGAAAGACTCTTTTTGGTCTGATTCATCTTTAATTAGTTCTACCATGAATGACTGGTACATAGTTCATGTCATACACAAGGTGAGTTTACTCTACACATGTTTAGATATTGTAGTAGAGTCAAATCATACCCATTTCTAAACACATATTAATTTCTTTAATTTGTAAACCATTAATAAACCATGCATGGGCACTGGTTCATGAACTATGAGTAGCATTAGAACTCTGTGATATATAAATACATTCTTAAAGAAAAGTTGTGTGTGTGTGTGTGTGTTCATTGCCTTCCCTTAAAAAATGTATTCTTTGGAGATTACAGATGATTATTTAAAAACATAAGGAATTATAAAAAGAAAGGCCACAGATGTGTGATAGAAATATTACTCAGGGCATTTGAATAGATAGAGAAAAGAAAGCAATGTGTTCCACAGTCTGTTAGTACATTTATATTTAATTTTTTAAATTTAAAAATAGTTAAACTCCTTCCATGTTGTGTTTGAAGCACTAAGGAAGTAGGGTTAGTTGAGGCATGGCCCCTGTCCTCCAGAAGCTCACAGTCCAGCCAGAGATGCCAGCAAATAAGTACATAATTGTAGGATAATAGATAATGCTCTAACATAAAACTAATGAAAAAGTATTTAATTTGGCTTGGGTATCAGAGGGGTTTCACCCCTAAGGTATAATTTCCTATATTTTGTTGTTTAGAATGTTTTTACTTTACTAAAATACTTATTTATGTATATATAACTCACACAAAAACAATGGACTAATCTTGAGACTAATCTGCATCAACAGATTGATGAATTATAATAAAATGAACACACAAATGTATGTAGTTCTATGTAGTTCAAGAAACCACCACATGATCAAAATTAGAATTTTTTTTAACTTTCTGGAAGGTCCTGATGTGCCCCTTCCTCAATCATTGCCCTCTTCATCTTCACAAATGTAACCACAATCCTGATTTCTAATACCAAGGATTAAATCCATGTGTTCTTCAATCCTACTTATAATTACATCAAAAAGAAAATATCTGGAAATAAATTTAACCAAGGAAGTGAAAGACCTCTATATTGAAAACTATAAGACATTAATGAAAGAAATTAAAGAAGATATAAATAAATGGATATTCCATGCTCATGGATTGTAAGAATATTGCTGAAGTGTCCATACCTATTCAAAGCAATCTACAGATTCAATGCAATCCCTGTCAAATTTCCCATGTCATTTTTCACAGTAACAGAACAAATAATCCTAGCATTGTCTGGTATCACAAGAGATCCAAATAGCAAAAGCAATCTTGAGAAAAAAAGAACAAAGCTAGAGACATCATGCTTCATGATTTCAAACTATATTATAAAGCTAGAGTAATTAAAACAATGGATTGACATAAGAACATATACATAGCTCATTGAACAGAATAGAGAGATTAGAAATAAGCCCATGCATGTATGATCAATTTATGAAAAAGACAAGAATATACAATGAGGAAAAGACAATCTCTTCAATAAGTGATGTTGGGAAAACTGGACAGCCACAAGCAAAATAAAACCACTATCTTACCACTCACAAAAATTAACTCAAAATGGCTTAGAAAGAAGAAAACATAGGCGGGTTAAGCTCCTTGACCTAGGTCTTGGCAATATTTTTTTTTGAATTTGACACCAAAAGCAAAAGCAACAAAATAAAAAACAAGTGAGACTACATCAAACTAAAAGCTTCTGCACAGCAAAGGAAACAATCAAAATTAAAAGGCAACCTGCTAAATGGGAGAAAATATTTGCAAATCATATATCTGGTAAGGGGCTAATACCTGTCTAAAGACCTCACAACTCAATAGCAAAAAACATTCTGATTTAAAAATGTGCAGAAGATTTGAATAGACATTTTTCCAAAGAAGACATACAGATAGGCAATAATACATGAAAAGATGCTCTACATCATTAATCATCAGAAAAAATGCAAATCACAGCCAGAGATAGTACCTCATACCTATTAGAGTGACTTTTATCAAAAAGATAAGAAATAACAAGCTTTGACAAGGATGTGGAGAAAAGAGAACCCCTGTGCAGTTGGTGGGAATGTAAATTGGTGTAGACACTATGGAAAACAGTATGGAGTTGCCTCAAAAATTAAAAATAAAACTACCATATAATGTAGCAATTCCATTTCTGAGTATTTACCCAAAGAAAATAAAACAAAATAAATTGGTTATTTACAATAGCCAAAATGGAAAAAAATTAAGCATCTGTTGATGAATGGATAAAGAAATTGTGAGATACACACACACACACACACACATACATACACACACAAACACTGGATAAAGAATTGTAGTTCTGTGTGTGTATATATGTATGTATATATATATATATACACAGTGTATGTATAGTTCTTTGTAGATATATATATATATATATATACACACAATGGAATATTATTTAGCCATAAATATTGGGCAGCCATAAAATTGGATAAAGAATTGTGGTAGTTTATATATACACACACACACACATACATACACACACAAACACACACTGGATAAAGAATTGTAGTTGTGTGTGTGTATATATGTATGTATATATATATACACAGTGTATGTATAGTTCTTTGCAGATATATATATATACACACATAATGGAATATTATTTAGCCATAAATATTGGGCAGCCATAAAATTGGATAAAGAATTGTAGTTTATATATATATATACACACACACACACACACGCACGTGCGCGCACACACACACATACACACACATGCACAATGGAATTTTATTTAGCCATAAAAATGAAATCTTGACATTTGCAAAAACATGGGTGGACCTCATGGGCATTATGCTAAGTGAAACAAGTCAGAAAAAGACAACATATGACCACTCTTATATGTGAAACCTAAACAAAACAAAAACAAACTCCTAGATACAGATAACGGATGGTTGCCAGGGATGAGGGGGAGACATGAGTGCAAAATAAAAATTAAAAAAGTTATGTAGTAAAGTAGAAATCCCAATTATATTTGTAATATGTTAGACTAAAACACATTGTATATGAGCTATTCATGGCGAAAAGCTAGAAAACTATCAGTGTGTTAATAGGAGTTTTACTTAGGTCATAAAAAATATTTTTCTTCTACTCTTAAGTATTTTCCACATCTGCTATAATGAGCATGTATTACCTTCATAATGGGAAAAAAGCAACTAGTAAAGTTTATTTTAAAAGACTACTTTAGGAAAAAATAAAAGATAATAAAAAATAAAAAAGACTTCTTTAGGCCTGGGTTGGGCTGTCAGAACTCTGAAATGGTGATCACTGCTGGCTGCCGTGTCTGAGAGGATAGTCCATCATTTTTCAGTCCCCATAATGACATTTATTGAGTATTGTCCATAGGCAGAGGTTTAGATGAGGGGCAGTGGTTCTAATGGGGTGCTAGAAGGATGCAAAAACAACTTAATAAACATGGAAGACAGGCAAAGTAGAATGAGAACTATAGCCATGGGGTCAAGCCTGGTATTTGCCACTTACCCACTATGAACTTGGACACTCCTTTGTCTCTGGGCTTACAGCTCTTCCTTGGTAGAATGAGGAATGTGGACTACATGATCACCAGGGTCTCTTTCAGTTCTAAAATTATGCTGAGATCCTTCTGCCTCCCTCCAAGAGTTTAAAAGGGAGACCTAACCATAAGACCTAGATAGCAAATTCAGGGACCCGAATGCTGGATTTTTTACTTAGTGATGTTGCTAACTTCTTGGCCTTAGTTTTTTCTCCTTAAGGTTGAAAAAAGCATATATGCCTATTCTTTAAATCTTATGCAAATGGAATCACACTGATGGATTCCCTTGTGTCTATTTTTGTTCAAAGTGATTCAAAAATGATGGTTCCCAAACTGTCCCAAAGCATCACAGGGTACTGTCAGATATTTTTAAATTTTAGAGAAGAAGTAATACTCAACATGTCAGAAACTGGACAAAGTAATAGCTTATGGTAGTTCACAATTTCAACATTAGATTGTACCATGTTTTTTTTTATGTGTCAGAGTTTTGCAAATTTTAAGGGCAGCTCTGATTAACAGTAAATACATGCAAAAGTCAACATGGAAGAAAAAATGAGGGTGGCAGTACCTAATCTGATTGTAAATTTCAGAAGCTGTGCAGTGCCCAGTAGGCATACAGATCCCATTAGTAGGTTATTGTGGCTATTTAAGAATGAAATAAAAATGTTAGGGTTTTTTTTCTTTTAATTGTTGTGTACTTTTTAAGCATAGCTTCTAAGTTGTTGGGACATAAATATTTATTAAGTTGCTGGGAGCTAACTACTCAATAATCAGAACTGTTAGATATTTCTTTTGGTGTAGCAATATTATGAAAAAATTCCTGAGACATTAAGGGAAACTGAGAAAACTTGGAAATTTTTCCTCTATGGAAATCCATTTCTATTTGTTTCCCAGTACATATAAGAGTTATGTGTACACTATACAGTAGTCTATTAAGTGTGCAATAATGTGTCTAAAAAAAGTACATGCCTAACTTTATTTTGCTAAAAAATTCAAACCATCATTTGAGCTTTCAAGTAGTCATAATCTTTCTGCTGGTGGAGGGTCTTGCCTCAGTGTTGATGGCTGCTGACTGATTGGGGTGCTGGTTGCTGAAGGGTGGGTGTATATGGCATTTTCTTAAAATAGATTTTAAGAAATCTAAAACATTGATTGACTCTACCTTTCACAAACAATTTCTCTGTAGCATGTCTTTCTGTTCAATAGCATTTTACCCAAGTAGAACTTCTTTCAAAATTGGAATCAATCTCAAAACCTGCTGCTGCTTTATCATCTAAGTTTATGTATATAGTCTAAATTATTTGTTGTCCTTTCAACAGTCTTCACATCTTCACCAGGGACAGATTCCATTTCAAAAAAACCACTTTCTTCGCTCATCTATAAGAAACAACTATTCATCCATTCAAGTTTTATCAAGAGATCGCTGCAATTCAGTCACATCTTCAGGCTCCATTTCTAATTCTAGTTCTCTTGTTATTTCTCCCATATCTGCAGTTACAGCTTCCACTGAAGTCTTGAACCCCTCCAAGTCATCTATGAGGGTTGGGATCAACTGCTTCCAAACTCCTGTTCATGTTGGTATTTTGACCTCTTCTCATGTATCATGAATATTCTTAATGATACCTAAGATGATGGATATTTTCCAGAAGGTTTTCAATTCACCATAATCAGATCCATCAGAGAAATTACTATATATGGCAGCTACAGACTTTATGTATTTCTCAAGTATTAAGACTTGGAAGTCAAAATTACTCCTTGATCTGTGGGCTGCAGAATGGATGTTGTGTTAGCAAGCATGAAAACAGCATTCATCTTGTTGTACATCTCCATCAGAGCTCTTGGATGACCAGGTACATTGTCAGTGAGCAGCAACATTTTGAAAGGAATCTTTTTTTCTGAGCAGTAGGTCTCAACAGGAGGCTTAAAATATTTCAGTTAACCATGTTGTAAACAGATGAACTGTCATCCAGACTTTGTTGTTCTAAATATAGAGCACAGGCAAAGTAGATGTAGCATAATTCTTAAGGGCCCTTAGATTTTCAGAATGGATTTTCAGCGCTGGATTCAGCATAAAGTCACCAGCCACATTAATCCCTAAGAAGAGAATCAATTTGTCCTTTGAAGCTTTAGAGCCATGCATTGACTTCTCCTTTCTAGCTATGAAGTCCTAAATGACATCTTCTTCCAACAGAAGGCTGTTTTTTCTACATTGAAATCTGTTGTTTAGTGCAGCCACCTTCATTAATTATCTTAGATACGTCTACTAGATAACTTGCTGCAGCTTCTATATCAGCACTTGCTGCTTCACCTTGACTTTTATGTTACGGAGACGCCTTCTTTCCTTAAACATCATGAATCAACCTCTGCTAGCTTCAAACTTCTGCAGCTTCCTCACCTCTCTCAGCATTCATAAAATGGAAGACAGTTAGGACCTTGCTCTGGACTAGGATTTGACTTAAGGGAATGTTGTGGCTGGTTTGATCTTCTATCCCGATCACTAAAATTTTCTCTGTATCAGCAATAAGGCTATTGCACTTTCTTACCCTTTGTGTGTTCACAAGAGTAACATTTTTAACTTCCTTCAAGAACTTTTCCTTTGCATTCACAACTTGCCTGTTTGGTGCAAGAGGCCTGGTTTAGATGTATCTCAGTTTTCAACATGCCTTCTTCACTAAGCTTAATCATTTCTAGCTTTTGATTTAAAGTGAGAGACATGTCACTCTTCCTTTCATTTGAACACTTAGAGGCCATTATAGAGTCATTAATTGTCCTAATTTCAATATTGTTGTGTCTCAGGGAAAAGTCAGAACTGACCACAGATCACAGCAACAAATATAATAATTATGAAAAAATTTGAAATATTGGAAGAATTACCAAAATGTGACACAAAGACACAACATGAGCAAATGCTATTGGAAAAATGGTGCTAATAGACTTTGCTCTACCCAGGGTTGTCATAACCTTGAATTTATTAAATCAAACAAAAAACGCCCCTCATTATCTCTGAAGCAGGTAGGAAATGCGATAAAGGGAAGCACAGTAAAACAACATATCCCTGAATGTTGTGAGAGTATTCCTCCCATTTGGCTGATTAACACATTAATGACCACATGTGTGTGCTGCATGCGTACACACACACAAAGACACACACACACACACACATATTTAGGTGAGGACATTTAAGTTCTACTTTCTTAGTAACATGCAATTATACAATGCAATGTTATCAAATGTAGCCACCAATTTATACATTAGAATGTCAGACTTTATCCAATAGTTAAAAATTTATATTCTTTACCAAAACTCTCCTTATTTTCCCTAACTGCTAGGTCTTGGCAACCACTTTTCTACTGTCTGTTTCTATGAATTTGACTTTTTTTTTTCTTTTTTTAGATTTCCCAAATAAGTTATACCCTGCAGTGTTGGTATTTCTCTGTCTGGATTATTTCGGTTAGCATAATGTCCTCAAGGTCTCTCCATGTTTGTCACAAATGGCAAGATTTCCTTTTTTCTCATTGTTGAATAATATTCCATTGTGTATATACCACATCTTTATTCATCTGTTGATAGATACTTAGGTTGTTTCCATATATTGACTATTGTGAGTAATGCTGCGATGAACATAGGAGTGCAGATATTTCTTTGATAGCCTGTTTTTATTTCCCTTGAATCCCACAGAAATGGGATTCCTGGATCATATGGCAGTTCTATTTTTAATTATTTGAGGAAACTCTATACTGTTTTCCATAGTGGTTGCACCAATTCACATTCCTACCAACAATGAATGAGGTTTCGTTTTCTCTCCACATCCTCACCAACATTCATTATCTCTTGTCCTTTTGATGATACTCATCCTAATAGGTGTGAGATGATATCTTACTATGATTTTAATTTGTATTTTTCTGATAATTATAAAGTTGAGCTCCTTTCCATGTACCTGTTGACCATTTGTATTTCTTCTTTGGATAAATATTTATTCAGATCCTCTGCCTATTTTAAAATCTGATTGGTTTTTGTTTTTTGCTATTGAGTTGTATAAGATCTTTATGGTTTTATGTAGTAACCCCTATTGAGACATATGATTTGCAAATATTTTCTCACATTCCATAGGTTGCCTTTCATCTTATAGGTGGTTTCTTTTGCTGTGCAGAGCTTTTTAGTTTGATGTAGTTTCAGTTGTTTTTTCTTTTGTTGCCTTTGCTTTTAGTGTCAAATCCAAAAGTTATTGCCAAGATTGATGTCAAGGAGCTTAACGCCTATGATTTCTTCTAGGAGTTTTATGGTTTCAGGTCTCATGTTCAAGTCTTTGAGTTAATATTTGCATATGGTATAAGGCAGGGATCCACTTTCATTCTTTTGCATGTGATTGTCCAGTTTTCCCAGCACTATTTTTCAAAGATAAATTATATATTGTATCTTCTTTGCTCCTTGTCATAAATTAATTGATTGTATATGAATAGGTTTGTGTCTGGGCTTTCTATTTAGTTCCATTGATGTTTGTTTTTATGTCAGTACCATACTGATTTGATTATGAAAGCCTTTTAATTTGGTTTGAAGTCAGAAAGTGTGATGTCCCCAGCTTTGTTATTCTTGCTTAAGATTGGTTTAGCTTCTATGGGGCCTATTGTGATTCCATTCAAATTTTAGGATTGTTTGTTTTATTTCTGTGAAGATTGCCACTGGAATTTTGATAGAGATGGCATTGAATCTGTAGATGGCCCAACAATATTAATTCTTCCAGTCTATGAGCAGAGGATATCTTCTCATTTATTTGTATCTTCAATTTTTTTCATCAATGTCTTAACAGATTTCAGTGTACAGATCTTTCACTTCTTGCTTAAATTTATTCCTAAGTATTTTGCAATTTGATGCAATTATAAATGGGATTGTTTTCTTATTTTCTCTTTTTGATAGTTCATTGTTAGTGTATAGAATCACAACTGCTTTTTGTAAATTGTGTAATCCTGTAACTTTACTGAATTTGTTTATTCTAACAGTTTTTTTAATGGAGTCTTTAGGGTTTTCTACATGTAAAATGTCATCTGCCAATGTGAGACAATTTTACTTCCTTCCAATTTGGATGACTTTTATTTCTTTTTCTTGCCTAATTGATCTGGCTATAATTTCCAAAACAATATTGAATAAAAGTGGTGGTAGTGGGCATCCTTGTCCTTTTCCTGACTTTAGAGGAAAAGCTGAAAGCTTTTAGAATATTCAGTTTTTCACTCTTCGGTATGTTGTTAGCTGTGTGCTTTTTTTTTTTTTTTTAATGTTAGCTGTGTGCTTCTTGTATAAGACCTTTATTTTGCTGAAATATGTTCCCTCTATACAACTTTGTTAAAAGTGATTATCACGAATAGATATGGAATTTTGTCAAATGTTTTTCCTGCATCTACTGAAATGATCATGTGATTTTCTCAATAAAGGATTAATTGATTGATTTTTTTTTTTTTTTTTTTGTGGATTTTAAGCCATTCTTGCATCCCTGGAATAAATACCACTTCATCACAGTGTATAATCCTTTTTTTCTTTAATTTAAATTTTAGGTAGTTAATATACAGTGAAATATTGGTTTCTGGAGTAAGATTTATCATTTATGTACAGTGCTCATCATAACAAGTGCCCTCCTTAATACCCATCACCCATTTAGCCCATCCCCCCACCCACCTCCCTCCATCAACCCTCAATTTGTTCTCTATTGTTAAGAGTCTCTTATGGCTTGTTTCCCTCTCTCCTTTTTTTTTCTTTCCTCCCCTTCCCAAATGTTCATCTGTTTTCTTTCTTAAATTCCACATATGAGTGAGATCATATGGTATTTGTTTTTCTCTGACTTATTTCACTTAGCATAATACACTCTAGTTCTATCCATGTTGTTGCAAATGGCAAGATGTCATTATTTTTGATGGCTAAGTCATATTCCATTTTATATACATATCACATTTTCTTTATCCTTTCATCAGTCGATGGACATTTGGGTTCTCTCCATAGTTTGGCTATTGTTGATAATGCTGCTATAAACATCAGGGTGCATGTATTCCTTCAAATCTGTATTTTTGTATCCTTTGGTTAAATATCTAGTAGTGCAATTGCTGGATTGTAGGGTAGTTCTATTTTTAACATTTTGAGGAACCTCCATACTGTTCTCCAGAGTGCCTGCACCAGTTTTCATTCCCACCAACAGGGCAAGAGGGTTCCCCCTTTCTCTGCATCCTCACCAACACCTGTTGTTTCTTGTGTTATTAATTTTAGCCATCCTGACAGGTGTGAGATGGTGTCTTATTGTGGTTTTGATTTGTATTTCCCTGATGATGAGGGATGTTGAGCATCTTTTCAAGTGTGTTAGCCATCTGGATGTCTTTTTTGGAAAAGTGTCTATTCATGTCTTCTTACCATTTCTTAATTGGGTTATTTGTTTTTTGGGTGTTGAGTTTGATAAGTTCTTTATAGATTTTGGATACTAACCCTTTATCAGATATGTAACTTTCAAATATCTTCTCTCATTCTATAGGCTACCTTTTAGTTGTATTGACTGTTTCTTTTGCTGTGCAGAAGTTTTTATCTTGATGAACTACCAATAATTCATTTTTGGTTTGGTTTTCCTTGCCTGTGGTGACATGTCTAATAAGAAGTTGTTTGGCCAAGGTCAAAGACACTGCTGGCTGTGTTCTCTAGAGTTTTGATGGTTTCTTGTCTCACATTAAGGTATTTCATCCATTTTGAATTTATTTTTGTATATGGTATAAGAAAGTGGTCCAGTTTCATTCTTCTGCATATAGCTACCCAGTTTTCCCAACACCATTTGTTGAAGAGACTGACTTTTTTCCATTAGATATTCTTCCCTGCTTTGCTGAAGATTAGTTGGCCATAGAGTTGAAGGTCCATTTCTGAGTTCTCTATTCTGTTCCATTGATCTATGTGTCTGTTTTTGTGCCAGTACCATACTGTCTTGATGACTACAGCTTTGTAACATAGTTTGAAATTCAGAATCGTGATGTTTTTCTTTTTTCAGAATTGCTTTGGTTATTCTGGGTCTTTTGTGGTTCCATACAAATTTTAGGATTGTTTGTTCTAGCTCTGTGAAAATGCTGGTGGTATTTTGATGGGGATTGCATTAATTGTGTAGATTACTTTGGGTTAGTATAGACATTTTAACAATGTTCTTCCAAACCATGAGCATGGAATGCTTTTCCATTTCTTTGTGTCCTCTTCAATTTCTTTCAGAAGTGTTCTATAGTTTTCAGAATATAGATCTTTTACTTCTTTAGTTAGATTTATTCCTAGGTATATTATTGGTTTGGGTGCAACTGCAAATGGGATTGATTCCTTGATTTCTTTTTCTGCTGCTTCATTATTGGTGTATAGAAATGCAACAGATTTCTGCATATTGATTTTATATCTTGCAACTTTGCTGAATTAATGTATGAGTTCTAGCAATTTTTGGGTGGAGTCTTTTGGGTTTTCTACATAGAGTATCATGTCATCTGCATATAGTGAAAGTTTGACTTCTTCCTTGCCAATTTGGATGCCTTTTAATTCTTTTTGTTGTCTGATTGCTGAGGCTAAGATTTCCAGTACTACGTTAAATAACAACAGTGAGAGTGGACATCTCTTTCTTGGTCCTGACCATAAGGGAAAGGCTCTCAGTTTTTCCCCATTGAGGAGGATATTAGCTGTGGGTCTTCCATATATGGCCTTTATGAAGTTGAGTTATGTCCCATCTCTCCCTACTTTGTTGAGGGTTTATCAGGAAAGAATGCTATATTTTGTCAAATGCTTTTTCTGCATCTATTGACAGGATCATTTGGTTCTTATCCTTTCTTTTATTAATATGGTGAATCACATTGATTGATTTGCAAATATTGAACCTCCCCTACAGACCACAAGTAAATCCCACTTGATCGTGTTAATTCTTTTAATGTACTTACTGTTGAATTCAGTTTGCTAGTATTTTTTTGAAAATTTTTACATCCATGTTCATCATGGATATTGGCCTGTACTTCTCCTTTTTAGTGGTGTCTTTGTCTGGTTTTGGGATCAAGGTAATGTTGGTTTCAGAGAATGAGTTTGGAAGTTTTCTTTCCATTTCTATTTTTTGGAACAGTTTGAGAAGACTAGGTATTAACTCTTCTTTATGTGTCTGATAGAATTCGCCTATGAAGCCATCCAGCCCAGGACTTTTGTTTGTTCAGAGATTTTTGATTACTGATTCAATTTCTTTGCTGGTTATGGGTATATTCAAATTTTCTATTTCTTCCCATTTCAGTTTTGGTAGACCATAAGTTTCCAGGAATTTGCCCACTTCTTCCAGGTTGCCCAATCTGTTGGCATATAATTTTTCATAGTATTCTCTTATAATTGTTTATTTCTGTGGTGTTGGTTGTGATCTCTCCTCTATCATTCATGATTTTATCTACTTGGGTCCTCTCTCTTTTCTTTTTGATAAGTCTGGCTAGGGGCTTATCAATTTTATCAATTCTTTCAAAGAACCAGCTCTTAGTTTCATTAACCTGTTCTACTGGTGGTTTGTTTCTACATCATTTATTTCTGCTCTACTCTTTATTATTTCCCTTCTTCTACTGACTTTAGGCTTTATTTGCTATTTCATTTCTAGCTCCTTTAAGTGTAAGGTTAGGTTGTGTATTTGACTTTTCTTGCTTCTTGAGAGAGGCCTGTACTGTAGTATATTTCCCTTTTAGGACTGCTTTTGCTGCATCCTCAGGTTTGGGGCTGTCGTGCTTTCATTTTCATTTGCTTCCATGTATTTTTTAAATTCTTCTTTTCCTGGTTAACCCATTCATTCTTTAGTAGGATGTTCTTTAACCTCCATGTATCTGAGGTCTTTCCAAATTTTTCTTGTGGTTGACTTCCAGTTTCATAGCATGGTAGCCTGAAAATATGCACGGTATGATCTCAATCTTTTTATGCTTGTTGAGGGTTGATTTCTGACCCAGTATGTGAACTATTCTGGACAATGTTCCATGTGCAAGAAGAATGTGTATGTTGCTGCTTTAGGATGAAATGTTCTAAAGATACCTGTTAAGTCCATCTGGTCCACTGTGTCATTCAAAGCCATCGTTTCCTTGTTAATCTTCTGCTTACATGATCTGTCCATTGCTGTAAGTGAGGTGTTAAAGTTCCCTACTATTATTATATTATCATCGAGTTTCTTTATGTTTATTACGAATTGATTTATATATTTGGGTGCTCCCAAGTTCGCATAAATCTTTATAATTGTTACATCTTCTTGATGGATAGACCCCTTAATTATGATGTAATGCCCTTCTTCATTTTTTGTTACATTTGTTGTTCTAAAATGTAGTTTATCCGATATAAGTATGACTACTCTGGCTTTCTTTTGATGTCCACTAGTGTGATAGATGGTTCTCCATCCCCTCACTTTCAGTCTGCAGGTGTCTTTAGGTCTAAAATGAGTCTCTTGTAGGCAGCATATACATGGGTCTTTTTTTTTATCCATTCTGATAACGTATGTCTTTTGATTGGCACATTTAGTCCATTTAAATTCATAGTGATTATTGAGAGATATGATTTTAGCGCCATTGTCCTACTTGTAGAGCTGGTGTTTCTGATGGTGTTCTCTGGTCCTTTCTAGTCTTTGTTGTTTTGGTCTTTTTTTCTCCAAAGAATTTCCCTTAAAATTTCTCGTAGGACTAGTTTAGTCGTCATGAGCTCCTTTAGCTTTTGTTTGTCTGAAAAACTCTTTATCTCTCCTATTTTGAATGACAGCTTTGCTGGATAAAGAATTCTTGGCTGCATATTTTTCCCATTCAGCATGTTGAATATTTCTTTCCACTCCTTTCTGGCCTGCCATGTCTCTGTGGACAGATCCGCTCTGAACCTGATCTGTCTTCCATTGTAAGTTAAGAACCTTTTTTCCCTTGCTGGTTTCAGGATTCTTTCCTTGTCTGTGTATAGATACACCTTGGCAATGGACAGCTTTTGTTGAATTTAATGGGAGTTCTCTGTGCTGCTTGGATTTTTATGTCTGTGTCCTTCCCCAGATTTAGGGAAGTTTTCAGCTATAATTTGTTCAAATAAACCCTCAGCCCTTTTCTCTCTCTCGTCATCTTCTGGGACTTCTATGATATGAATGTTATGTTTTACTAAGTTGCTGAGTTCTCTAAGTCTACCTTCATTGTCCATTACCTTTCTTTCCCTCTTCTTTTCGGCTTCACTGTTTTCCATAATTTTATCTTCTATATCACTGATTTGTTCCTCTGTTTCATTTATCCTCGTTTTTATGGCCTCCATTTGTGTTTGCATCTCAGTTATAGTATTTTTAATTTTGGCCTGACTAGATTTTAATTCTTTTATCTATGTAGTAAGGGATTCTCTAGTGTCTTCTATGCTTTTTTCAAGCCCATCTAGTATCCTTAATCATTGTTTTAAATTCTAGTTCAGACATCTTACTTATGTCTGTATTGATTAAATCCCTGGTTGTGAGTTCTACCTTGTGTCCGTTCTTTCAGTGTGAATTCCTCTGTCTCACCATCATTTTGTCCAGAAAAGAAAAGAAGAGAGAGAAAAAAAAAAGCAAACCCAAACCAAACAAAAACTAAAACAAGAAAAATGAAACACAAAACAACCCCCCCCCCCCCAAAAAAAACTAGGTCCTGGATGTGTTTTGGTCTGCCTGTTAGAAGAATCTAGATCCTAAAACAAAAAAAATAATAATAATAAAACAAAATGAAAGTAGATAAAAAATATATATGAAAAGTATTTATATAAAAATTTAAAAAAATTAATAAAGAAAACAAAAGGAATTAGAAAATATAAGAAAATAAATGAAAAATAATAAAAATAAAAGAAATAAAGAATAAAAGTAAAAAGGAAGCTCGATCTTACTTCCACTAGAGCTGAAGCTTTACAGCACTCTATGATCAATAAACTTGGTACAAGCTATCTGTGCTGGTCTTCTAGGGGAAGGGCCTGTTGTGCTGATTCTTAGGCTGACTTGTTTGAGTGGAACTGCTTCTCCAAGGCGCAAGTGGGTGGGGCTAGGTGTATGGAAGTAGCTCGGGCCTCCACTAGGTGGCGCTGTTTTGCCCCCTGAAGGCTTTTAGCACTGATGGGCTGAATGAAAATGGCTGCACCCTGCTCTCTAGCCTCAGAGCTGAAAGTTTGCACCCCCTAGTTTTCAGTAAGCCTTCACAAAAAAGCAATCACATCACTCTATTTGTTTCCCCTGCATGTGGCCAAGCCTTTTTTTTTTTTTTTTAAGATTTTATTTATTTATTTGACAGAAAGAGACACGGTAAGAGAGGGAATACAAGCAGGGGGAGTGGGAGAGGGAGAAGCAGGCTTCCCGCGGAGCGGGGAGCCCGATGCGGGGCTCGATCCCAGGATCCTGGGATCATGACCTGAGCCGAAGGCAGACGCTTAACGACTGAGCCACCCAGGCGCCCCTGGCCAAGTCTTTTTATTTCAGGCACGTGACTGACTTTCAAAGCTCCAAATTTCAGGGACCCCTGTGGTAGGGACCACCACGGTTCCTCTGGGGTAAGGTCTTGCCATGCTTGCCGCCCCATCCCAGGAAAGCAGTTGCACAAGCACATGGCATTTCCCAGTTTATAGCAGAAAGCTGACACCAAGATCCACTGCTCTCTACGGGCTTCCTGGCTCCTATGCCTGGGAACAGCCCAGCACCTTGACACCACCAGTTCTTCCTTTGACCCATAGGATCCTCAGACCACCCTGTCACTCCTGGGATTCTGCCCTTCTTCTTCACCACCTGAGCACTTTTAATCCAGGCATGTCCCCATGATAGCGAACCTAAAAGTTCAGATGTTGTTGCTCCACTGCTTCTAATACTTTGCAGTAACCTCCATAGGCAGGCTCCCTCCTCGCCACCTCATTCCCAGCTATGTCTCCCCCATGTGAACTTCTGTACCTCCTACCTTCCAAAATGTGGTTGCTTTTCTACTTGTAGACTTGCAGATTTTGTTCACTTAGACTTCCAAATGACTTCTTGGGTGTTCAGAATAACTTGATAACTATGTAGCTGTGTTCGAGGGATGAGACAAACTCAGGATCCTCCTACTTCTCTGCCATCTTAACTCCTCTGCCCATAGTATGATCCTTTTGATGTACTGTTGAATTTAGTTTGCTAATATTTTTGACAATATTTGCGACAATATTTGCATCTATGTTCATAAGGGATATTGCCCTATAATTTTCTTTCCTTGGAGTGTCCTTGCCTAGTTTGGAGATCAGAGTAAAGTTGACCTTGTAAATTGATTTTGAAAGAATTCCCTTCTCTTCTAAGTTTTGGGAAAGTTTGAGGAGTACTATTAATTCTTTAAATGTTTGGAAGATTTCACCAATAAAGCCATCTGGTCCTGGACTTTTACTTGTTGGTAGTTTTCTTGTTTTGTTTGTTTTCATTAGTGATTCAGTCTCCTCACTCATAAACGATCTATTCAGATTTTCTATTTCTTCAGGATTCAGTCTTGGTAGGTAATATGTTTCTAGGAATTTACTTCTTCTAGTTGGTATATACCAATTAGTTGGTATATAGTTTTTCATGGTAGTTTCTAATAATCATTTCTATTGTGTGGCATCAGTTATAATGTTTCCAGTGTCATTAAAAAAAAAAAAATGAGTCCTTTTCTCCCCCTTGGTAAGAGAAAAGGTTTAACTTTTGTTTATCTTTTCAAAAAACCAGCTCTTATTATCATTTAATAATTGTCTTTGTCTTTTATCATCTTTAGCCAAAATTCTATTTTGTCTAAGTATAGATACTCCTGCTTTCTTTTGTTTCCATTTCATTCAATATCTGTTTCTTTCATTTTCATTTTTAATATCTGTGTATCCTTAAAACAAAAGTGAGGCTCTTATAGGCGGCATATAGTTGGGTCTTGATTTTTTTTCTTTTTAATCTCTTCAGCACTCTCTGTCTTTTGATTGGAGAATTAAGTGCATTTACTTTTTATTTATTTATTTATTTATTTATTTATTTATTTATTTATTTATTTATTTAGAAAGAGAGAGAGCACACGCCAGCAGGGGTGAGGAGAGGGGCAGAAGGAGAGGAAGAATTTTAAGCAGGCTCCACACCCAGCACAGAGCCTGACCAGGGATCCCCCTCATGACCCTGAGATCATGACCTGAGCTGAAATCAAGAGTCAGACGCTTAACCAACTGAGCCACCCAGGCTCCCCTAGTCCATTTACTTTTTTTTATTTATTTTATGTTAGTCACCATACATTACATCATTAGTTTTTGATGTAGTGTTCCATGATTCATTGTTTGCATATAACACCCAGTGCCCCATTCAGTACGTGCCCTCTTTAATACCCATCACCAGGCTAACCCTTCTCCCCACCCCCCTCCCCTCTAGAACCCTCAGTTCCAGACAATGAATCCATTTAAATTTAAAGTAATTGATAAGTATGGACTTACTGTTAATGTTTTGTTAATTGTTTTCTGGCATTTTTGGAATTCTTTGTTCTTTTATTCTCTCCTTCAATATTTGATAATTTCCTGTAATAGTATACTTAGATTCCTTTATCTTCTTTTTCTTCTGTCTATCTACTATAGGTTTTTGCTTTGTGATTACCATGAGGCTTAAATAAAACATCTTATAACGGTCTATTTTAAGCTGATAACAACTTCAAATGTGTACTAAAGCTCTACGATTATACTCTACTCCCATACATTTTGTTTTTGATGTGACAGTCTACATCTTTTTACCTTGTGTGTTCATTAACAAATTGTTGTAGCTATAGTTATTTTTAGTACTTTTTTTGTTTAACCTTCATACTAAAATTATAAGTGATTTACCCACCACTGTTACAACACTGGAGTATTCTGAATTTAACCATATATTTACCTTTACCATTGAAATTTATACTTTCATACATTTCCCGTTAACTAGTTAGCATCCTTTTCATCCACTTCTAGAGTGTCACTGGTAACTTGAAGCAGGTTAGAGGAAAAGGTCAGTAAACATGCCCTTAGACTTCCCTGTTGTCAATGGAGGATAACAGCTCTTAGATGCATGCTGAATTAGAAACTTGACGTTCAAAAAGTAGCTTTTAAAGTATAAAATTAGGCTTTTTCAGGGAAAGCCCGATAGGTGTTTCAGCTTGAAGAAGTTCATTTAAAAATCTTGTAAGGCCATTCTAGTAATGATGAACTCCATCAGCTGTTGCTTGTCTGGAAAATTCTTTATGCTTCCTTCCATTATGAAGGAAAACTTCCAGGTAGAGTATTTTTGGTTGGCATTTTTTTTTTTCTTTCAGCACTTTGAATATATCCTGCCACTTTCTTCTGGCCTGCAAAGTTTCTGCTGAAAAATCTGCTGATAGTCTTATGGGGATTCTCTTTCATGTAACAATTACTTTTTTTTGTTTGTTTGTTTGTTTTTAATCTTGTTGCTTTTAAGGTTCTCTTATTTAGCTGTTGACAATTTAATTATAATATGTCTCCGGTGGGTCTCTTTAGATTCATCTTATTTGGAACTCAGTGGACTTCCCAGATTTGGATGTCTGGTACTTTACCCAACTTAGGCAAGTTTTTAGCCATTATTTCTTTGAATGAACTTTCTCTCCCCCCACCCTTTCCTTCTTGGACCCTCTATAATGTCTACATTGGACTGCTTGATGATTTCCCATAACTCCCTTTGTTACCTGCACTCTTTATTCATTTTTCTTTTTGTTGCTTTGTTTGGATGAAGTACATTGCCCTGTTTTTGAGTTAGCCAATTCTATTCTGCTATTGAACTCTTCTCTTGTATTTTTCAGTTAAGTTATTGTATTCTTCAGCTCTGTGATTTCATTTAGTACTCTTTTATATTTTCTATTTCTTTGCTGAAATTCTCACTTTTTTCATGCATGGTTTTCTGACTTCAGTAAGCATCTTTATGACCATTATTTTAAACACATTTATCAGGTAAATCATTTATCTCCCATCTTATTAAAATCTGTTTCTGGAGTTTTATCTTGCTTTTTTGTTTGTTTGCTTGTTTGTTTGGAACATATATGCCTCTGTGTCTTCATTTTTCTTGACTCTGTGTTTGTTTCTGCACATTAGATAAAATAGCCACCTCTCCCAGTCTTGACAAAGAAGCATCCTATAGGAAAGAATTGGCATTCAGCCCAGCCAGTGTTTCTGATTGTCTCTCTCTCTCAAACCTTTGTGATTATTCATGCCACCTTGTTTGTTCTTTGTGGCTCCCAGTAGTTGAGAGTGTACCAGGATCTATCCATGTCCCAAACAGAGGATCACAATCAGCACCTAGATGCAGGATTATTGAAAGCCAGACCCTCAGGCAGCAGCTGGAAAAGTATGTATGTAGAGCCCTTAGGAGAAACAGGGAGATTGACTTTTTTTTGCCTGCTTTCTCCGTGTGGGTCTGACTATATAGCCATGGGAGCTGCTCCTGAACCTATTAATAACTGCTTCTTTGTTTGCTGCAATTCTGTAGGTCTTGCTAATGCAAACCCCTTTGGCTATCAGAGTCAGGTGATCCTAATTTCATCCCTTGGGTGACACCACAAAATCTGGGGCACCAGACATGTGCACAAGCTTCTTCTAGAGTGTCACTGGTAACTTGAAGCAGGTTAGAGGAAAAGGTCAGTAAACGTGCCCTTAGACTTTCCTGTTGTCGATGGAGGATAACAGCTCTTAGATGCATGCTGAATTAGAAATCTGATGTTCAGAAAGTAGCTTTTAAAGTATAAAATAAGGCTTTTTCAGGGAAAGCCTGACATAGGTGTTTCTGACATTTCTCTCTGTCTTGAGTCCTGGGAGGATAGCCTGGTAAGCGTTGTTTCTTTGTTTGCTACAGTCCTGTTGGACTCATAAATGCAGACTCCATTGGCTATCAGAGCCAGGCAATCTAGGGGCCTATAACTTGGCTGTTATGGCCTTCATAACAGCTGGGGCACCAGAGGTGTGTATGAGCTCCGTCCAGGGAGATATTGGCAATTTGGAGTGGGCTGGAGTGAGAAGGTGAAGATGGTATCTGTTAGCTGCCCCAGTCTCCAGGGAGGATCATCATCAGTCCCTAAATACATGTTACATTAGAAGACTGATCCTCAAGCAGCAGCTTTTAAAGTATACAAATAGGCCTCTTGCAAGGAAAGACTGAAAGATGGGAGTTTTTTTGTCTGGTCCCTGTGTACTAAGCCCTGGCCAATAGTTCCACTGAGTCCACACAAGCCCCTTATGAACTGTTTATTTGTTGTGTGTCTTGTGGACACTAGTCCCTTTGGCTTTCAGAGCTGTTTTCAGGGCCATCCTCAAGTGGGAGTCTTAAAATTGAGGCACTAGATGTGGGGTCCCAACCCTTCACTCCTCAGGGAGAGGTTGGCAGTTTCCTCCCAATTATATAGAGCTATACCAGGGGTCAGGTTTATTGCAAGCCTGTGTCTGTCTTTCCTACCCATTTTGATATGGGTGAAATACCTATTTTTCTCTTTTGCCTTGATGTATAGGAGCTGCTCAGCTATTTTATAGATAGCTTTCACGGGGAATTTCTCCATATGTAGCTGTAGATTCAGTGTGTTTATGAAAGGAGGTGAGTTCAGAAGTTGTCACCAACTTGGACCAGATCTCCAATAATATTCTTTTGTTTCTATCTTTCTCTCATTTCATATAAGGTGTGCATCTGGTTTTGGTGTCAAGGCAGATAAAATAAATTGGGAATTGTTTCCTATTTTTCTACCTTTTTGAAACAGTTTGCATAAGATCAGTGTTATTTATTCCTTAAATTTTGGAAGAAATTGGCAGTAAAGCCACATGGTCCCAAAATTTTCTTGTGGGAATGTTTTAAATAATGAATTCAATTACTTAATATATATAAGGTTATTCACATTTTCTTCTGCTTCGTAAGTCAATTAATAGGTTTTATTTTTATAGGAATGTGTCCACATCATCTAAATTTTTAATTTTATTGATATAAAGTTGTGCATAATATCTTCCAATGGTATTGTCTTGTCAGTTGAATCTTTAATAATAATCCTTTAATTCTCTTGGTTATTGGTTATTTGCATCTTCCTTTTTCTTGATGAGCATTTCCAGGAGTTTATCACTTTCTGTAGTTTTTTCTAAGTCATACCCTTTGAATTTTTAAAATTCTGTCTATTGTACATTTTTTTAAGTTTATTAACTTTCTTTCACTTACATTCTTTGGGTTACAATTGCTTCCTCCCCCCTTACCCCTTTGAGAAAGATATTTAGATAGTTGTTTTTAGATTTTTTTTCTAATATATGCATCTAAGTTTATAATTTCCCTCTAAGCATGGATTTAGCTGCATCCCACAAATTTTGATATGCCATATTCATTATCGTTCAGTTCAGAATATTTTCTAAACCTCCATTATGATTTCTTCTTTGACTCATGAGCTATTTATCAGTGTATTGCTTAGTTTTCAGTTTGGGGGTAAATATTTACTAGTTATCTTTCTGCTATTTCTTCCTAGCTTATATATATTATAGTCTGAGAACATACGCTCTCTGATTTTTATCCTTTTAAATTTGTTGAGACTTACTTCATGGCCAGCATGGGAGCCATTTTGGTAAAACGTTTTACATACACTTGAAGTCCTATGCAGGACTAAGAGTATATGATCAAATACTCTGTTCATAAAGTCATTGGAATAGTTCTTTCTCCTGCTCCCTTTTAGTGTGGTTATATCATTTATTATAAATACAGTTCATTTCTTTTCAATTTGCTTTCAGTTTTAACTTTTCCTCCTTCTGAGTATACTCAGAAAAGTGTTACTGCCTCCTGCATTTCTTCCATTTCATTTCCCTTAGCCCATGTAGGTAACCAACACTATTGTTTCCTGATTTATTATTTTTGTGTTTTTTTTTAGATGAGTAGATGTATATATGCTCTTTATTTCCTCTTCTTTTATACAATGTAGCATTTAAGCTCTTTTGCACTTTCCCTTTTTCATTTAACTGTATCTCCCAGAAATCACTCCACATCATTCATAGAGATTTTTCTCATTCTTTGTTTACAGCTGCATAGTATTCCACTGAATATATGGGTCATAGTCTATTTAATCACTCTCCTATAAGCATAGAGCATTTAAATAGTTTCCTAAAAATAACACTTCAAGTATTAGCTCTTTGTGTATATGTATTTTTTGTATTGTCAGTAGTGTATCTTCAGGATAAATTACTATAAGTAAGATTGCTGGGTTGAAGGATAGATGCTTATGTACTTGTATTAGCTGGTACCAGATTCCCCTCCATAATGACTTTGCATTCCTACTTTATTGCATTTCTACCAGAAATATATGAAAGTGCTTGATTTTCCACAGCCATGGGAACAAAATGTATTGTCAAGCTTTTGAATTTTCCCAATCTGATGAGATATATTATCTCAATGAGTTTTAACTTGGATTTATTTTAATATGAGTTATCTTTTCATGTTCAAGTTTCATGTTTATATCTTTTTGTAAATTTCATCTTCATGTCTTTTATCTTGTTTTTCAAGAGTATTTATAATTTCCTTTCTTTAAATTGAAGTATAGTTGACATACATTATTAAATTAATTCAGTTAAATGACATAGTGATTTAACATTTATATAGACATTACAAAATTATCACCATGATAAATCTAGATACCAATGGCCAACATATATATTATTACAATATTATTAATTGTATTTCCTATGCTGTACTTTTTATCTCTGTGACTTACTCATTTTATAGCTGGAAGTTTGTATCTTTTAATCCCCTTCACCCATTTCACCCTCCCGCAAAGCTCATCCCCTCTGGCAACTGCCAGTTTGGTCTCTCTGTTTGTGAGTCTGTTTCTGTTTTGTTTTGTTTGTTCATTGTTTTGTTTTTTAGATTCCACATATAAATGAAATCATTTGGTAATTTTTTTCTCTGACTTACTTTACTTAGCATAATACCCTCTAGGTCCAACCATGTTGTGGCAAATAACAATATTTCATTCTTTTTTATGGTTGAGTAATAGTGTCTTGTATATGTATATACAACATCTTTATCCATTCATCTATCGACGGACACTGAGGTTGCTTTCATATCTTGGCATTGTAAATAATGGTGCAACAAACATAGGAATGCATACATGTTTTCAAATTAGTGTTTTCATTTTCTTTTCTTTTCTTTTTTTTTTTAAAGATTTTATTTATTTATTCATGAGCGACAGAGAGAAACAGAGGGAGAAGCAGGCTCCCAAGGAGCGGGAAGCCCGATGCGGGACTCGATCCCAGGACCCTGAGATCATGACCTGAGCCGAAGGCAGACGCTTAACCATCTGAGCCACCCAGGCGCCCGTGTTTTCATTTTCTTTGGGTAGAAACTCAATAGTGGAATTGTGGGATCATAAGGTATTTCTATTTTTTATTTTTTGAGGAAACTTCACACTGTTTTCCATAAAGGCTGCATCAATATACATTTCTACTCAAAGACCATGAGAATTCCCTTTTCACACTCTTAGCAAAGCTTGTTATTTCTTTATCTTCTTGATACTAGCCATTCTGACTGATGAGAGGTGGTAATTCACTGTAGTTTTGATTTGTATTTCCCTAACGATTAGTGATGTTTAGTATGTTTTTATTTATGTTGGCCATCTGTGTGTTTTCTTTGCAAATGTCTATGCAGGGCCTCTGACCATTTTTAAATTAATTTTTTTGGATGGGGGAGTTGAGTTATATGAGTTTTTTTTATGTACTGTGAATATTAAACTCTTAGCAGATATATAATTTGCAATTATGTTCTCCCATTCAAGAGCTTGCTTTTTTGTTTTATTGATGGTTTCCTTCACTGTGCAAAAGCTTTTTTAGTTTGATGTAGTCCCAATAGTTTGTTTGCTTTTGTTCTTGCCTTATGAGACATATCTAGAAAAATGTTGCTACAATCGATATCAAAGAAATTAAAAACTCTCTTCTTGGAGTTTTATGATTTCAGGTCTCACATTTAGATCTTTAATTGATTTTGTGTTTATTTCTGTATATGGTGTTGGAAAGTGGTCTAGTTTTATTCTTTTGCTATATAACTATCTAGTTTGCCCAGCACATTTATTGAAGTGACTGTCTTTTCCCCCATTGTATATCCTTGTCTCCTTTGTCATAGATTAATTGACCATATAAGCCATCTATGTCTTGTTTTGATGGTATATGTGGGCCTATTTCTTACATTTTGTAGACCATTCTAGCAAGAATATAAGGTAAGGGTTGATTTGAATCCACAAGTAAGAACCCCCAGACTGGAGGTCTAGTACCAGCTGTCCCATACAGTTTTCCAACTTCATGCTACATAAATCAGAGAAGAGAGGCATCATGAATTGATGAGGTATAGCATAGTAACCTAGGGCTTCAAAATTTGTGCCAGATGAGAAAGCAACTGAAATGGACTTCTAAGTACTAGCTTAATCTTGTAGTTTTGGCAAAAGTTTATTAGTGAGAGATAGCCCAATACCAAATGGTGCCTTCAATCTGTGGCTCCATTGTAGAGTCCTGGTGTGAAAGAATTGGGTTCTGATAAGTTTGCTCAAATTTCTAGGAGATAACGAATACCTTTATAAACAGTAATGGTTATTATATCCTGGTGAGCTAATGTTAAGTACAGGAATATCTTCAGGGCAAGAATGGGATGGAGAATGGATCATGGGGAAATAATTCTAAAAACGGTTCTCCAGCGCTAAGGGATAAACCAGATGGTACACATTTGAAAAATGGGGAAGAACAAATTATAGCTATTTACATTTCTACTCTGAAGGCAATGCTTGTATTTTCTGTAGTATAGCTTCTTTGTTAAGGACTATTAACTTGAAAGGGGAGAACTACCACCAAATGATATTTTAATGGCTAGCATAAAAAATGTGTTACTTTTGCTGTGATTTCATGGGGAAAAAAACATATTTTGGTAGAGAAACCTTGATCATATTTTATAATCTCTGTTGGGCCTTTCTCATGAAATAAAATAGCAACATTTTAGGAAGAGAAACACTAACATGGCTTTCCCTTTTAGAGACTATTCAATTCAGGGCACCTGGTGGCTTAGTTGGTTAAGTGACTGCCTCTGGCTAAGGTCATGATCCCACGACCCTGGGATCGAGTCCCATATCAGGCTCCTTGTTCAGCAGGGAGCCTGCTTCTCCCTCTCTCTCTACCTGCTACTCCACCTGCTTGTGCTCTCTCTCTCTCTCTCTGTGTCAAATAAATAAATACTTTTAAAAAAAAAAGGAACTATTCAACTCAACAAAAGTTCAATAAGCTTTTGCTATATTCATGGCACTGTACAAGGTACTAAGGGAATATAAAAAGGAATAAAATATATCCCTTGACCTCAAAGCATTTTTTATTTTTGTGAAGAATATTCTGGTAATTAAATATATATTGTATGATAAGAGATTGTAACAATATATAAATGACCAACCTCACCTACAATTATAGTAGCTGATATCTTTTATCCTTGCTTTAAAAGAACTTTTCTTGTTGAAAAAAGAAAATCCCACAAAACTTTCTTAGAAGAGCTAAACAACTTGCACCATTCGACAAATGTAATTAACAGTGATGAGAAAACATGATGGAATGACTGATGAGGTGAAAAGACTTTTGATTGCCTGGATATATGATAAGACAGTGAATCCATATGCCTAGAAGCCAAACAGTGATTTTTCTAAAGGGTTATTATACTGAAAACTTCTTAAGAAATAGAAAAGTGAGACATTAAAGGAAGACATTTTCAACTTTGGCAAGGGAATATTTGATAACTCCAGAATGAGAATATTGTCATAACATCATAGTTCAAGGAAAAGCTTCAAGGATAATGGCACTATGGAATACAAGATGGAGGAGGAAATAATGGACAGAGATAGAGTATGAAGGAAGGAAACTTGGAGGAGGTGGCATTTAATGTCAGCCCTGAAGGATATAGATGGGTCAAGTCCCTGAGAAAGAGTGATTGATTCAGAGGAACTACAGTGACCAAACATATGAAGCCCCGAATTTTCTAGGAATGCTGTAGGGAAAAAATAATTTGTCTGTTAAGCTGGTAAGAGCTGAGGAAGCAAAAATAGTTTGCAACTAGTTCACAGAGGGTGTTCATTGAATTTTATTTAAGAAACAATGAAGAATAATGCACTGAGGTCAGGGCTTTAGAAAGGTAACAATGGAGGAGCAATGTAAAGGGTAAATAAAGTACTTGTGACAGTAGTCCAGACAGAGAATAGAAGCACAAGGACTCTATCTCGTTTTGTCCTTTACAAATAACTAGCACATTATTGAGCACATGGCAGGCATTCCACAAATATTTTATTTACTTAGCACTTGACTGTAGCCTATCACATATAAACATCTGTGGAGGCTGTAGAAATGGAGAAATGTTCCACTGGTCCCAAGAAACTTTGAAGGTCATCCAAGGTTTAGATGTCCAACTGTTTTTGAAATGATTTACATTCCACTTTCAAGGATATCAATAGTCAGGACCAAACTTTAGGAATAGCCACACACACACACACACACACACACAAGATTAAACCATACAAAAGATTATAAATTCCATGAAACAAACAAACAAACTTGACTCTGTTACGTCTCCATAATGGCCTTATTGGTTTATTTCCACTGAAATGAAATTATATCTAGGAAACAAGAAATGAAAAATAAGAGATCTGACTACAGGGGACGATCATAGGGTTATGGAGGACTTGTATACTTACAATGCATGAAGAAAAATCCTACCTAGAAGCCAAATACCCTAAGCCAATTATCCAAACATACATAGCATAGGCAAATAGCTGTTTGACAAACAGGCATTTGGAATCAGGAAGAGTACAATACATTTTGTTCAAAAATGGCATGGTGATATTTATCTTCACAATGCTGTATATGCCCCAAGCTTGTCTTCATTCTTAACCCCTGAGGAGAGAAATAAACTGGATTCAAGCCAGTGGATCAAGATCCAAATGTAGCACATAAGCTTATTCCTGATGGAGGTAGGAGGTCCCAGAGAACAGCATGTTCTATAAAACCTTGGGCAGCAGAAAGAGATGACCATATGCTCCTCTTGCCATTTCTTCTTGTCATTTTACACTCCCCTTCCCCCTGCAGGTGACTGATAAGCAAAAGCTTAACATTCCTTCCAACAAAAAATACCACCACAAGCTATACATCTCAGCTTGTTCTTCAGCAAGCACAGTCTGTTTCTGAGCCAATGTTTGATATTTGAAGTGACAGTTCAACCCAGTAATTTTATTCCCCTCTATCTCATTCTCAAAATATTCTCATTCTTTTGCCATATCTTAATCCAGGGTATAAGAAACAGGACTCCCATAGAATGAAAAAAAATCTTGCTGAGAAATTCTCTCTCCCTCAGCTCTACAACATCTTTTTTGGATATTCTCCCACTGAACATGTGTTCAGAGGGACTTTTCAACTCATCAGTAATCTGTATCTCAGCTTTCACTTCTTTTGGGAAAAAAACAAAAACAAAAAAAAAAAATCTTGATTTTCAGTTTTTAGGAAACACACAAAATCCTGTAAAGGACTTGGAAGTGGGGGCAGTTACAAATTTCTGGTCAAGGAGGCACTGAGATACATACAGAACAACCTTGTTCTTGCTATTACCATTACTGAGAAAGATTCAGGATGTGTAGTCTTACAGATCCTCAGTCCTCAAGGAAATATATGATCATGATAACAAATTCATGTTGGGTTAGAAAACGTGTTAAAAAATTCTAAAATTTATACCACAGGATCATGACTAAAGAGTTTCTCTGCTTCATGAGAACTTATATGTGAACTTGTATAGAAGCATGTTATAAATTGAGAAGACGCATCATTACTTATATCCCCTAATTAAGGTTTTATCTCATTAAATTTGAAACACCGTTCACCCTATTTGACACACCTCTTTATTTTTTTCAGTTTTATCCCTATTTAACTCAACTAGTAGCATCTTATAAAGAATGTTGCCCTGAAAAGTCAAAATCCTTCTGTACAGATGAATCAAATATAGATTTTAAAAATCAATATTCATTGGTTTCTGCCACATCCAGCCCAGGACTGAATTTGACCACCCTGGACAACATGCCCATTACTCTGTATATAACAGCATTATGCCCATAGCTGCATAAGAATTTGCCATTGCTCCTTGAAAGACAAGTAAAAAGTCTCTTCCCAGAGAAAACAGTACTTTTCTCTCTCCCCTAGGGACAATTGTTTTTTCTGGAATCATACTGTTGGGATTGAAAAGTCTACTTCCTACATATAGGCTTTTAGAAGTACTATTGGTGTGGTCACCATTTTTTTTTATTCTTATGTTAATCCCCATACATTACATCATTAGTTTTAGATGTAGTGTTCCATGATTCATTGTTTGTGCATAACACCCAGTGCTCCATGCAGAATGTGCCCTCCTCAATACCCATCACC
>NC_138375.1:46851093-46877071 GCF_054177405.1 Leptonychotes weddellii | reverse complement strand
GCTCAACATAATACCCTCCAGTTCTATCCACGTCGTTGCAAATGGCAAGATCTCATTCCTTTTGATGGCTGCATAATATTCCATTGTGTATATATACCACATCTTCTTTATCCATTCATCTGTCGATGGACATCTTGGCTCTTTCGGTGTGGTCACCATTTTAATGTCTAGATGTCCATCTGGAGAACTTCATTGAATGATTGCCTCCAAGTACAATAGAACCATTATTGCCAGTAAACTTCAGGGTGTGCCTAGATCTATACCAAAGTTTTTCCATAGAGTTGAGATTTCCTTCTAAAGTATTTGAATTACATTATAACCACTGCACATGTAAACATTTGGAAATTTGTTTTTAAACTTTTTAAAATTTTAATACACATCTCACTGTTAAAATATAAATGATACAAAATCATGCAACATAAAAGTATGGTTCTTTTTTAAATCCTTCATTCTCAGTTAAAACTCTTCATCTCTTTGTCCCTTTCTTCCACTAGACTCTTTAAAATATTAACCAGTTAAAGTCTTTCTTCTAATTCCAACATTTGGACTGCTTCTATTGACTACTTTTTCTCTTGATTATGAATCACTTTTTCCTGCTTCTTTGCCCATCTCATAATTTTTTTGTTATATACTAGACATTGTGTGAAAAAAAACCATAGAATAAAATAAATATTAACTCCTTGAAAAGAGCATTTCCTTTTTTATTCAGTCTGCTAACGTGGACAGTGAAGTCCATCTAATAATCTAACCTATAATTGAGCTGGTTCTGGGAATTGTTGCAGTTTTTTTTAATTCAGTTCACTATTGACTTCAACAGATTTGATGACAGGATCAGAGTTTTCCCTTTATTGGGACTTGGGATTTCATTACTAGTGAGAGTTTTGAGATCTTGCTATCCTCTACAATTGACCTGCCAAGTCCCCAAATTGTGGGAGGCCTCACTTTTATGACACAGCCATCAACTTCTTAGTTTTTGGTGTCTTATTAAATCTCTATGCCATACTACTCTGACACCAGCCTTCGGAAGATTACCTCCTTGAAAAAAAAAATTTGGCACTCTACGCTGTGTACTTTGTAAAGTTGCTGTGGAAAAGAAGTGGCACATGAGTGATTCTTGCTTTGGTTTGCATTTGCTTGGGATTCTAATTTGTCATGCCAGCCTACACCAGACCACTTGGCCATGAAAATATTGTTATAAATTGGACTTGTTTCCTACTAACCCTATTTATGGCAGATTTGATCCTCCTTCTGCCATGCCTTCAGGGATGAAAACAGTTATGGCATCCTCCCCTAGGAGTAGCTTATCCCTTTCTGTTTATTTCATTTAGAATTCTTTATATCCTCAGCTCTCTAAAGAATTTCTTAGTATGATTTTGTGGGTTACTTAGCTTTATTTTATTGTCAGGGTGGGAGCAGTAGTCTCTTACAACATTCTACATTGTAACTGGAAGAAGAAATCATACAGGAAAAATTGAAATTCTTCCTTCTTGCTCCCCAAATACATCTGTGTGTGTGTGTGTGTACACACATACACTCACAGTGTATATTTGTGTGTGGCTTTTAAAATAAATATGTAACCTTCTATGCATTCTTTCTGCACCTTCCTTTTTTTCCCCAACAATGTGTTGAGTGTATATTTCCCTGTCCATACAGGTAGAGTTACAACATTCTTTTAAACACTTACATAGTATTTCATCATATTGGCTAAACCACCATTTATCCTAGCAATCTCTTACTGATAGACCTTTAGTCATTAAGTGTTTTAACATTATAAATAACACATCCATGAAGAATGTCACAAAGGTATGGAGAATTTTATGAGTATTTCTAAGATTGAATAACTGGAAGTAAAGTAGCTGGTTTGAAGGTATTCACTTCTTGTAAAAGATGGCATTAGGCACATTCTAATCTTTTCACATTATATCACAATGCTGCTGGGATGCCTTGATCACTTATCAATAAGTGTTGGACGATTTGACCCTTTGTATAAAGAGTAACCCAAACTAGGTTCTATCATTGAGACCAGAGTAATCCAAAGTAGGTTCTATGAAATACTAGTGCCATGAATATTCCATGAAAAGGGATTCAGTGGTGAAGTTAGATTGGGAATCCCAGTATACTATACCCACACACCATCCTTAGAGAGTCTGAATATACCCAACATATTAAAGACTTTGTGAAGCCATGTAAAAAAGTAATCTATCTTGACTTATTTAACCCAGTGTTTTCCATACCCGTTGATCACAAAACTCTTTCATTGCCGCTATGTGTTGACATCCTATAGAAAGAACATAATTTGGGAAATGCTACTACAAACAGTTTCTTCCTTTAACAAATACAAACATTCCTGTTTCTTTTTCTTTCTTTCCTTGTCCTTTAGGCTTTCAGCACTTTCACAATGAGTTGTGTTTTTCTCCTACTCTGAATCTCCTAATCCAGAACGTCCATTCTCTCTCAGAGATGGGGAAACTCCATGCTTGTTACAATTATTTATGGACTAAAAATAAGCAGATATTCAGAGAGGCCTAATGATCTCTCTCATGAGTCAGTTATTGGAATTTTTAATACCTGAACTCTGTTGAACTTATTTGGCCCTCTCATAGCTCATTTTTTCTTCTTTCAAGATTCTCATCTGTGTTTTCCCATAAGTGAAGTATGATGTGCTTGTCTATCTCCTTAAGTCCTGATTTAGGGAAGTGTCTCGCTTATTTAAGGCTTAGACAAGGAAAACTGTATGCTACCAGAAGAGGAAAAGTGGGAAAGTTCAGTAATTTTATTCATCATCAGGTATCAGAAGAAAGCTATGCAGTTGAATAGAGAGATTGTATGCTAGGTAGAGTCACCCTTAATTGTGAACTTACTATATGCTAGCCATGGTGCTAAGAAATTTACCTGAATTATCTCATTTACTTCATCCAAAAGCAGACTAAGAAAATACTGTTGTTATCATCCAGTCTCCACAGATAAAGAAGCTTGGACCCAAGGAAACTAAAAAAATAATAATAATTTGTTTAGAGTCATAAAGCAAATGAAAAAATAAGCGGCAAAACTGAGATTTAAACTAAGTCTGTTGAGTTTCAAAGTGCCTTTAACCACTACACTATTCTCTCTACTGTGAGTGTATGTATGTACCTGTGTGAGAGAGACACACAGAGAGAATGAGAATGAAACTAACCAAAGCTGTTGCTCTGATATGTGAGATTAAGTAGGATGAGTCAGATTGAAGGCCAGGCCAACCTGAGGTAAAATTTCCACTTGTCAGTCATCTCTCTAGATCCCATTCTGTATGCTGTCCTCATTTCTCCTCTGGAGCTTCCACTGACATCAGATGTAGATTATGCAATAAAAATCTTCACTGCAGTTAAAGGGACTATAGAGTATATCTGAGCTAAGAAAAAACTCAGTCCAGAGGGTTTCATATATAGAAATTTGGCTCAATTCCTAACGAATTTGGATTACATGAAGTCAACAATGTTTTCTCTGGGGAAAACCAATCAGCACAAGCACAAAGGAAGGCTGAGATTAATCTGCAGCTGGAAGCACATTTGAGAAAGCAAAGCACAGGTTTTCAAAGCTCAAAAACCTTAGGCCTATTTGATCTAGTGTCATGATTACAATTTGTCACATGCGGAAATATATTTATCCATCAAACATGTATTGAGCACTTCATTTCCAAGCACCATGTCGATTGTTGCAATGCCTACACAAACACACAGTGATTGGAAAAAATTAAGGAATGAACTGCTTGAGTACATCTGGGAAGATTATAAAAAATGGAAGATTAAAGAAAATATAAAAATGTGTGCTACTAACTTCTGACATATAAATAAACATTAGCAAGAAATCACTTAAATGGCATTAGTATAATGAATTTTATATTTAAATTCATTATATATAATGAATTTATATATATTCTAATATAAAATATTTGCTGAGCAACTGTTGTGTTCTAGGTATGTGCTAGGGCCTGGGATGCATAGGACAGTTTTTGACCCCAAACAGCTTAAAGCTGAGTAGGGGAAAGAGACATAAAAAAGATAGTAATGATACAACTTACTAAAGGTGTTAAAAACAAAATCCACCCTTGTAAATTTGAAGATCTAGCTGGCTTTATTAAAAGATTCATGAATGAAGTAGCATCCCATCTTAATAAGTAGAGGGGATACCTGCTGAGCTAAACAAAAGAAAGTTTTCAAAGGCAAATAGAGAACATTAAAAAAAGGAAAGAAAGGAATTTGTTAGCAAAGAATGCATTGTTTAGGCAAAGTTGCCCTCCTAAGGAGAGCTGAAGAGGTCTATCAGTAAATTTAATATTGACCAGGAAATTCTATGTTGACCTGTTAAAGATTATATTGGTGGTGGGCAGGAGAGGATTGAAACTGCTACATTAGGTTAGATATTACATGTTGGTTTACTGACTTGTGGCCCTAACCTAAGTGCTGCCATTTGGGGCCTGTGTTTTTTTTTTTTTTTTTTTTAACAAGAGATACAGTTAGTAGTGATGTGGGAAAAACATTATTAGGGTTCGAAGCCAACATCCAAGAAAGAATTCTTGAGATGTCTTTGGTGCAAAAAGGTGATTTTATTAAAGCATGGGGACAGGACCTGTGGGCAGAAAGAGCTGCAATGGGATCATGAGGAGTAGCCCATTATATACTTTCAAGTTGGGAGGGGGTTAGGGATAGTGTAAGTCTCTAAGGAATTTTGAAACAAGGTTTCCAGGACCTTGAGGGGGCTAGCTGTTGTTGGGAAAAGGTCATTTATAACCGTCTAATAAAACCTTAGTCATGAGACCCTTCAGATATATATCGGTGGGCCATGCTTGGGGGATGATTATCAACATGTATCTTGGTGGGGAGGGGGGGTGTTTAGAGAAAAAGGAAGTTTCCAAAGGAATTTTTATACATTAAAGTAGACTTACAGGATCCTGGGGGAGGGGGAGGTGGTCAGGCTAGGATTGCCTTTTGCCCTTAGCAAAGTATTAACATCGAGGCAGTTGAGTCCCTAGAGGAATGTCACTCTGCCTGTTTCAAGGACTTGTCAATGTGCTGTAGGTAGTAAGGAAATTTAATAATTTTTTTCTGCGTTTGTTTCCCACACTGGTAGCATAAACAAAAATGAATAAAAGTCATAAAGAATTTGTCAACCTTTATGAAATGCATAAAAGTAGTTGACAAGTTATATTTAGCCTCTGGAAATGTAAGAGAAGATTTTGGGGATCACAGGAAAATCCCCTATTTTACCAAAGAGGAAACCAGGCACAGAGAAGGTAGCTCACCCAAAGTTAGCAATTGGCAGAATGGGACTCAAAACATCCTTGACTCCCAGGATAGTGTCTCTACGTTCATCTGAGAAACCTTTGTTGGAGATATTCAAAGAGGAGTGACCTTTGCTGGCACACTTCTCACTTGGGAAGAAGTTTTTCCTACTGATTTTCTACTCCTGAGCTTCTTAGTTTAGAATGAACATTTGTGAGCTTACCAAAGTACTTGCCAGAAAGCAATGGAAAATGCAAGCACTTTGAAATAAACACTTTCATTGCAAAATGTGATGGGAGGGGTACTTTTTTGTAAACTCTTTTACATTAGAATCACCTGTAACAAAGTGGAACTGCTGGTGTTTACGGAAAATCCTTCTTGGCAAAACAGGCATGCAAATAAACAGCTGCTGCATTTGTGCAGTGTCACTGCTTGGAGGTTTGTTAGAGGACTTCTTGTTTGTGCTGGATACATCTCCAGGCCACTAAGGGTTATCTTTTCCAGGAATTAGTTTAACCTCCTTTATTATTCATAAAATAATGTAAACTGGAAAACCAATATCCACCTGCTTTTCAGTCTGAATCCCCTTTCAGTTTTATTCACTGGACTACTGAGATGTAGAGGCTAGAAAGCTTTATAACAACTAGGGGGGAATCTTAAACATGTTCATGTACTGTAGCCTCAAAATTCTACTGCTAGAGCTTAAGAGAGGTTATGAAAAAGAAAAAAAGGATCCACTGTACTAAACCTACTTTTAAGAGAACTGGTTACAATAGTAAGAATTATATAAACACCTTACATATCAAATAATGGAGACAATGGAGACAAGCTAGGCAAATTAGATCAATTCTAGAACATTATAAAGCCATTAATACTAATAGCTGTCTAGCTGCATGAAAAAAAATTGCTTAACATAATGTTTGTTTTCATTTCTGATATTATGGCTGATTAGATAAACTAAAAATCTTATAAGACAATTTGACTATGTACTCTGAGAGTCACCTAGAAGTGAAAATACAACAAACATCCTTTTAAGTGCTGGCTAAGCACTCAAGAAAGTAAAGAAAATCCCAAGGGGTCGAAAGCCAAATAGAAACAGAAAAAGAGAAATCATGGATGTTGATACTCTGAGTACCTGTCAAGTGAGTTTTAGGGATGGCAGATAGGGCTAATTGTCTCCATAATGTAAGAACTTGATTTTTTAACAAACAGTAGTGTGCTAGAGCCAAAATCTTGGGCCTTAGTTATTTGAAGAATCTTGAATTAAGTTGCCTGTATAAAACCAGAAACTTCTAAGGATTACAACTTTAGTGAAAAACTACAACTGAAGAAAAAAGTGTGCCCATCAACAACGGGACACTATAGGTTTATATACCATGCCCTGAGTTCAAGGAAAAGTATGAAGAAACCTCCCCTGAAAATTCATACTGAGTATGTTTTTGCTTGTGTTTGGAGTTTGAATTTCATACCACCTGTTTTGTCCAGGAATTATTAAGCTGTAAAATATACACAAAAAGAGTCTTAGGGTTTTCTGCTTCTGACCATGATGTAATCACTAAGCTAGACTTGACTCCCTCCATGATTGATTAGAAAACTAGACAAAATAAATGAAACAATTCTTTTCAAACAATGAACAAAAGACAGTTTAAGGCTGTAATCCCTACGAGAAGGGGGAAAAATGAGGCAAGCTTTCCATTGTCCCAATTTCTGCCTATAGGCACTTTCCAGACCACAGTGCAGGGAGGGAGAACCCAAGCATATCACAGCAGACTTGGTGATTTCAGAAGACTGAAATAGGGTGCAGAAATGTTGAGGTAAAAGGAACTTGGAAGGCCAGTCTACCAGAAAAGAGAAAACTGTACAAAAAAAATAAAATAGTACCTGGAAAATGTATAGGGTCCTTTTGATTCTGTTGCTGAATATTCAAATGCACATATATAGGATGATACTATATGAGACCAGCCAAAACAAAACTTAGATATGCCATGCTGGTCAAGTCACAGGACTCACGCAAACCTGGGAGATGCCCTCATTCTCAAATGGTAGAGTAAATTTAATCATTGGACCCTGAAGGCGCTCAATAGCAACCCCATAAGACCATACCTTACACACCTGAGTAGGTGGGCTAAATTAGCACTAGAGTAGAAATAACTTCAGGCTAACTCTAAGGCATCTTAAAGTATGATCCAAAAGATTAGTCTGATCTATGAATAACTTACCTGACTGCCAGAACAAAGTCTAATACTCCTTAAAAGGAGATGATAGATTCAGATACTCAACAGTATATAAAGTTCACAATGTCCAGTATCCAATCAAATACTACTAAATTTAACAATGAAACATGAAGACATGAGCCATATCTAGGAGAAAAATCAGTCAGTAGAACAGATCCAGAAACCACAGAGATGATGCAAATTAGCAGACAAAGACCTTAAACTAGCTCTTATAAATATTCTCAGTGATTTAAAAGGAATTTGAACATAGGAGAGAAATAAAAAATATAAAGAAGAACCAAATGGAACTTTCATGGATGAAAAGTACATTATAAAAAAATTCACAAGATGGGATTAATAGCCAATTTGATATTGCAGAAGAAAAGACTGAGCTTAAAGACAAAAGAGTAAAATTACCTGAACTAAAGCTAAGAGAGAAACAAAATAATGGAGGGGGAAAATAGACTTAATGACCTATGAGGCAACAATAAGTAAATTAATTAGAATCCCAGAAGGGAGAGTGGGGAGAAAAATGGTTTTGAAGTAATAATGTCTAAAAATTTTTCAAAAATGATAACTATAAAACTACAAATCCAACAAGCTCAACAAATCTCATGTAAGATAAACATAAGGAAATAAAAAACACACTACAGCACATCATGATTAAATTGCTAAAAAGCAGTGATAAAAAAACTTAGCAAGAGGAAAAAAGATACATTATCTAGAAGGAACAAAAGTAAGAATTATTTATAGAAAACATTATTGCATAAAGGGAAAATTCTCAAAAAAGCTACTAGAACAATAAGTAAATTTAGGAAGATCACAAGACTTTTATATAAAAGTCACTTGAATTTTTATAAACTGGAAAAAAATGATTGGAAGTAAAATTTAAAATACCATTTAGCATCCAAAACAGTCCCATTAAACAAAACATGTTACCTAGAAAAAACTGCTGAGAGAAAATTTTAAAAACCTAAATAAATAGGAAGACATACTAAATTCATGGATTGGGAGACTGCATGTTGTTAAGATGTCAATTCTATTGAAATTTGTCTATGAATCCCATATGATCCTAATGAAAATCCAAGCAGGCTTTATTGTAAAAATTAAAAAGATGATTCTAAAATGTATATGGAAATGACAAGACGAAACATAGCCAGAGAAACTTTAATGAAGCACAAAGTTGGAGAGCTTGTACTGATTTCTAGAATAATTATAAAATTGATATAATAAAAAAATGTAATCAAAATAACATTGTATTGACATCCACATGGACATATGGATCAATAGAACAGAATAGAGACACCAGAAAAAGACGCACCATATATGATCAATTGTTTTTTGACAAAGCAGTCAATGTAATTCAACAGGGAAAAGGCAGTCTTTACAACAAATGGTGCTGGAATGCTGGCTATCCATATGAGAAAAACAAGGAACCTTGAAAAATAAACTTGAAAAAAAATGAACTCACACCACACATTTGAAATTCATATAACCAAGCATTATTATCTTCAGTCAATTAAGAAGGCTTACAAATCAGCAAAGGTAAAAGAGAAGCTAACAGAAACAAACATGCAAGGCAGTCTGGTGAGCATTCAGTTTATAGCAGGAAAGGAGATAGACATAATCCCTACCCACAGAATGCCCATAGCCCAGTGAGGGGACAAGAAACAAACAGGTACACAAATCAAGTTGAATACATTTTGTTATGGATTGAATTGTGTCCCCCCAAATTCTTGTGTTGAAGTCCTAACCCCAGTACTTTAGAATGTGAACTTGTTTGGAAATAGGGTCTTTGCAGATATAATGAGTTAAGAGGGGATCATTACGGTGGGCCCTAATCCAATATGACAGGTGTCCTAATAAAAAGGGCGAACTTTGATACTGAGATAGGCATACAGGTGGAACATCATGTAAAGACGAGGGTAGAAGTGAGGCTGAAGCTTCTACAAGCCAAGAAATGTGAAAGACTGCCAGAAAACCACCAGAAACTAGGAACATATCCTTCCCTCACAGCCCTCAGAAGGAATCAACCCTGTCAACCCCTACATTTTGGATTTCTAGCCCCCAGAACTGTGAGAAAATAAATTTCTGGTGTTTAAGCCACTCAATTTGTGATAGTTTGTTACAGCATCTGTAGCAAACTAATACATACTTTAATCTTAAGACATAAAGAGAATGAGATAGGTAATGAATTAGAGAACAATGGAGATCTGCCTAGATAAAATAATCAAGAAAAATTTTCCTGGGAATGTCTTATTTAAGCTAACATTGGAAGGATAAGAAAGATGCAGGGAGGCCAGGAGTTTGAGGCAAAATATACCAGAGAGAATGATGTGGCCAACCCAGGTAAGGTAGAGAAAAGATAGTTTACAATTTATTAAAAGAGAACATGATTGTGATGGACAGTGGAAGGAGTTGATGATAGAATGTAGGTTATTGGGAAACAGAACATTCAAAATCAAGTTTGTCCTCCTATATTTGTGGGTCACCAAGGCCATGGTGAGGATCACCTGACAACTCTCAGTCAGAGACAATTTGCTATCCTCAAGGTATTGTGCTCATGGAAAATATGGTAAAATTGACATTTCCAGGGATGTTAGAATACTACCAGGTTCATTAGAATGCCTCCAATCTCAATCTGCCCTCCAAAGTACCTTTCCATCATCTCTGATACCGTCACTATTTGATTATTCCCTGTCCTCTCACTGCCTCAAAGAATAGCCCATCCTGTTTCTCAAGTGTAACTTAAAAGTACATTTTGAATAAGTAGTATAAGGACATGGCACAAAATTGTAAAGATTAAAAAATTGGTTTACAATGAAAATTGTCTCTCCCCCTGCTCCCTTCCAAATAGTTTCCCTTCCAGAGGCAATCACTATTACCAGTCAAGTCTATGAATTTATAAACAAACATGAAGATTTTCTTTTTGCAACGCAGTTGGAGCAATTATACACAGCCTCTGACTTTGTTTTCATTTATTTTTTTCTCTTGGAGCTTCCATATCAGTATGTAGAGAATTGTTCATTCTTTTAAAGTAGACGTTTGCATAGTTTTCTTTTGTGGTTCTAATTTGTTGCTAGATTCTCTTTTACTGGCCTAAACTCTGGATCTCCATAATTTTTCCTCATCAGTCTTTGCTCTGGAACACTTGAAAATGGAGCTAATTCCACTTGGTCTCTACTGAATTCCCACATGAAATAAGGAAAATTTCCCTGAGGACTGGCACAGAGCTCTGTTGCCATAAACATCTGCAAAAGTCATGGTGAATTCTGGAAGGCAGTATAGATTCTGGTTAAGAAGACAGCCCATGCTCAAATCTGGGCTTTGCCACTTATAGCTAAGTGACCTTTGACCAGTTACTCTAACCCTCAACTTCTTCAACTGTAAAATAGAAATAATAATAGCACCCATGTAAATTGTGTTGAGTCAATTAAGCGACATTTGTCAAATGCCTAGCACACGGTAAAAGTTCAATCAATGCTAATGGTTCTTATCTCCATCTTCTCTGGAGAATATAGATCAACCTCCCAGACTTCTCAGACATTACTCAGAAAGACACACACAGTGAAGGGAAACCTCCCTCTCAGCTTGTATTTCTGCCTTCTGAACCTTGTCCCCTCTCCTCTCAGGGCACACTCTGAATAAGGAAAGATGCCAATGCCCAGTTGCCCTTCAAATTCTACCTCTTGACTTGTTTTCAGATCTTATCCTTACTGGCAATGAGGGCATTTGACCTTGGTCTGTGTCCGAGGAGTGTCATTTGACCCACAGAATGCCCCCACTTCATTCCTGGGGCCATCTGCTCACATGCATACAGCTGCTAAACACAGAGGAACCAGCAAGACCTCTGGGACACTCAGGGCCACCACAGGCACTGTGTAAATGCTCTTAAGTGACTTATAATTCACTGTACTTGGGAGGTTGGCAGGCAGCAAGACTGGTTTCTGGCTCTGGAGAATGTGGGTTAGTCCCAGTGGCCTTCTTGGTGGGTGTGACCCAGTTAGTGTAATCACCCAGAAAATCTCATATGTGTTTGCCAGTCCTCAAATCAACAGCATTGCAAGCAGCTTTGGTCCAGCTTCTAAAACGAACAGACAGCGTAAAGCCTCAGTGATGATCTAAATGGTTTCTTCAAGAATACTCAGCAAGACAGTTAAATTTAACAAGATGCTGTTAAATACCAATGATTGTTTAGTAAGAATGTGTTGAGCTGCCATGTAGGCAACACACATCAGTATTAATTATTGCTAAATTGTTTTAAATATAAGCATTTAAATTTTAATATTCCTTATCAAATTGGAGTACTTACATGCAGAATCCTAAATATAATACATAAGCAGTGATACTTAGTCTTTAAAGCTCTTCTTTCTCCAAAAAGGGAAATAAAAACTAATACGTGCATACGATATACCAAATGCTACTCTAAGCACCTTACAAATAATACAGTTAACCTCACAATAACAACATGAGATACTCCTGTTTATATATCTACTTTATATATAAGGAAACTGAGGCACAGAGTGCATACATGACCCAAGGTTGAACACCCCTAGGTGGAGAGTAATGGAGCCAAGTTTTGAACACAAGCACGCTGTATCTGGAGGCTGCATGCTTAACTGCTAATCATACCATCTCCCATATGACTGCAGACTTGTTCAGTTTTCAAACTCTCTTGTCTAATACTGAAGGCACCTGGGGCTTTGGATCCAGGTGAGCCTGGTTTAGAATCCTGACTCCACACTTACTAGCTGTGTGACTGTGGACTCCTGAGCCTGTTGCATCATCTGGAAAATGTCAGCACTATGCATAATCACATGGTAAGAGAAATGTCAACATTACGCATGCTCACGTGATAAGAGAAATGTCAGCACTGCAGCATGCTTACATGGTAATGCATGCAGAGTGCCTCGCACAGGACCTGGCACATAGCAGGAACCCAAGTTCACTCATTGGCCTTATTCATTAAACATTCTCAGTGTACCACCCCTGTGGAAGACACAGGTAAAAATGATGAGTGAAAACAGTGGTTGGTATTCTTATCACACATGGAAATCAGACTGAACAGGTGCTGAGAGTATATGCTACTAGGAGGGGACTTTGACGAAGACAAACGTTTCTCTGAAAAGGTGATGGACACCCGTAACTCTCATCCTTTATAGGTGTAGCTATTTAGCCAGATATGTCTGTCATTATGCATTAACACAGGTATAGGACATTTAATAGGAGTTTTTTGCTGGGATTTTGAGCATTTGAACTCAGGGGGCATCTGAGAATGGTAGGCTGGGTCAGGAACTGGTGTCAGAAATTTTATCTCTGTTCTCTGTGAAAACTTCAAGGGGCAGTGTTGAAGGAACATTGGCATTGATCTACTCTAGCAGAACCTCTAACATACAAGAGATGCTCAGTAAATATTAAAGAAGAACAAATATAAAGCATAGGGACAATTTTTGAGATTTATATAGTATCTTACATTATCCAGAGCTGTTTACCATTAAAGTAGAGCTCAGTGGTTGAACTACCAGGTTTATATTATTCCACCACATATAAGCCATGTGACCTTGAGTAAGTAAGTTTCTATGCCTCAGGTTACTCCTCTGAAAAATGGGGTAGGTGAGGATTAAGGTAGATAGTATAAAACACTTAGCACACCCCCTGGCATGCGGTAATCTTCATGCCAATATTTTTTTTTTAAGATTTTATTTTTATATATTTGACAGAGAGAGAGACAGCCAGAGAGGGAACACAAGCAGGGGGAGCAGGAGAGGGAGAAGCAGGCTTCCCGCTGAGCAGGGAGCCCGATGCGGGGCTCGATCCCAGGACCCTGGGATCATGACCTGAGCCAAAGGCAGACGCTTAATGACTGAGCCACCCAGGCGCCCCATTCATGCCAATATTTAGAGGTGGTGGTCCATGGCAGGTGACGGCATGGCTGTTTAATTTATCAACAAAAATGGATGGTAATAGAATTTTCCTTTTACATAAAAGGAAAAATTGAAGTTCAGAGGTCTAAGATAACTTGGCTAGTCAAAGGCAGGTCAGCAGGATCCAAACCCTCTAGGGAAGATGAGCTAACAGAAGCCCTGAGAACAGAAACCTGCCCCAGGGAAAGCATTAAAGAAAAAGGCTGCCTCGGGAGCCTGTGCAAAAGCATGAGGTCAACTGGAAGTCATTCCTTCCTTCTGAGCAAGCAGTAAGTGCACTTTATGGGGATCCCCAGTTGTTTCTCTCCTTCCTTTTTCTGGAATGAGGTGGAAGATGCAGAACTGTGGAACTGGAAACTTTCTTCTCGTGAACTCAGCAGGAGAAGGATGAAAACCCAGACAAAAGCACATCCCTCCTCTTCTAGGATCCTGCTGTAGCGGTGGCTGCAAGTCTGAAACCAAGCTGCCCTCAAATGTGCACACTCAGTGTTCAGGAGGCTGCACTGGGGGCAACTGGGGTTGGTAGCCACGAGCAACCAACACTGGGCAGGAAGAAGGGGAAAGGATTCAAGCGCCCAGACTCTGCGAATTCAGGGCCCCTTGACCTCTGTTTCTGAATTATCTAGGCCAAGTCTTCTCCTCCTCAGGATTTTGTGGTCTGAATAATTCTTTGTCGTGAGGATTGTTCTTTGCATTCATTTTAAGTGTTTAGCAACATTCCTGGTCTCTTCCATTTAGATGTCCAGAGAACTCCCCAGTTGTGACAGTCAAAAGTGTCTCTCGGTATTGCCAAGTGTCCTCTGGGGGACAAGATCGCCCTTAGTTGAGAACCATGGCTTGAAACGGTCCATTGGTGGGGCTTAAGCATGCTCCTGGCTTTCATTTAGGGGCAGAGTCAAGAGTTCATGGCCTCACATTACCTGAGGAAAAAACCCTGCACAACTGGGCTAGATATTTTTGTCCTGTCTTTGCAAATTGAGGCAAATCAGGAAGCATTGAGCTCCTCCCCTTGTTTAGTGTAGAAGGAAGCAGTCATGAGGTGCTCATCTTCCTTAGCTTATTTTAGGCTTTCTAAGATCTACCTATATTTTTAGGAAATAGTTTCTCAGTACTTGATGTGAAGTAGTATAAACCATGTCTAGAGAGGTGAGCTTAAGGAAAAAGTTGTTGCAAACATCCTCTCCATGCCTCCACCTCCACAGACATGACTGGAAGACACCTAGAAATAGATGGGGACTCTGGCCACCGCTCATCTTGACCATCATGCTTGGCCATAATCCAACAAGTATTTCTTGGGCAGCTCTGTGTTAGGCATTGTGCTAGATGAAGTAGAAGGTGCTAAGATGAAGATATTGTTTCTAACTTCAAAGCTTCCAATCTATTTGGAAAGACCACGTGGGCTATGTATCTTCTAAGTTCAAGAGCTGAAATTGAAATCCAGAAGTGGACTCTGATTAACTGGTGAACTTGGGGTATATATTGCCAGGGGTCAGGGTAGGTGGTTGGGCTCTTCCTAGGCATTGATTTGCCTTAGAACTTCTGCCTTCCTCGCTTGGGTTCCTGTGTGGGGTGGGGGTTCAGGAAAGCAGAATGGTTTATTCGTGCAGCACTCATTCAACACATATCTACCGAGCACTACTGTGTTCATGACTGTGCTCAAAATGTGAGACGGTGAGCAAAGCATATTCATTGCATTCCCTCGTGGACTTTATCAGCTAATGGGGAAGACAGACCCGAGGCAGAAATGCCAAAACTAATGCTTAATTGCCATTAGTAATAAGAGCTACAAAGGAAAAGATCAGGCATCCCCCTGACTCTCAGCCTGGCTGCAGTCAGAGACTGAGGGGAAGGGGTACTATAAGCAGAGGCCAATGGAGCTGTCAATATGAGGGGACTTACGATACGTGAGCAAAAGCAGAGAAGTGCAAGATCAACAGGACAAAGGGAAGGGGCAGGTTGCAGAGGGGCAGTGTCTGCATTTCTATTGGGAAACAAGTACCATTTTAGTTCCCAGTGATGTTTGTGGCTTTGGAAGTTCCCTGGGCAAGGAATCCATGCTCACAAGGACCCCAGAATCTGGGGTGGTGGGTAAATACATCACCAGTAGATTCCTGGGCGGCAGAAATCAAGAAGGAGGTCAGAGTTGCACCAGTTCATGTGAAACTCTGGGCTGTAACTCTAGGATATTCTGTGGTGTGACCAAGATTTTATGGCATGAAAGTGGAACTGAGTCAGCAAACTCTGCATTACAGACCTATTTAATAAGAGGCAAAAGAAAGTTCCAGGTTTTGAAGGCCCTACAAGGGCTCTAGATGACAGGGAAGTTTCAGAGCTTTTTAGAAGAGGCAGGTCTTTACCTGAGCCTTGAAATATGAATGTTTTAAATTTGTTTCCTAAGTTGATGTCATCTACCCAAAATGATAATTAGGAAATACTTCTTGCTCAGTATGAGCAAATACTGATAATCAAAGGGAAATGGCCTATCTCTGCTGAATTCAGTGGAGGAAGAAAAGAAAGCAATTGTATCAGGAGCCAAATCAAATACATGAATAAAGACCGCGAAGCAAGCTCCAAGATCCTTCTCTGGCAGGAATATACTGCCTATAACTTCATACTTTGTACAAACCCCTGTAGTAAGAACTCTACATCACAGTGCTACCATTGGGAAATGGTGACAGATCAAATCCCAGATCTACCATATTTTTGCTGTGTGATAGAGGACAAGTCTCTTAACCTCTCTACTTTTCAGTCTTCTCATCTATAAAATAGGAATGATAATATCTATGTATGGAAGCATGGCTGGATGCATAGCAAATGCTATACAATTGTTACTATTATTATCATTATAATTTTTGTTATCAACCTTATTATTATAGGCCAGACTATGTTACAGGACTTCATTTAATCCTTATAAAACAGACATTTTTATTATATTTATTTCTAAGATGAGAAAACAGATCTAGAAAGATTAAGCAATGAGAAAACTGAGATCTAGAAAGATTAAGCAACTAAGTCACTCACCTGCTAAATTGCAGAGCCAGGATTTAAACCCTGGGTGTTAGACTCCAAGTTCATTCTTTTGACCAATACCCTACAATGATAGGATTATAAGAAATAAGGTATAAGAAGTGCCAACAAAGATTTTTGACACTGAATAAATGACAACAGCTGTTGACATTTTCATCATTATCAATGACATACAATTTCCTTCTTAAATGAGATAATGACTATACAACATTTGGTTTGATAACTGACACATTGTTAGTGCTCAAATTCAAAAGTCCTTATTACAGTTGGCAAGGAATGAGATTTAAATTTCTAATCAGAAAATTTTGCATCCTGAATAGATGAGAATTATAGATGAACTCATCACTTAAAAGGAAAATTATCTCCTTCTAGACTGAGAAACTAAGAACTACAAATTTTATCAAGTTGCATAAAGCTGTGTACTCCAGAACTTTCTGGGGCTTCTTCCCCATTTGGCCATTCTTCCCCTCAAGTTATGTTTTTCCAGAAACTAGACAGCTATCACTCATGAATGGTTTAATTCAAGCTGTAATTGGGCACCTGAATCTAGTCATCCATTGATTTTTAGGCACATACTGAAAGTTGCGTTCAGAATTAGAAAAAAAAAACACTTCATACCTTAAATAAGCACTTTTTATAGCAATGTCAGCAAAGCAAACATCAGCATTAATTAACAGTGACTTTGGTGGGGCACCTGGGTGGCTCAGTTGGTTGAGCATCTGCCTTCTGCTCAGGTCATGATCCCGGGGTCCTGGGATCGAGTCCCACATCGGGTTACCTGCTCAGCGGGGAGCCTGCTTCTCCCTCTCCCTCTGCCTGCCGCTCCCCCTGCTTGTGTTCTCTCTCTCCCTCTCTCTCTCTCTCTCTCTCTCGCTCACTCGATCGCTCTGTCAAATAAAATCTTTTAAAAAAAAAGTGACTTTGGAATGTGTAATGTTTTCCATTAGGTCCGAAGGGGGCTAGAGGAAGGAGGATAAAGGACAACACAAGTCATCACTACGTGTCTGGGGAAAAAAGCAGCTAAATTCAAAATGCAGAAGTATAATCCTGTTTGTTCAAAAATAGAAGGGAAGTCATTAGAAACCTCAAGTTGGTAATGGTGGAGATGGTTAAACCAGATGACCAATCTCCCAGAGTGACACATTGTACCCATCAGTGGGCAGCTATGTTGCTGAGGGCATAGTAAAGGGTATAAGTCTCTCAGTCTTAAGGAGAGACAGGGTGTTCTGAGCATGAAGACTGTTTTCATTCACTTGATATACCTTTTTAAAGTCTGAAAAAAATCAGTTCTTATTGCTATTAACACCTTTTCATGGATCTCCATTTCTCTGATAATGAAACTGTCTTTTGCTTGCCCCCTGTATCAGTTTCTTAGGGCGGCTCTAACTAATTACTACATTTGGAGACTTTAAACAACAGAAATGTATTCTCTCACTGTTCTGGAGGCTTGTAGTCTAAAACCAAGATGTGCAAAGGGCCATGCTCTCTCTGAATGTTTTTGGGGAGAATCCTTACTTGCTTCTTCCCCAGCTTCTGGTGAAGCCCAGCAATCCTTGACATAGCGGACCTTGTAGATGTAACATTGCAATCTCTGCCTCTGTCTTCACACAACAGCATGAATTCACCTTAACCAGCTACATCTACGAAGACTTATTTCCAAATAAGATTACATTCTGAAGTTCTAACTGGACCTGAATTATATGGAGACACTGTTCAGCCCTGTATGTCTCCCTTTTGACTTCCCAGCCTCACCAGCTAAGCTCTAGCCACAGTAGTCTCCCCTCAGTTCTTTGGATCTGTCAAACTCTTTCCCACCTTTGCCCTTTTGAACTTCCAAGTCCTCGCTGCCTGAATACTCCCCATGCTACCATCTCTTGGCCTTGCTGGCTCCTTCTCACCCTTCTTGTCTTGGTTAAAATGTCACCACCTCAAAGAGACCTCCTTGCCCATCCTATCTAAGCTTCTCTATTGAATTATTGCTTCCCAGTCTTCACACTTATTTCTTTTCTAGTACTTAGCACTATGTCGATGCTTTTCTTGTTTGTATGTGTATTTTCTTAGTTTTCTCACTAAAATGTAAGTTTGTCCACCAGGAGTTCCACACTGGTTTGTTCCCCCATAGTTTTTCCCCCAGCACCAATTAAGTCCCATGTCAATAATCAAATGTACCAAATGAATAGTTGTTTATTTAAAAAAAAAAAAAAAACATGTTAGTATCTATTATATGCAAGGCCAGGGTTAGGCACGTGGGGGACATGAAGTATATGAAATATAATTCCTGTCTTCAAAGATACTAGGCTGGAGGTGAAATCAGAGGTAAACACAAATAATTGTATAATATGATGTGTTAAGTTCAAGCAGAGAGGGACTGAAAAAGTGCTGCAGGAAGAACTCAGAGCAAACAGTCTGGCAAAGCTGGCTGTCTCAGGTGTGTGGAGGGACACAGGTGGGAGGAGACTTGGAAAGTTGCTTTCAGAGCAAAAGGGAGCTGGTATTCATGCAAAAAATGAAAGTAATTCAGAGTGCACACAACCATGGGTAACCTCCAGGGTATTAGGCACATCTGTGGGCCGGACTCAGTGGAGCCAGGTGGAGTAGGTGTCTGAACCCAGCTGCTATGGCAGGCAAAATATTCAAGAGGAAGATGCAGCAGATGGTGCCTTTCTCAGCCAGGGGTTCTGGTGCCCTCTTCCTGGGCCTCTAGAGGCTTGGGAGCCATATGTGTTTAATGAGTTTTGAAGCATACCAGAGACTCAGGAAGAGCTTTTGCTCCCTACCCTTGGGTGCCCCTAGCAGTTGGTTAGGTTCTTTCCCTCTCTTTCCCCTCTAGCTCCCACCCTAAGAGGATTGTGTAAGCTTCCGGTTAAACTAAATCCTGATGCTCCTGGAGCAAATGGCACTCAACCTTTTACTCCAAGAGATGGCTGGCTCAGAAGAGCGCCTTTTCTGCCTTTATTCCTTCTGGACTCCCTTCTGGTCCTCCAGGTATGCTGGGGGTGATACCTGGGTGAAGTGTTCACTCTCAAAATTCCCACTTGCTGTAAGAGTCTATAGTCAACAATATGTCAGAGGAGAAGGGAATCACTTATCAGGCAGTAAATATAAAATGTAATTTTCTCTGCAATTTGCTGGTTAGAATCCAATATCCTTCTGGAGGAAGGAGATCTTTGGGAAGGGCACGTGCAAATGTGAAACAAGGCAATACTAGTCAGGAACCCTAACGATGTGACAGTGGGCTTTGTCACGAATACATTCATGAAAGAATTCATTTAGGAAGTACTGTTCTTGGAGACTGAAAGAGATAATACATTAAAAATGCTTAGCACCAAGGTTGCCACATGGCAAACAACCAGTGACTGTTAGTTACTGTTACTACTACTATTGTTACTATTAATGTTTAATATTTTCACATTGCTAGTTAAAGTGGAAATCTCCATAGCACCCAGAACAAGATTGGGCCCTTCTTAACCAGTTGCTGCTATGTTGGCTGAAAGGGCTTGGTGTGAGGATGAAAAGAGGAGATTCCACATGGCTGAAGGTGGCTGGAGGAGAAAGGCCACAGAGAAAGGAGCAAGAGAGAAAAGGGGAAAATAGTAGCTGCCATGGAAAGTGAAATATGAACATTGAATATTTAAGAAGGCTTTGTAGCATGATAAGGATAAGACTGTCCTTCATAACTCTCCTTATTAGACTATATACATTGATTGATAGATAAAAGTGTATTAGACTATATACATTGATTTCTAGAGTGGGCCTGGTAGAGTTACCAGGTATGGTGACATTAAAGACTGGCCTCAATGTAGGCTCTGGGCTAACAAGACTGAGTGACCCTCAGTCATACCTATAGTACAGATGAATATTGTATCAGTTTTTTATGGCTGCCGTAACAAATTACCACCAATTTAGTAACTTAAAACAACAGAAATTTATTCCTTAACAGTTCTGAAGGCCAGAAGTCCAAAATCCAGCTTCCTCTGGGGGCTTAAGGGGGAGAATTTGTTATTTCCTTCTTCCAGCTCCTCATTGCTGTTGACATTCCTTGACTTGTGGCCTCATCACTCCAGTCTCTATCTCTGTGGTCACATTGCTTCTCCTCTTTCTACAAATCTCCCTCTGTACAATAAATACTAAACAGATTCAAGGCTTCTCTCTTCAACAGTCTTCAGTGGTTTTACCCAAAGATAAGAATAATATGGGTATTTTCTATAATATTCAGAAGATATTTTTGTCTGGGTAACTGGAAAATTTTAAGGAAGTTGTTTTTGTTTTTGTTTGCTACTGAGGTAATCTGAGACTCAACTCAAGGAATCTTTTTCTAATCAGGATTTTAAAAGATAGTTTATAAGAAGATAAATGAAATGGCCAATGTACCATGCATGTCAGTGTTGAAATGGAAAGGGGAATGATTTCTATATAACATGGCCTCCATCCTTATAATCACCAAAAAACATTCATCTGTTCATACAGTTATTTGTTTATTCCTTCAACAAATTGAAGACCTACCCTGTGCCAGGCAGTGTGTTTGGCTAGGGAGATAATAATGAACAAGATGAGTGTATTCCTTACCTTTGTGTAATATACTATAATATGGAGGAGACAGGCAACAACAATAATAATAAAACATGAGAGTGCTTTTTTGAATTTTGAGCACTTCTATGAATAAGATGGAGTGCTGTGGGAGAGTCTATTACTGATTATTCTACTTTAGGTAGAGGAATTAGACAAGGTCTCTGAAATTAAGGTGAAATGCCCTAAAGGGGCCAGTGGGCTTGTTATATTCTTAGAACAGTTAGAAGGCCAGTGTGTCCAGAATTTAGAGATGGTAAGGTGAGTGGAATGAGATTGTAGATGTGGGCTGATGCTACTTTTCATCTTGCAATCTAGAGGGAAAAAATACAAATAAAACTCAAAGTACAATGAATTAAAGTCTTAGAAGTATGTGTGTTGGGGGAGGAGAGACTTTGCATTTTTTAAATCTCTCAGTGGAGAAAACATTACAGGAGAGCAAGAGTAAAGCAAGAACCTATTAGGAGTCTATAGTACTGATCTAAGCAGCAGATGGTGGAGGTTTGGACTTTTTAGTGCTTGTGCATATGGAAATGAGAGGACAGATCTGAGACATCATTAGGAGGTTGATCCTATAAGACTTGGTTAATGTACTAAATGTTGGAAATGATAAAAGATAAGTCAGGAGCAAATGGATGGATGGTGGTGCCATTTACAGCTGGGGAGGACAAGTAGAGCCAGATTATGAAGAGTTAATTGTAGTGCCATGTTAAGTTGGAAAAGCCTATGAAACAGTCAAAGTGGAGATGTCAAATCAGAAATTGAATACATGAGTTTAGAGCTCAAGGCCATGGTCTAAACTGGAGATATAATTTATGAATCATCGGCCTATAGATGGTATTTAAGAAAGCCATGAGAGGGACACCTGGGTGGCTCAGTGGGTTAAGCATCTGCCTTCGGCTCAGGTCATGATCCCAGTGTCCTGGGATGGAGCCCTGCATAGGACTCCCTGCTCAGCTCAGCGAGGGGCCTACTTCTCCCTCTCCCCTCCCCCTGATTGTGCTTTCTCTCTCTCTCAAATAAATAAAAATCTTCAAGAAAAAGAAAGCCATGAGAATAGACAAAGTCATCTAAGGAGAGAAGGATCAGGTACTCTTTCAGGAAATGGATTGATATCTCATTCTGCCCGGATTTAAGCCTGAGTTCTTTTTTTTTTTTTTTAAGATTTATTTGAGAGAGAGCGAGTGCACATGAGTAAGGGAGGGACAGAGAAAGAGGGAGAGAGAGAATCTCAAGCAGACTCCCTGCTGAACATGAAGCCTAACACAGGGCTTGATCCCTGGACCCTGAGATCATGATCTGAGGAGAAATCAAGATGCTTAGCTGACTGAGCCACTCAGGCACCCCTTAAGCCTGAGTTCTGATCAGTTTTGTACTTTATCCTTTTCTAGCTTATAGATAAATTGCTCTCTTTGCTCTGAGACCTCTAGACCCTCAAAGTTCACATGACTAAAACATAGCAGTACCTACAAATGACTTTGCATACAGAAATCAGAAAATGTCTAAGGACAGCCAGTGGATAAAGGGCTTGGTCATGACTTGTGGTGCAATCCTTCACAAGAATGGAGTTTAACTGGCCACTTGGGGTTCAGATGGCTGTCACCATCATTTCTCCTCCTCCAAAACATTGCATGGATCACATAGATGCAATTTGTACTTGGTGAAATGTAATTACGTTAAGTAAACAGATTTCTCTCCTGTGGACAAACTCATGTTTACTATGTAACTGCCTCCTGTTTTCTCAGTGGAGAGAGCCTGACACAGAACTATCTGCTACCTCTAACTCAATTAGATGTGTTAAATATGGTCAAAATGTGGCTATACAAAATTCAACTCACAGGACACCTCCTTTAACAACATTTGGTGAGAATAAATAGATTGAGTACTACTTAAGGTAGTTTCTGCCTTTTCCTATTTATATTCCTGGCTCCTAACTTATGTTAGTGCCTGCCTCAGTATAAGTCAGTCTAAATGGCTGGTGAGTTAACCCTTCATCTCGGACCTCTCCCCCCACCATTTTCTCTTTGACTCTTTATACCCTGCCTTCTTTCAAATTCTCAAACACACCAAACTCATTCTGACCTCAGGGCCTTTGCACTTGCAGTTCCCTCTGCCTGGAGTGCTCTTCCCCCATATTTTCATATGGCTGGCTTCTTTTAGTATCAGATTTCAGTTCAAATGTCATCTTCCCTTAGAGGCCTTCTCTGACCACCTGGACTAGAGGAGGCTCTGTTTATTTCTATCCCTACTTTAATATCCATGGCCTGAATTATCTCCTCAAGTTCCTTGTTCATTTATTCGTTTTTTACTTTGTTATCATATCCCTCCCACTCAAACAGAGGCTCCTTGAGGATTAGGTCCTCATCTGTCTCATCCTCCTGTATCCCCAGGCTTAGAAGACACTCACTCACTCAATAAAAATTGGTTTAACAAATACAGGTAACATTATAACTTTTGATTATATGTCAACTGCTCTGCTTAAAGCTTTACACTTACCTCAGTATATCCTCAACAAAAACCCTTATGATGGGGTGGTTATTATTTTCTCAACATCATATAGCTGACTACCAAGAAAGCCAGAAATGAATGCCAAGCCTGCCTGGTATCTAAGAACTTTTTCTTTACTACCACTATGCTCTGCCATACTTTGAGGATGGATGAAATTTATGACAAAAGAGAGTGGGAATTTTTTCAATCTTGAACTCCTTTCCACCTAGCTGAAGACACAGTCAGTATGGTGCCATTCATTCATTCATCCATCCATCCACCCATTCATTCACTCAAGAAATATGTCTTGAGCATCTGTTCTGCTCAACACTGTAGAGTGATAGGGACTCCCAGACAAAGGGGCTAAAAAGTAGTGTTCATCTCTTTTTTCATTTACCATTTCAATAAATAAGTAGCGAGTACCTACTATGAGCCAGGCATTGTTTTAGTATCTGGTCCAACTAGTGTGTGTCCTTCGAAATTGCTGTGACTACCTGTCCCTCAATGCCTGCCTCTTCTTCTCCCCACCACCTCACCTCTTTGGTTCCACTTCTCTATTGCAAAAAGGTTTATTCCATGTGGCAAAAGAACTGCCACAGTTGGCTCCAAGATTACATCATCCCAGCCCAGTAATAATAAATCAAAGAGCCTCTGTAGCTTCCTTTTTCCTAAATTGCAAATCCTAGAAAAGACTTTTTCAGCTCAGGATTGGGTCATGTTACTTCCCTTGAACCAGTCATTGTAGCCAGAGGACTACAGTACTCAGAAAAGGCAAACCTGGATCATCTGACTCCGTTGTAGTCAGCAACCCCATCAGAATCACACAGTGGGAGCACCAAGTAATCAGTTGCCCAGAGAAAGGAATTAATGTAGGACAGATGAAACAGTAGACATTTACTATCTTGATTCATCTGCTACCCATCAGATCCTTAGGAGCAGGGATATTGTCTCCTTCATTCACCACTGTTTTCCCCATGCTGAAGACAGTTTCTAGGACATAACTCCTGAAAAACTGTCTATTGTATTGATAGGATGAATTAAAAGAAAGACATTTTATTATCTGGGGAAAAAAACATGATTTGCATTATAACATACTTCACAGTGGATTACTAAATGCTACTGTTATACAACACTATTGCTGAGGGCTATTGATCTAGGGAGTAGGAATACTAATACTTCTTCTGCATAACCTACCAGGCTTTCTTCATGATTAAATGCTATTAGATTGTGAAAGGGCTTTGAAAAGTATTAAACAACATACAAACACAAGACATTTCATTGTTAATAGCCAGCTAGGAAATGAATGATCAGCAGAATTGTCTAAATAGGCTCTTAAAGAAGTATGGTAAAAAAAATGGAATTTTATAAAGAAAGTTTCGAATGGCAAGAAATGTAGTAAAAGACAATTTTCTAAAATGAAGAGTTTGAGAAGAATAAATCAGCAATGAATCTTGGTGCAAAACATTATTTAGGAAGCCTGAACATACTTCTGATTAAAAGATATTTTCAAGAGTGACTCCAGCAGAAATAATAAAATGCTAGGCATGAACCTATTCACTTAACTGTCGTAGCTAACCAAAATAAGTGAGCCTGAGCTCTCTCTCACCAGGAGCCCTTGGCTACTTTCAAGGTAGGGTATTATGCACTTGAATTGTATGTTTAGTATTTTAGATCTCATCATTTAAGCCTAGGTGCCTCCCTCCTAGAAAATGACAAGTGGAAAGGAAGCCAGACGTCTGTCCATAGGCCAAGAGACCAATTCCTATCAATCACATGAATGAGTTAAGGCACAGATAAAATGCTGTCAAGGAGACCAAGCCCAACAGCTTAGAGGAGCAAGCCTGTATATCCCTCACAGTCCAAAAGTGGGGGAGTGGTCTAGGGCAGGTAGGCAGCTCCACAAGGTCATTCTGAGTCACAGGTTGGCCAGTTAGCTCTGCCATCCTCAACACGTGGCTTCCAAGGAAACTCCTATACTGTTTTCCAGCCAACTGGAAGGAGCCTAAGAAGAAAAGTCCTGAAAAGTAGATTTATCTTTATGGAGATGAGTGATAATTTTCAAATAATAGTCCTATTCATCTTCCATTGGCTCTAACTTAGTCACATGATCACACATAACCCCAAGGGAGATGGCACTGAAATAGCCAGTTGGACAGCCATGTATATGAATAGCACTTAGGGTAAGGGAGGGGGGTTATTTCTAGGAAAAGGGGATTATGGATATTAGGGACTATGGATACAAACTAGGAGTTTCTGCTATGTCGTGCATATACTGAGTTTATGCCATGTTTGAGACTTTCAATTATGTATAAGACAATGGCCTGCATTCCAGAAGGCAAGAGATGCTATCACATGTGACAATAACTGTCACATAAGGTGAAGTGTGACAAGGAACAAATATAAACCTAGGGTTATGAAAGCTTAAGGAAGGAGGGGATTATTTCCCTCTGAGTGAACTTGAGGAAAAATTCTTGGAGGGGGTAAGATTTGAAATGGGCCCTTA
>NC_138375.1:46800047-46850993 GCF_054177405.1 Leptonychotes weddellii | reverse complement strand
TGCAAACGATGAATCATGGAACGCTACATCAAAAACTAATGATGTAATGTATGGTGACTAACATAATAAAAAAAAGTAAAAAGGGCTGGGAAGAGGGAGAGCTGGGCCTTTAGTCAGTATGGAGGAAAGAGCATCCCAGCCAGAGTCATTTTTATACCTATAACCTTTTGAGAACCATCCAGCAAAACCCCCAAAAAAGAATTATCGAGCAGGGAACCCGGTGTGGGGCTCGATCTCAGGACCCTAGGATCATGACCTGAGCCGAAGGCAGATGCTTAACCAACTGAGCCACCCAGGAGCCCCTACCTCCAGATTTCCTTAAAGCAAAAACAAACAAAAAAATGTTTAAGCAACTGCTATTTGGAGTTTTATATCGCATTCAATCATACTAAGTCCTCACTAGAACAAGCAGCTTACAAACCCCAGCTGACGCTATATCAAACTTAACAATGGATGGGGGCTAAATAAAAGTCAGCACATTAGTGCCCTATTGCTACCATACACATTACCACAAACTTGGAGATTTAAAGCAATACAATTTTATTTATCTTACAGTTTTATAAGTCAGAAGTCCAACTGGGTCTCACTAAGCTGAAATCAAGGAGTCAACAAGGTGTGTTCCTTTCAGGAGGTTCTTGGTGGAAAATCCATCTCCTTTCTCATTCAGGTTGTTGGCTGAATTTACTTCCCCCCTTCCCAGTTATAGGACTGAGGGCCCCCATTTTATTTTTTTTGCTAGTTTTTAGCTAAAGACTATTTCCAGCTTCTAGATCCTACCCACATTCCTTGGCTCATGGTCCCCTTCCTCCATCTTCAAACTCACAACAGTGCATCAGTCTCTCTCACATTTCAAATCTCTCCAACTCTTCCAACACTGCATATCTCTGCTTGCTTCTTCCACGTTTATAAACCCATGTGATTACTTAAGGCCCACCGAGATGATCCAGGATAATCTCTCTCTCTTAAGGTCTGTAACCTTAATTTCAAAATTTCTTTTGCTATGTAATGTAACAAATTGACAAATTCCAGTTATTAGAGCGTGGACATCTTTGTGGGTCATTATTCCATCAGCCATAGTTAGAGAATATGAAGTTCTCTCTGTATACCCCCCTTCTTCTGTCAATTTAAGATCTTGTTTCAGCTGTCCTCCTCATTTACAGGTGTAATAACCCAAGGGTCCACCTGTATTGGATACCTGGGGTCCTTGGTAGCCTCGACAGTCAGGAATCCTAGCCTCCTCTTATTCTCAGGAATAATGCAGTATCTTTGCCTGATCTCCAAAAAAAATTGGGACAGTACATCAACTAATAAGATGGGCTAGGTTTCAGGCCAAATTTGGTGAACACTGGGAGTTTTTTCACGGAGGTATGGACTAATACTAGTGTTTGTCTCTAACTTTCCTTAAGACCTGAAGCTGAAAGAGCCTGAGAAACTCTGAAAAATTACTTAGGTCTGCTGAGTGGGTTGCAGAGAGCAAGTTCCTTATAGATTCTTTCAGGTTGGATTTGAGGATAGGATTGGAAATTGGGTGTATTATACCCAAGGCAGTAATTTCAGAGAGAAGAGAAAGGAGAGAACAAATGTCCCTCCAAGAAAATGAAGAAATGGAGTACTATCTAAATTATCTAAGTGGAGCTGGGGAAGTCACCTAATTGATAGTGCTCTCCTTAAAAACCCATTATGCCTTGATTTTTTATTTTCTTCCTCCTGGACTTTGAGGGAGAGAGACACTTCATTGTGAGGTCAATGGAATGTTAGCTCCAAGAGAACAAGGACCTCATCTGTCCTTTTTTCTTTACTCCCCAGCTCTCAGGGTCCTGTTTTGCCCAGAGTAGTAACAAGTATACATTTGCATGAATAAATGAATGAATGCGATATTAATTAATTGGTGGCCATCCAAGTCTTTTTTCCCACTAGGTAGTGTAGCCTCATGGTTAATAGTTAGGCTATAAAGTCACTTGGATCCAGGTCCCACCTCTGCCATTTATCCTGCCAGTGTATTCCCTGGGAACTTACCTGAGTCTGTTTCCTGTCTGTAGCATATAACCAATAATTACTACTTGGCTTTATGTGGTTTCATTGAGATAATAGATAAATAGTGCTTAGTAAAGTTCCCAATAGTCAATGAGTGTTAGCTCATAATGTTAGTCCAAACTAACATGAACATTTTGCTAATGCCAAAGTGGTCTCCCCTTGATCATCAAGCTTAATTTCCAGTCTCCTTCCTGCCTTTGCTTGTGTCAATTATCCTGTCCCTTTAGCATTTTATGCACACATATGAGTATATGTATACACACGTGTACATATGCAAATATCACAGGGGTCAAAACCAATTTAAATATTATCTTCCCCATGAAACCAACTGTTATCAGAAGTCATCTCTTCACTTTAGAATTCTTGGATACTGATTAAGTCACTTTTGCAGTTATCACATACCAATGCCTAGCACAGTGTCTGGCATATAATAAAGGAACCTAACACATTTTGAACAGATGGATGGATGGATGGGTGAATGGATGGATGGAAACTTATGTTCTCTGGCAGCTCCACAAGAATTTATTTATTTTTATACCCACCCTGGTTACACAGTGCCTGACCCACAGTAAGGTAAATCTTGATTGGATGGGAATAAAAGGGAAGAAAAATCAGAAAAAGGGAAAATCAAACCAATGCCCACCTGGATCCATTCTCCTTTTAGGGCATCCTGTTGAAAGGAGTTATTGAGGAGAGAAGCAGGGAGTTGACAGCCACTCTCTGGACTCTCTCCCAGGGCCTTTTTAGAACAGGAAAGTTAATTATGGAACCAGATTAACAGTTTCTTTTTTGATACAGTCAAAGTAAAACCAGCAGGATGCAATTTAGCTCTTCCCCACTTTCCAAATAGCAGCAAATTTTCATACAAAACAAAGAGACACTTGAATTGCAAATTACTTAGAGAATCAGCTAGCAACCCCAACGGAAGAATATTTCTGCTACTTTCAAAACCAAGCTGTTGCCTTTTCAGGTTTAACCGTGTAATGGGACCTTCACAAAAGCCTGGGCGTCTTGCTGTTTCAACTCTGGGCCAAGTGGGGAGGAGGAGTGATTCACTGAGGCTTACTGAAATGGCACAGTGAGGTCTTTTTGCTCAGAATATTTTTCTCTTTTCCACATTGTCTCTAACTCTCAGATCACTGGTTTCCACCCACAGAATTGGGACTGATGATGTGTTCTCAAAGGTCATCTCATCTAAGGGTGGCAAGAGCAAATGCCTACAAGGGCAGGCAGGGATGTAAATAAATGAAGCAAGTGGTCAGGGTATGTGTATTTGTCCATTAGGATGTGAGTGAGGACTGGGATGAACCCATCTAATCACCACTGTCATGGAAGAATGCTAGCCCACTGTCAAGGGTTGCTAGATAGTTCTGACACATCTGTTATCTGGATTCTTAGTTGAAATACTCTTCTTTTTTAGCTGTTGGCAAAAGAAAAAAAATACCATCTATTGGATCTATTGGCTGGATACAGCTTGTAGGCCACCGGTTTACAACTTCTAATCTTGCTCAACTTCCTCTCTTGATAGATGGAAAAATTGAGGTAGGGAGAGAGAAATCATTTATGAAAGTTCACCAAGTGACAGTCTTCTGACTTCTCATCTTATGCCTAGTGGATTATACCACATGGCCTCCCTCAAGTCCCTCTCTCCTGCAGGACACAGGGCAGCTATATTTTTACAAGAGCATTTAGAAAACTTGTCTTTCTGATTCAAATAAATAAGTCCTCTATTTTTTTACAGAGGATTTGGAGGATGCAGCAAGGATAAGGAAATAATAAAATGAAATCTCACATAATGTGATTTTATTTCTGGAGGGACTGGAGCCGGAGATGGGAGCCTGGCTAGAAATAGGCTGCTTCCAGACAAGGCCACTGGAGGGCAAGGTGGCATCTCATTTGGGTTAGCCCCTAATAGGTCAAAGGAAAATTAGGACATGGGTTGAAAATGTGTATGCTCACAGTGGCCAGGCAAGTGGCAGAAATGAGTAAAAGGAGGCCAGATGGGAAATAGGGTGAAGGAAGAAAATACATCTAAAGGACTCAGATACCACTCAGATTTGGCCCATGTCACCTTGTGGCAATGCACACAGTTGACAGTCCTTTTGATTTTTTTCAAGCAAAGCTTGAAACCTAAGTTTTTATGTAAAGTTTCCCAGTGTTTAAATGTAGTTCAAAAAAAGTGTGATTCAAGCAAAACATACAGAGGAGTGGGATTTGGGTTGCAGGCTTCCACTTTTTGATCCCTGCTTAGTGACTCACTGCAGGTAGACGAGTCACTGCACAGGTCAGTCTGCTGGGCAGAGAGTTTGCAGTCAGTCTAGTCACAAAGCAGCAGACAAGGCTGGCATGAGGGTGACAGAGGAAGCAGAGATGATCCAAAGACTTAGTGCAGAAGTCCCCTGGGGGAGAGTGGGCTTCAACCAGAGCCAGCCTGTAGCCTGGACAGATCCTTGGGGGAAAAGATTTGCACAAATCCAAAATACCTACTGTGACCTTCTATAATGTGTGTGTGTGTGTACATGCATATGTGTGTGTGAGTATATGTAACAATCTTTACTTTGCTAAAATAATACAGATTATCTCCCTTGGTAGCCCTGTGGAAGATTCATCCATTTTCTCAAAAGCAGAAATGTTAAAGTCAGTAAAGATAGCAATGAGTGTGTCAATTCTTCCCATTTTACGGTAATGAGTCACTGAATGAGTAGAGTGCAGCAATGGAAGGAGCCCTTGAATGGGAGGTCTTGTACCTCCCCACCTTAACATTTCTCTGAGCCTCCATTTCATACTTTGTAAAGTGAGAATTATAATACCTGACCCACCTTCCTGTATTACTGAAGATTCTTGATTGGGAGGAACAGAAAACCCAATGAGCTTAATCAAAATCATGCATGTATTGGTTCACACAACTGGAAAGTTCAAGCATTTAAATCATAGCTGGATCCAGGTGCCCAAATAATATCAGGGCTTGGTATCCCTCACTCAAAACTGCAGTCTTCATTTTCCTTGTTGGAGCTGGAAGCTCCAGCTGTGCTTTCTCACCATTCTAAGTACAGTCAAAAGAGATCTCTGCCCCTACATTTTCCATGTGAGTTTCAGGACTAACTTTCATTGGCCTGTATTGGGTCCTGTGCTCATTCCTGAACCAATCAATGTGGCAAAGGAGATGAAATGCACTGAGTGGCTGGACCAGTACACATTTCATGGAGCAAGTAGGCATTTAGCTGGAGTCTATGGGAACATTCCAGAGGGTAGCAGATAAAGTACTAGACTTGATTCCCTGATAGGAATAAACTGTTCTTATTGAAACAACTTCCTGGGAAAATGTCCAGATCTGTGGAGTCTGTTTAAAGCTGGAGACGTGCACCTGGAGAGAAGAAGGCAAAATACTTGATTACTGCCTGATGCCAAAATGAGATTGTATATTTTGTACATATTTTCTCTCTATGTCTTGCAGGCTTGCCTTGATAAAAGGATTGGAGCTGGTGACACCTGTTTCAAAGAAAACAACAGTGTGAATAGTAAGTAGTTTTCCTATTATTCTTTGGATCTAGAATATGGACTGCTCGCTGGTGCCAAGAGGAGCCTTATTAAACTACCGTTCCTTCCTCCAGTTCATTTAAGCAAACATCAACTGGCTTCACTGTTAAATCAGATGCTAAGTATGTGACTTAAATTTCTCTCCCTGCCACACACACACACACACACACACACACACACACACCAGAGCAATGTAGGAACTGTCAAGGTGCAGAACTATTAAGGTGTGTTCGTGGCTGCAAGTAACAAAATACACAGACTCAAGATGGCTTAAATAATAAAAGAAAAGCTAAGAAAAAAGTTATTAGTGCTCAGAACAAGAAGTCCTAAGGTAGGACAGGTCCATAGTTGGTTTATTGAGTAGCTCAAAAATGTCACCACAGTCTGGATTCTAACCTCTTCAGTGGGCTGTCTCTTTCATTTATTTCTTTTTATCAGCCTTTCCAGAAATCCCCCAGCAGGCTTTCACTCACATTCATTGGTCAGAAGCATGTCACACACCCTTGTTTAAATCAATCCCTTGCAAGCTGATGGGACCACTTTGATTGACTTAGACCAATCATGAGTCCTATCCTGGGGCTAGGGATCATATCCACATCCCCTGAAGCACATAATCACATAGAAGAGAGTGAATATCTGAACAAAATTGAAGTCTTGTTTAAAAGGAGAAAGGAAGGAGGAATGGTTATTATAAAGGCAATCAACACTATCTGCTATAAGGCAAAACTATGCAAATCTTAGTGATACATCCTCCAAGATGAATGTTTGTACAGGTACCTAAGTTCCAAGGTGTCATATACTCCATCACTGGAGAAAAAGCAGGCACCTAGCCTTGGGTAACCTCCCCCAAAGTCATTGATAAATTGAAGAAATATTAGAAATACCTTTGACTCTGGATATAAAACCCAAGGCATTATAATACCATATGCAGGCTGTTTCTTCAATTTGCATAATTATATACTCCTCCTCAAAAACTAAGCATTGCTGCCAACTTAAAAAAACAAACTACAAAGCAGTATTAAATATGCATCGCTAATTTCACTTTTTAATTTGTCTGGGATCTTCACAAAGACATTCACAACTCTATAGATACTGAGGCTTAATAAGACCTTCCACCTGTCTGAAAAAAAATCAACAGGAAAAGAAAGGCTAAAACCAAATTTTTTTAGCTAAAGAATTTAATTTGATGTTTGAAAATTACCAGTAAGAGATCATGCTATTTAAATGACTCTAAAATTCACTATTCTGTGTGCTAACATCATTCAGTTGTAGGTGATTGCTTTGTGCAGCCAAAAAAAAGGTAACATTTCCTTAGATGTCTCCATTCTGTTTTGAGTCACCTATGAGCTATGTGTGTTCTTACATTTGAACATTTATAGGAAGTGATTGAAGAGATGCAGAAAGACTTTCTTTCCCCCCCAGCCTATTAGTGATCTACCTAAAATATCCACACAAATCCCTGACTTAGGCTTTGAAGGTCTCAGTTATAATAAAAATATGTTACCTGGCCAAGGTGTACTATTTTTAGACACTTCAATTTGAGTTCATCAGTTAGCCCCAGTGATGACTGAGACACAGGATACAGATGTGTGTATGCATCCAGAGAAGTCCTCCTGGAGCTATATTACAAACCACACATACCAGCATAACTCAGAAATACTATGGGTTCAGTTCCAGACCACCACAATAAAGCAAATATCACAATAAAGCAAATCAAATGAGTGTTTTGGTTTCCTGGTGCATATAAATGTTTAGGAGCACCTGGGTGTCTCAGTCGTTAAGCATCTGCCTTTGGCTCAGGTCGTGCCCCACATCGGGCTCCCTGCTCCGCAGGAAGCCTACTTCTCCCTCTCCCACTCCCCCTGCTTGTGTTCCCTCTCTCTCCCTCTCCCACTCCCCCTGCTTGTGTTCCTTCTCTCTCTGTATCTCTGTCAAATAAATAAAATCTTTAAAAAATAAGTTATGTTTACACAAAACTAGTCTATTAAATGTGCAATATCACTATGTCAGAAAGAACAATGTACATACCTAATTTAAAATACTTTATTACTAAAATGTGCTAGCCATCATTGAGCTTTCAAAGAGTCATACTCTTTTTGCTGGTGTAAGGTCTTGCCTTGATGCTGATGGCTGCTGATTGATCAGGGTGGTGGTTGCTGATGGTTGGAGGGGCTGTGGCAATTTCTTAAAATCAGGCAACAATAAAGTTTGCCTCTTTAACACTTCTTTTCAGTTTCCCTGTAGCATGTGTTCCTGTTTGATAGCATTTTACCCACAGTAGAACTTCTTTCAAATTTGGAATTAATCCTCTCAAACCCTGCCACTGCTTTATCAATGAAGTTTATGTAAATATTCTAAATCATTTGTTGTCATTTCAACAATCTTCATAGCATCTTCAGCAGGAATAGATTCCATCTTAAGAAAACACTTTCTTTGCTCATCCATAAAAAGCAACTACTCATATGTTTGTTTTATCATGAGATGGCAGCAATTCAGTCCCATCTTCAGGCTCCATTTCTCATTCTAGTTCTCTCGTTATTTCCATCCCATCTGCAGTTACTTCCTCCACCGAAGTCTTGAGCCACCCCCCTCCCAGAGTCATCCATGAGGGTTGGAATCAACTTCTTCCAAACTCCTGTTCATGTTGGTATTTTGACCTCTTCTAATGTATCATGAATGTTCTTAATGACATCTAGAATGATGAATCCATGCCAGAGGTTTTCAATTTACTTTGCCTAGATTATCAGCAGAATCACTATTTAGGGCAGCTACAGACTAATGAAATGCATTTCTAAAATAATAAGACTTGAAAGTAAGAATTACTTGGACTGTAGAATGGATATTGTGTTAGCAGGCATGCAAACAACATTAATCTCATACATCTCCATCGGAACTCTTGGGTGCACTGTCAATGAGCAGTAATATTTTGAAAAGAATATTTTTTTCTGAGTATTAGGTCTCAACAGTGGCTTTAAAATACTCAGTAAACCATGTTGTAAACAGAAGTGCTGTCATCCAGGCCTTGTTGTTCCATTTATAGAGCACAGGCAAAATAGATCCAGCATAATTCTTATGAAGTCTAGAAGTCTAGGATTAAGAAGTCTAAGATGGTAAATGAGAATTGGCTTCAACTTAAAGTTACCAGCTGCATTAGTCTCTAAACAGAAGAGTCAGACTATCCTTTGAGGCTTTAAAGGCAGGCATTGACTTCTCTCTGGCTATGAAAGTTCTAAATGGCATTTTCTTCCAACAGGAGCCTGTTTTGTGTACCTTGAAAATCTGTTTTTTTAGTGCAGCCATCTGCATTAATTATGCTAGCTAGATCATCTAGGTAACTTGCTGCAGCTTCTACATCAGCACTTGCTGCTTCACCTTGACTTTTATGTTATGGAGAGAACTTCTTTCCTTAAACCTCATGAACAACTTCTACTATCTTCAGACTTCTTCTGCAGCTTCTTCACCTCCCTTAGCCTTCACAGAATTGAAGAGAGTTAGGGCCATGCTCTGGATTAGGGTTTGACTGAAGGGAATGTTGTGGCTGGTTTGATCTTCTATCCAGACCACTAACACTTTCTCCATATCATCAATAAGGCTATTTCACATTCTTATCATTTACATATTCACTGGAGTGGCACTTTTAATTTCTTTCAAGAACTTTTTCTTTGCATTTACAACTTAGCTAACTAGTACAGGAGGCCTAGCTTTTTACCTATCTCAGCTTTTGACTTGCCTTTCTCACTGAGCTCAATCAGTTTTAGCTTTAGATTTAAAATGAGAGAAATGTGACTCCTCCCTTCACTTGAACATTTAGAGGCCACTGTGGGGCAGGTTATTAATGGGACTAATTTCAATATTGTTGTGTCTCAGGGAACAGGAAGGCCTGAGGCAAGGGGGAGAGATGGAGGAACAGCCAGTCAGTGGATCAGTCAGAACACACACAACATTTATTGACTGGCATCTTATAGGGGTGTGGTTTGGGGCAACCTGAAATAATTACAATAGTAACAACAAGGATTACTGATCACATATCACCATAACAAATACAATAATAATGAAAAAGTGTGAAGTATTTTTAGAGTTACCAAATTTGACACATACACATGAAGTGAGCCAATGTTGTTGGAAAAATGGTGCCAACAGACTTGCTCATAAACCCAGGGTAGTCACAAAATTTTAATTCGTAAAAAACACAATTTTAGCAAAACACAATAAAATGAAATGTAGTAAAATGAGGTATGCCTATATAAATGTATGTATATGTATCTATATATAAAATAAGGATAAAGATTATAAATACAACACACATATGTACAGTGTTATGTAAGTGAATTCCTTTTAATACAAGCTGTTCTATAACCTGCTTTTTAAACTCATCAATGCATTACAAACATCTTTCCATTGCAGTGTATGTGTACATATGTACACATCATTTTTTTTTTTTACCACTGATTAATATTACATCTCAGGAATGAATGGTAATTTATTTACTCAATCCTCTACTCCAGGATATCCATCTTTGCAAGTTTATATTGTTACTGTTTTAAATTACACCAAACCTTCATGTACACTGGGATCTTTCTCCACATACACGGGTTATCTTTTTAGTCAAGTTCCTAGAAGGGTGATCGCTGGGTTAGTGAAAAGTCAACTAGCTGTGTTAAATGGAGAGTCATAAAGGGCTAGAATCTTGACCCTGGACATGGGCTCATATCAGATCATGGGCCCTTTGGGGCTTCTGGGTATGCCAGTGAAGCCTTGAGCTCCTACAGAAGGGAGAGGTGAAATGACAGGAGGAAGAAAATGGGGACAAAGTGTATGAACTGTTAACTTTTTTAATACCACATTTTTATCCTTTGCTCTCATGGAACAATAAGGGAACTATTGTTATTACAAGCAATCATACTTATTTTTGTGTTTACTTGAGTAATGTCTGTCAATCCTTTGTCTAGACTATAAAGTCCCCAAATCAGGTCTGGTTTTCTGATGTTGTCCACTACTATGTGCTGAATGCTTGACATATTTATTACTGTAGATGTGTTTTGGGGAGGTGAAAGAGTGCATTGATTATATAGAAAATATTTCATGATGGAAGGGATTTGGAAGGAAGTTCCTAAAGAGTGAAGTGTAGGGGCACCTGGGTGGCTCAGCTGTTAAGCGTCTGCCTTCGGCTCAGGTCATGATCCCAGGGTCCTGGGATCGAGCCCCACATCGGGCTCCCTGCTCGGCGGGAAGCCTGCTTCTCCCTCTCCCACTCCCCCTGCTTCTGTTCCTGCTCTCGCTAACTCTCTCTCTGTCAAATAAATAAATAAAATCTTTAAAAAAAAAAAAGTGAAGTGTAGGACTATATCCTCTTCCCAATCTTCTACCCAATGCCCAGTATGACTTTTGTTTATGATACTCTCTATCCCATAACAGTGGAAATAGAATGCCTTACAACTCCAGATATATCTACTATCTTAGGGCAAAAGATGATTCTGTCTCAGGAAGTAGTGTATAAAAGCAGGTTGTTATAAATGAGCCATCCCTGTCAGTCAAGATTTATCTTTAATGTAATTCACTCAACCACTGACCTTAGGGTCAACCTATTTTTATGACCAGCATTTGATTTATTTCTCTCTTATACTTCCCTTTCTAAACAAGGTGAGGTTCTTTGAAATTATGGAAGTAAAGGAAGAAATGGACTTAGAGATGTGACTTTATACTAAATTCTAGCCATTGCAAAATGGTGGGGTTCTAAAATATTGTGCCAGTTTGACTCTCCAAAACACACTGGAAAGATGAGATTTTTTTTTCTTTCCATAAATGATACTTACTTGCCTTTTCTCTTTCCAAAAATGTTTCCCATCACATCATTCAGGGTTTTATCTAAGCTTCTTGAATTCTTGTCATCCTTCCCAGAGCAGTGAGGTAGTTTTCATGCTTCCTAAGTCACTTAAATGTTGGTCTGCTGTTCTGTGCCCAGCCAAAGAGCAAGCTAAACAGAGACACCCTACACCAATCACCAAATGATGACTCCATTGGCTCCTGGGCTGAGAGTAGTATTGACCTTAGAAATCCTTCAACTAACCCTGAGGAAGAAGAGAGATTGCTATTTGGCTTTTCAAAATGAAGTCTGCAGAAAAACAGCATTAGCATCCTCCAGTAGCTTCTTAAAATGAAGAATCCCAAACCCCACCTCAGACATAGTAAGTCATAATATACATTTATCAAGATCCTTGGGTATTTGGTTATGTATCTTTTAGATCTAAAGGACAATCTCTTGGGGCCATTCTCCCTGATATCTTCCTATTTCCAAAATATCTCTCTGCTTTAAACAAAATGAACACATATAAAGTACAGAATTACCAAAAGTGCATTATTCAATATCTTACACCATTATCAGGTTAGGTTAAAAAAAAAAAAAAAAAGAAAAAGAAAAGAAAAAAATATATATATAGCAGGGAGATATTTTGGATATATATATCCAAAAAATATATCTCATACCAATTTAAAGACCATTTTCTCTATTTAAAAATAACTACTTAAGGGTGCCTGGGTGGCTCAGTCGTTTAAGCATCTGCCTTCGGCTAAGTCATGATCTCTGGGACCTGGGATCAAGCCCTGAATTGGGCTCCCTGCTCAGTAGGTAGTCTGCTTCTCTGTCTTTCTCCCTCTCCGCACTGCTCATTCTCTCTCTCAAATAAATAAATAAAATCATCTTTTTTTTAAATACTTACTTAGTCCTAAAAGCATTTCGTTATTTTCAAAGCAATTCCCCCCACCCATTCTTTCATTTGTTCAAAATGGTAGTCCTACACTAAGATCAAATCATGGTTAAAAATGAGGAGTAAGATAAAGTGATTTTTGGTGCTCCCAGCCTCTCCTTCTGAGCTTATTTCCTCTGCTCTCTTAAGAATTCCGATACTCTCTCTCTCTCACCGCAAGCAAAATCTACTCTTGGGACAGCACACAATGCCAGCCACTTATTATTTTATATGTTTTCACAGATTTTTTCTAATAATTTGTAGTCATATCTCTCATGATGAAAGAAAGTCTTGGTCTCCCATTTAAAGGAATATTACACATGAGGAAGAGTGAAAATATAAGAAATACTGAACTCTAGATTAAAGTTGGCAAGTAAGTTTCATATGAGCAATTGAGATCTTCCTGGAGCTCTGTGTTAAAAAGGATTCTGAGGCTGCATCTGAGTTCACCGAAGGGGGGAGGTGGGGATTGTGATTAATCAATCCTTATGTATGAAATAAAGATGGAGCCATACATCAGCCATATAATGTTTCATACTAACATTGACTAAATCTTTATCTGCCATGCATGTCAAGCTACTTGTATGCTGTCTTAGTTATCTATTGCTGAATAACAAATCACCCCAAAATTTAGTGACTTAAAGGAATGATATTTATCATTGCATAGTTTCTGAGCATCAGGATTCTTTGAGCAGCTCTCCTGGGTTCTCTGTCTCAGGGTTTCCCATAAGGGAACAATCAAGATATCGGCTGAGGGTGCAATCTCATTCAAAGCCTCAGCGGGGGAAAGATTCACTTTCAAGATCACTCATGTGGTTATTGGTAGCATTGAGTTCCTTGAGGGTTGCCGCACTCAGGGTCTCAGCTTCTCACTGGCCATTGTCGAGAGACAGCCCTCACTTCCTCACCAGATTGCTCTCACCATAGGGCAAGCATGCAAGATGAGTGAGAGAGAATGTTAGCAAGAGGGAAGTCACAGTATTTTGTAGCCTACTTATAGAAATGCTATCCCATCACCTTCGCCTGTTGTACTCATTAGATGTAAGTTACTATGTCCACTCAAGGGGAGGGTGTGAATACTAGGAAGTGGGAATCACTGGGAGCCTTTTTACAAGCAGCCTGCCATACATGTCTTATCTCATTTAATCTCCACCTGGCCCCTTAAGATATGTGCTGTTATAATCCCATTTTTACAAGTGAGGAAGTAGGAATAGAGAGGCAGTCATTTATTCAAGATGATATAGCTACTAGGGGACAGAGCTGGAGTTTTGATTCGGGTCCACTTGACTTTAAAGCTGATGTGATTGTTGCAATGCCTTTTGCCATCTCGAGAATTACTCTACAGAGTGGTCCTCAAAATGTTTTGACCATGAGCCCCTATCAGCAAAAACTCAGAATATACCCTTACTATATGCATATGTATTTATAAAGTACATCTTAATCTGTAATTAAATATGAGTTAAGCTTACTTGTAATAGTGATTGTGAATAGAAGTTCTTTTATCCACACCACAGTGGATTATTTTACCCTCCCCTGGGGTCACTCCTTCATTAGAGATTACCAAACTAATGGCTATGGCATCCTATGATCCACGACTTCCTAGTGGATAGTCAAGTGGGCTGGTTGGAGATACAGTTGGAAGTTTCTGCTGTCCAACCACTTAAAAAAGGGAGAAACTGAATGTCAGTCACTGCCTCACCCCATGATAAATGTTAGGAGAAATGTTGAATGAATAGGAGTTTAACAATTCCTTCCTCTTACTTGGTTTCATCAAGTCACATAAGGAAGGATTGCAAAATTGGAGTAGCCTCCCCCAGCTCTAAGCTGTGGGACTTCACTGTGGGACAAAAAAAAAAAAAAAAAGAAGACCCTTAAATCTTCCTCCTGATCAGGCTTGAGGGGTGGAAAAACGTACAGATGTAGTTTCCAACTGAGGCTCTCTACTTTATTAGGAACTATTTATTATTGTCTAAAAATTATGTATGTGTTTATTTTAAATAGGTAATTCATTCACATAATAAAAACATGCTTAATGCATTATGGGTACTTAGTGATAATTAAGCTTTCCTCACAGCCTGTCTTCACCCTCTCTGCTTTCCTCCCCTAAAATAACCACTTTGTATATGTATATCCTTCCAGTGAGGGTCTGTATCCATTCAAATATACATGTGGATGCCGGCCTTTTTTGTATCCCAAGTTTACACATTGTTCTATGCCTTAGCGTTTTTTCACTTATTTTTTCTTAGAGATGTTGTTACATCAGTACACAAAACACTTTCTTATTCTTCTTAATGGCCACATAATATTCTGTAGCATGAATGCACCAAAATTTATGTAACCAATTCTCTGTATACGGATACTTAGGTTGATTCCAGTCTTTTGCTCTTATAAACAATGCTGCCATAGGATTATTTGGGTAAACATTTGGCTTTCTCTCTTTTTCTGGCCATTTAAGAACTGTGTAGTCATTGTTTGGTCCAGGTTGTGGAGTAGCTGACTAATATGGACATATAACCACCTCTGTATCTTCTAGATAATTCTCTGACAGGGCTCCCCTTGTTCCAATACTTGGTACCTTAGCTGAATAGGCCCCACAATGCTACAATGTGACTTCCCTGGAAGACTAGGGAAACTAAGGCTCCATCTTCCATCTGTGAATTTCCCACTGCAGTCCTGGGAAACAAGTATAAGAACTCTGCCATGGACTAGCTAACAGGGGTTTACCAGGGTAGTATGGATGGTCTTGAACAGTGGCAGCATGGTGTAGTGGGGGAGCTCCAGCTTTCAGGTCAGTGAACTTGAACTCTGTGGGAAGTTCCCCAAATCAAGATGTCACCAGAAAATAGGGGATTGGATGCTGGCTAGGCACAAACCATGGATGCCTACTCTAATGGGTGTTCAAGCAGATCCTTCATCAGCAACCTTCGTCATTATCCCTTTTATAGCTCTGAATTCTCCTGCCTCTCAGGTCCTCTTTCCACAGCAAGACTAGATGATCTCTAAGATCCCATCCATCTCAAGTTTTCCCCAACTTTGTGATTTACCATCACATATGGGGGAAGGAGGTATCAGACTCAGGCATCTGCCTTTACTTTCTTTGATCCCCATCTTATCAGATCACTCAGAACTCACCAGATGTGGAAATCTGGCCATTCCTCTTGCCTTCCTGGCCAACTGCATTATTATTCACAGTTGCCCAACTGAAATACCTTATGAACACCTGTTTTTGCTCTGATTTTCAAATCCTTATTCTGGCCAGGATGACAGACATACACACACACACACACACACACACACACACACACACACTGAAATCTCAGCCTCTGGGTTCTAACTGGGCAAGATTTTTGACATGTGGACAAATTGTTATAAGCATATGGATGACTAGGCTGATTGTATTATTCCCTTCCATAAATGTCATAGGGGGAAGTCTTTAATAACAACAGCAAAGCAGACACTCCATTTGAGTTCCTATTTGATTGTGCAGTCTGTATGTGATATGGGAAATGGTAATGGGCCCGGGAGTCAGTCTACCTGGTTTAGAACCCCATTTCCATCTCTCAGTAGCTTTGTCACCCTGACATAGTCTTGACCTCTCTGAACATCAGTTACAAGATCTACAAACAACAACAAGAAAAAACAGTATCCACACCGACCTCAAAAGTGCTGTTATGGGGCACCTGGGTGGCTCAGTCAGTTAAGCAGCTGCCTTTGGCTCAGGTCATGATCCCAGGGTCCTGGGATCGAGCCCCGTATTGGGCTCTCTGATCAGCGGGGAACCTGCTTCTCCCTCTCCCACTCCCCCTGCTTATGTTCCCTCTCTTGCTGTCTCTCTCTCTGTCAAATAAATAAATAAAATCTTTTTTTTAAAAAAAGGGCTCTTAAGAAGATCTAATGAGGCAGCCCATGGAAAGCACTCAGCCCAGTGCCTGGCACATAGTAAACACAAAGTAATAATTGCCTATTCTTGTAGTTGTCCCTATAAGATTGTTTCTCCCCCATTTCATAAACTTGCAAACTCAGAAGCAGAGAGGTAAACAACTTGCCCAACACCAAAAGTAGCAGAACTGGTAATTAAACTTAGGTCCATCTGTCTCATTAATGTTTCAAATAATTTTTGGGTGCCTTCTAGGTTCCAGTGCACTGGAAATAGAGAAACAAGTGAGCAAGGCACAGTCATGGCCCTCATGGAGCTGACAGTCTAATGAGATGCCATGGAGCTCCTTGACATACCTCCCACCCACTGCCTTTCTGAAGCTGCTCTGGGGCACCTGGTTAAAATGCCCCCTGGATACTCTTGACAGTAACTGCAACAGCTAGAATTTATTGGGTGCTATTGGGTGCTCATTTAATCTCCCCTGCAGCCTTGTGAGGCAGCTACTATGATTATCACTTTATAGATCAGAGACCTGAGGCTTGCAGAAGGTGGAATGACTTGTTAAGGTCATGTAGCTAGAAAATGCTAGAGCTGGTATTTGAACTTAGGCCACATGCTAGCACGGTTCATTATATTATTTCTAAGGAGGCAAGGTGACCTGTGACTGAGATAGGAGCCTGAACAAAAAGCTGTGTCACTGCTGCAGCCCACAGCTAATCACACAGAAGGTTGGTCCTACTTTTTGTGCCCCGAGCTCCTGCAGTTACCCTCCAAGGGTAAGAAATACTAGGAGAGACATTTAGCCCTGAAAACAAAGAAATCAAGCACTCTCTAATTAAAAATCGGGCAGTAGGACTTAAACTGACTACCTCTGCTCTCCTAAGCTCCAATTACTTACATTTTTAAGGATCCCTGTATCAAGGGGCAAGCTCCCATTGGGTCAGCCAGTGACAGATATTGGGCCCCTTGACTCGACTGGGTGCAGACAGCCGTGGCCCCAGAAGACGTGGGCAGGGCCGGAGCTGGGAGTCTAGCTGATAAACACAGCCATGGCCTGCTGACTTCGGCAGCACGGCAGCATATCACAGAGAGGGCTGTGTTCATAGGAGTTGAACAGATTTAGTTCTGGCTCCCTGATTCAGAAGATTCATCTGAATCTCCACAGGAGCCTGGTGGGTCCAGGGAACCAGTGATGCTGGTAATAAGTAAAATGATGTCAGTATGATTTTCCCCCATTTGTTGGCTTTATTCATGGCTCACAGTAACCAGCCAGCAAGGGAGGATCTGCACAACCCTAAGGCATTGTGAGATGGTCGTTGAGGAGTAAAAACAAGACAGAGAAGAGAGGCTTCCTGCAGGAAACAAAGAGGTCTTGCCCTTCACAGACAGACAAAGCGAAACACAGCTGGAGCCTGAGTTCAGGTCTGTGTTACTTACAAAAGAGAACACCCAGCCAAAACAGAGACTAGATTTGTAATTGTGTTCCCAAACTGAAATGAAGAAAACTAAAGCAGTAAGTCCCTTCTGGATCAACTCCCCGGCTGTCTCCTTGTGTGGGCAGATCATCATAGGAAAACAAAAATGACCACTCAGGACTGTGCAAAGAGGCTGAGCACAGTTGATAGAGCTAGACAGGATGTCATCCCTTCCCAAGGGCTTACTGATCAGGTGTCACATTTGAGCCTCGAAGCACAAGGCAGGGTTGACACTGGGTATTTTAACTCACTTTATGTGTCTACAAACTGTGAGTATCCAGGCAGGTTATGAGATCTGCCTAAAACCATGCAGCGACATGATGGAAGAAACAAAACCAAAACTCCAATCTGTGCTCTTAGACTTCAGTGGTATCTCCAGGGAAACATGAGAATGTACGCGGGCACGCCACACAGCCAATGTGGGAAACCCTCAGTCCTCATTCGCCATCATTAAGTTGCTGAGACCTCTGGCTACTCTTCCCATGGAGCCAAAGGGAAGACACATACTGTGTATGTCTAGCTCCTAAGGAACCCCAGGGGAAGAAAACACCCTCCTGAATTAAAGCCCTAGAGAAAGTCTGTTGCACCTTCCTCCTTGTAGAGGAAAGCACTAATCAAGAGTCTATTAAGAATAAACAGAAGAGAAAAAGTTACCTCCGCTCAAGGGTGCCTGCTGGAACGGGGTGGATGTTTCCGGCATCCAGAACTTGACACAACGCTGCCGCAGAATAAACTGTAGCCGGGTGGTCAAGAGCCAGGCAGAATGGGTTTCAAGGCCAAGATCTGCCACTTGCTAGCTGTGTGACACTGGAAAAATATTAACTGTCTGCAATTCTTTTTTTTTTTTTTTTTTAATTTATTTGACAGAGAGAGACACAGCGGGAGAGGGAACACAAGCAGGGGGAGTGGGAGAGGGAGAAGCAGGCTTCCCGCCGAACAGGGAGCCTGATGCGGGGCTCGATCCCAGGACCTGGAATCATGACCCGAGCCGAAGGCAGACCCTTAACGACTGAGCCACCCAGGCGCCCCTGTCTGCAATTCTTCAACTATAAGATGGAGCTACTATGTACCTAACAAATGGCTCATAAAGTATTTAGCTGAATAAATGGGCTTTCTCAGTAGCAGGTTTCTAGTAGAGCGGGAAATGCCTCCAGAAATCACCTCAGCCGGAGGTTCCCAAATCTCACTGAGCACAACCTCATGTGAGGTGCTATCTAAAAATGCATATGGCTGGGCCCCAGACATTCCCATCCCAAGTGGCTCGCTTTTATGCTCTCAAACTCAGAGACCTCCCCACTCCTTTGATATGCAGTTACAGATTCTGTCCAGGACAGAAGTACGGCACTTTTTAACAACATCTGTAACTTTTTGAAAATTTCTGAGGATAGAGACCAGGCTTCTGTTGTTTTCAAAGCTGCACAGGTGATTCTTCAGTAGTCAGATTAGTGTTAGTCCTTAAAATGATTCTTGGGGGGCCTGCGACCTAAGCCCTGGGAATCCAAGATACTTGAAGTTCCCAGAACCATAGAACTAATTAGCAAATCATAATAATAACAACAAATACACCCTCAGTTTTTCTGATTTTCAGTCTAATGACTTTACCAAATCAAACTAAATTAAGGAAAGAACAAATCCTAGCTGGTTGCCTCATGTGTGGTCCGTGTGTCCTGGTTTATGATGTGTTAGCAACTGTTGAGAGGCATCATCAGATTTCTCCCTAAGGACTTATGGTATAAATCTCAGAACCCTAAACCCAGGGAGATGTGAGATCAGTGTGTTGAAGCATTGCTGACCTGCTCCGGAGAAGGCTGGCTTTTTAGGACACAAGGCCAGAGCACAGGCATCACAGCTCCCTCCCACAGCACTTCCAAGTGTCCTCCTGGGTGATGACAGGCATCGTGCCCCAGATGGGAATGACCTAATCGAAAGAGCAAACCAGGCACACAAACCAATAAGGGGTAGTATGTGTTACATTCGTAACCAGTGGTTAGTATTACGAAGTCCTCCTTTTCCTGAGAGCTGACCAGTTGCCAAGAAATGCGCCGAGTATTGAGATAACAACTTACTTTAGCAGTCCTGCAAGAATAATACTCTTGTTTATCCTTTAGTCTCATTTATCAATGCTTTTTATTTATCATCATTGTAAGGAGGAGGAAATGTAAGCATAGGGGGTGGGGATCACAGACCTGAGATGAGCATAAAGGCACAAAAAAAAAGAAAAATGGAACATTCCTGTCTTTACTAAAGGAAGCAAATTTTGTTTTTAATAAATGTCATAAATGTTAATGACCTTTAAATAACAGAATATTTGTTGTCCTCAATATTTCTTTATGCTTCAGTTTCCTCAATTGTAAAATAAGGATTCAAAAAGTGCCTACTTCCTAAGATTATAAAGATTGAATGATTTAATGCATGAAAAGCACTTAGCACAATGAATACATCATAATTGTTCAATGAATGTTAGATATTATAATTGCTATTAGACTGTGGATTTGTCTTTTATTAAGTAGTAAAATTTACTCAAATCTAACAGTGAAAAATACAGTGAGTGATTCATTTTAGTGCATTTATATATATAATAATTTGTATAATATGGCCCATTTAGGACTTTAGACACTGCATTAGTTTTTTATCGCTATGTAACAGATGACCAGAAACTTAGCTTAAAGTGGCTTTCATTTATCATGTTACCATTTCTGTAGGTCTGAAGTCCAGGCAAGGCATGACTGGGTTCTCTCGCCAGGGTCTTACGAGGCTGAAATCAAGGTATTCATTGGGCTCTATTCTTTACTGGAGCTGCTTCCAAGCTTATTCAGGTTTTTGACCAATTCAATTTTTTGCAGTCATAGCACTGCAGACGCCATTTCTTTGCTAGTTGTCAGAGCTGGGACTATTTTCAGCTCCTAAAGGTCATCTACATTCTTGGCCATGTGGCCTCATCTATCCATCCATCTTCAAAGCCAGCAATGGAAAATCTCTCCCCCATCAAAGCCCTCCCACACTTTAGATCTCCCTTGCCAGTCCCTTTGAGGGGATCACCTGATTAATCAGACTCACCCAGGATAATCTAAAAGTCAGTGGCTCTGGAACCTGAATTACATCTGCCAGACCAGTTCCAAGAAGTCCCTAGAATGGTATTTAGTTGAATTAATGGGAGAAGGCATGTATAGGTCAGGGACCAGGAACTTTGGGGACCATCTTAGAGCTCTTCCCACTGTAGATACATTTTCTCATCAACTCTGCAAGATGGGACAGTAAAATAATGAGTGACTTCTTTTTTACATGCAGCTTGTGAAATAATGCTTTAAAGATTATTTTCATTGTTTTATAATTATATCCCATGTATGGGACACCCAAGACCCTTGGCTTGCACTTAGCAGGAATGAGGGTTAAAGATACTAATGGTAATGTATTATTAGACCCTCTAGAAATAATCCTAAATACTCCTCAACACTGGCTATAAGTCACTTAACCTTTTAATACCTATTTTATTACCTGTAAAAGGAAGAGATGAACATTTATCTCACAGGGCTGACATTAGAGTCTAAGGATGTTTTACATAAATGATAATGCTGATGAACAGCTGTGATTTCTTGCAAGCTTACCGGGTGCAGGCACTGAGCATACTTTTGGGGGAATTGTGGCATCATTGAAGGTGTGTAGCTCCAGAACTGAGGCCAGAGCCATGATTCAGTCCCAGCTGTGTCTCACTGGGTGAATTTCTGAACTCTTTGGAGTCTCAGTAACTTTAGAGAATGGGGATGGCAACATAAGTGTGGACCTCACCCTAAATATATGGTCAGCATGTAAAATGGACTTTTTACATAAATCCTTTTTTTGAAAGATTTTATTTATTTATTGGAAAGAGAGGGGGAGCGGCAGGCAGAAGGAAAAGCAGACTCCCCACTGAGCAAGGAGCCCGATGCGGGACTTGATCCTAGGATTCTGGGATCATGAGCTGAGCCGAAGGCAGATGCTTAACTGACTGAGCCATCCAGACGTCCCTACATAAATTCTTTCTAAAACTGCAGTCATTCATGATTTTTGCCCTAACTCCATACCAACTATTCATACCACATGTATACCCTATATTCATTGAATCAATTTTTTTTTCATATCCATGCCATCACAGTTTTGATGTACTTCATTTTTTTCTAAGCTTATTTTAAAATAAATGCACAACTGTCAAAAGTGTACTGAGCAAAATTACCAAGTGTATCACTAGAGATGAAAATACTGTGTATTGAGAGATAAAGCAGTAAGGCCATGAAAAGTCCCTTCTAAACAAAAGGCAGCTCTCCTTGAGGTCCTTGAGGAAATGAACTGAGAACTACCCAGATTTTAAACAACTTAATTTTGTTTTTTGAAAAGGTGCCTTGAAGTCAAATTCATCTGATACTTAAGTTAAGCCTAGGGTGTAGAAAAAAATATATATTCAGTGAAAATGAAAATATACCCAAGCCATAACTCACACTCGGCTCTTTCTAATTCCAAAATTCATGTTTTTTCACCTCACAGCAAAAAATGGGGGCAATGGGAAGGAGGCAGAGGAGGTGAGTAGGGGAAAGTGGAGAGAGAAAGCTAGAAATACAAAGGAAGAGTGACAGGCAAATGTGCATCCAGAGAGGGAAGGAGGGAAGAGAGAATATATTAAGAAAGAGATGTTGGGGCGGGGAGGAGGGGAGGTTGGTAAATCCTTAAGTAATTATAAACCTTCCTTATTATCCATAGTTGGGCTCCTATGGGTTGTAAAATGCAATTACCACTTAGCCCTTTTCACTGTATGTTAATTAGGTGACTGACAGCTCTTCAGGTGTCTTTTCTCTTAAGCCTTTAGAACCCCACTTAGTATCCATCTGATATGGCTGCACGGTAGGGCAAAATTATGAACTGTCCAACATGCTCATCATCAGGTCAGTGTGACTCCAGGATCTGAAAATCAGGCTGAGATCCTTAACTAAGTCCCTGTCCTTGGTCTACAAAGTAGATACACTAACAGAATTCTGGTAACCAACTTATGATCCTGAAAAAGTGAATGAGGTGGTTTCAGTGTTTCTTTTTGACTTTCTACTTCTTGCTAAGTGGTTTTGAAGAGGTGGATTTCTTACAGCCATTTGCTTCTACAACTAGAATTAAATTCTCTGCCTTTGCCACTTCCTGTTCCAAGAAGCCCCAAAACGCTGACTGCTCGGCACCTAGGGAAGAGTACTTTCATTCTATATTTTAATTAGGCCCTGACATCTGGTGTGGACGGAGTGCTTATTTGCACACCTGCAGGCTATTGGCTATAAAGGAGCCCAGCCTATCTGGAGATTACTCGTGCAGATGGAGACTGCAGTCATTTAATTTAATAGAGCAGTTGTGTGGGCCTTGTAGAATGTGCCACAACTGTGAAATGCGGGTCCCATGTCAATTCCAGGTACCCAGCACTGTTCCTCATGTAACACATATTTCACCTCTTCTGTCAATCTTCATAACAAATACAGTCAGTTAGAAGAGAAGCTTGGCAACAGAGGGATCTTGAAAACATTTCAAGGGGGAGAGGGAAGAAAGGTGGGGCTCCTAGGAAACAATTGAATATATAGAGACAATGAAACTTGCCAAGGGTTTAAATGATCATCTTCCCTCCTCTGTTCAAACAAATGTGCCCTGTACCCCCCCAGCCTCATCTAATGAGCCTCTGTCAGTGTGCAGCAGGAGATGCACATCTGCTACCATGATGGAGGCAAATGTGGCAGGAGGTGGTCTGAGTGGCCTCAGGAGCACTTGTGTTCCCATGACATTGGGGACAGTCTCTTACTTTCCAGCGACAGACTGCCAACTCAAGACTGAGGCTCCTGTTTCATGGAACTTCGCCTGCAACATCTATTTTACTTCCCACTATATCCCCAGTACCTTTCACGGGGTCCAACAGTTTATATGCTCAATAAGCATTTGTGGAAAGAAAGAATGAATGATTAGTCAGCTGAGGTTGTACTGCCAGACCATTGAGACCCATTAGCTTCCTGAATGCATCCTTCTGGACATTCTCAAAGCTCTGGACCCACCTGGGGAACTTCCTGGAAATTCTGCCCAAGGCTGTGTTCACTGGCTGTAAAAATAGGGATGCTCTTAGTCGATTTACATTGTTGCCTAATCATCTCTTCCATGCCCGTGGAATCCCAACTTGCTTACATTTTCACTGAGGAGAAAGGGCATTATTAACATAGTGACAAATGATACAAAACAGAAAAATGCCTAATGTTATGGTACTGATTAAATGTTGGAGGACTTAGGATGCCTGGGTGGCTCAGGCAGTTAAGCATCTGCCTTTGGCTCAGGTCATGATCTCAAGGTCCTGGGATTGAGTCCTGCATCCAGCTCCTTGCTCAGCGGGGAGCCTGCTTCTCCCTCTACCTCCTGCTCCCCCTCCGTGTGTTCTCCCTCTCTCTCTGACAAATAAATAAATAAAATCTTTAAAAAAAATAAATGTTGGGAGGAATTCAGAGGAGAGGGAATTCCTGTGGCCCAAGGAAATAAGAAAGGCCTTGCTATAGATCTTAAGTATGGGGAGTCAGAGGAATTGTGGAAAGTCTACCAGATAAAGAGGACAGGATGTATAAAGCAGTTAGCCGCATGCATCATGGTCAAAGCTGTCTTACGTTCCCAGTTTTACCATTTTCCAGCCACATGAATTTAGGTAAATAGCATAATCTGTCTAAACCTTAGTCTTCCTTTTTTTTTAAGTGGGAATAATTATGATTATGCCACATGCATTCCAGAAGACACTAAGATTAGAGTATTTAGAAAAATTTCAGATATATAGCAAATGCTGAATAGATAACGATAATGATAGGAGGAGAAGATGATGATGGCAATGCCAACAAAAGCCAAGACCCCATAGCAGAAAGTGCTCTTTCTGGAAGGAAGGAAAGAAGCTCATGCACTGGGGGGGGGGGGGCTAAAATAGTGGGGTGTTGATTCAAGAAAAACTTGAAAACTGTGAAGTGACAAAGAAATACTGAGTGGTAGAAACATCCAGGACAGGAAAGGAAAAGTTTACTTGCAAGGAGTGCAAGAAGTCAGTGTTGTAAAAGTCAGGTTCACCAAATGCAAAATACAAGTGTTTAAAGGAATATATCCCCAAATTGCCAAGGATACTAAGTTTACATGTATCTGTTCCTGGTGGAAAAACAGCAACTTCTTCATATGATTACCATACTCATAAAGTTCAAGACATTTCCACAGATGTGAGCATAGCAAACATCTGGAATTAAATTGCTTTGTTAGGGTTTCAAGGTTTATGTGAAATAATCAAGGCTCTAACATTTTAGGGACCAGAACCAGTCAGAAATTTTCTGAGGATTGATTCTCCCCTCCCCCAAGTATCAATTTTTGCTTCTACTGAAGTAATAGCTATAATCCATTTCATGGCCACAGATATTTAATTCCAAATCGAGGATTTGGGAGTCAGACAGATGTTTGTTCAAATGCCAGAATTATCATTAAAGGACACTGTGAGTTCAGACAAGTTACTTAATCTCTCTGAAGCATAGCCCCATCATTTGTAAGAAGGGGATAAAACTCTTGTGTTATTTTTTATGGATTAAAATATAGGTAAGCACTAAGCACAGTTCTTGACACGTTAGGAATATTCATTCGGAACAAGTTTTTCTCCCATTGCCCAGAGCCATGCTTCCTCACATTGCCAGTGTACCTCAGGGAAGATGAGAAGGTGAAAATATTGATCCCACGAGCCTGGAACTTCTCCACTAAGCTTGGAAAATCCCCTGGAGACTGAGTGGAGGCAGGTGTCAAACTCCAGATGTCCTTTGCCATGTTCTGGAGGAATGTGTCTGTGTGGATGAAATAGCACTATCGTTGCCCTCAAGTCAGTCTTCAACAAAGTGAGAAAAATTTAAAAAATAGGGTTTTCATAAAGTGAGATTAATTTAAGGACTATCATTTGTTCTAAGATCATATCATTCCTAATGTAAACAGAATAAAACCATACGAGTATAAAGGTAGTTTGGGGTTTGGGTTTTGTTTTTCACTTAATTGGAAAAGTAAAACCTTGGGAATCCTAGATCAGCTCCCAACATTTCTTTGGAAATTTTATTACACTGTATAATGCAAAGGATGGGAACCCTTGCCTGGAAAGCAGGAAATCTTCATTTTGCTGATTAGGACATTAGTGGCAATCACAGTACCTTTCATCCAGGATTATTGTCTTTGGGTATACATCGGAAGCAAGGTCATGGGAAAATAGAAATTCTAGTCTGCTTGGTTATTGATCGTTTCAAGCCACATGCACACAATTTAAAACCCAGTCACACCTCCTTTCACTGAAATACCAACACTGCTGTTGTGTTTGTAAAGTGCCCATTACCAGTAAGTGGAGGTGCTGACTTACATTCTGAGGATAGCAGATGCTCCGACTGCCCGATTTTCCTAGAATGAGAATGGAAGTTGATCTCTCTCTCGATGCTTTGAAATTGGGAGTCCTATCCTAAAGCTGCAGGCACTTCCTTCTGTTGTCTAAGAACGCTGCTCTGAGGATATTTGTGAAACGCTCAAGTGTGGGCCTGACCCCCTCAGTGCGGGGCATCAGAACCGCCTCTGCAGTGGTGGCTAGAGGTGCTAGTGGTGGTCAGAGGATGCCCAAGGACTCCAGTATTCCTATTAACAAGCAGATCCTGGAGCAGAGACAGCAAACATGGGGACTGAGCTACTGTATTCAAACAGGAACCGAATTAAGTAAATAGGGACAACATTTGGATTTCCTCTCTGGAAGAAGGTGCTCCTGAAAGGAAAGCAGTTTTCCTTTTGTGAGGATGGGAGGTGAAGCATGAAATGTTTGCATGAAGGTGATGACTTGGGATGATAGAAGAGTACAAAGGAAAGAGCAGACAGATGGATATTCCTTTGGGTACAGACATACCGACTGTTCTTACACAGCCTATTGCCATAAGTGTCTACAGAACATGCTCTGGTGTTTGGAAAGACTAGATTTACAAAGACCTCATATATTCATCCATGCCTTACTGAGTTCAGTAAAAGAGATGGAGAAGCAAAGGCCTTTTTTTAAAAAATGGCTGTTTTATTTTCTTTGTGTATATTCAGTGAAAGATAACTGGACATCATTTATGGATTACAAAGCTATTCTCTTATTATCAGGGTTAGAGCCTTCGAATAAGCTATCATGCTTACCTCTGCCTCCATCAGGATACAATTTAAAGAGTGAGGTGTTATTCAAAGTATGAATTTTCATTTCAGGAGAGACTTTGGAAAAAATCATAATATAGATTGATCCACCAGATACCAGGCAGAGCTTTCCTTATCATGAAGGATGCAGTATATTTAATGGTGTCTGTGCCTAGAATTCTACGAAAAGGCAGATAATAAGGCAAACTCAGAGAAAATAAGTACAGCTTAAAAGGGCCCAGAAAAGCAAGCCTAACTTTTTTTTTTTTTTTTTTTACAGATTCTTGAATCATAAATTTTTTATTTGTGAAAGAAACTCTAAAGATTATAATGTAAATTATTATGGATTGGGTTGCTGGATTGATGGTTATTTTGTAGTAATAAAGTCTGGGACCCTAAGATGCCCAAAGCCAGCTTTGTTAATCATCCCACTACTTTATGGGTTTCCCAAGAAAATCATGTACAATAGTAACAGTAAAAGGGATGCAAAGTACTACATTATTAAGAGTTTGGGAATGTTGCAAAGCTCTGATAGAAAGGTTAGACTGAATCACAGGGTTTACTGAGGTCTCAATTATTAATCTCACCTGGTCCCTCTGTCTCTCTACTCCCCATCTGATTTTTTTTTTTTTTAAGAGAGAGGAAGGGAGAGACAGAGAATGGAGGGAGGGGCACATTACATTATAATCTTTAGAGGGAGAGAGAGAGAGAGAATCCCAATCAGGCTCCATGCCAAGTGCAGAGCTCAACACGGGGCTTGATCTCACAGTCCTGAGATCATGACCTGAGCTGAAATCGAGAGTCTGACTCTTAAACAACTGAGCCACCCAGGTACCTCTACTCCTCATCTAAATCTTGACCTAGTATTCCAAAACAAGCCAGTTGGAAAAGAGTGATAAGGCCCCAACAAGATCCATGTCCGCTTGCCCAGCTAGGAACACTGAATCAGAAAAGAGAGGCTAGCAGACTCTCCCCTAGTGGCCAGGCCTGCCTACATCTGCTTACCACACAGAGACAGGAAGACAGAAGTGCAAGAAAGAAACTAAAATTTTTCAGGGTACAACGACCTTGACAGCTAGAGGGGCAAATTTTTCCTATTGTAGGAAAGTGATTCTAGAGTGCAAGTGTTTCTGCCTCTACAGTAATAACAATGTCCACCACATATTAAGTATATACTATGTGTTAGGTGCTGTTCAGGGGCCTTTATGTATATCATCTCATTTAATTTTCACTGAACCTCTTGTGCTCTTAGCAGTGTAATACACATGTGACAGACAAGAAAACTAAGTCTTAAAAAGGTCAGGTTTCACCTACTTCAGCTATCCTACTCAGTGTTTAAATACCCACTGTGATGTGTTGCCAACCACTGTTGTTGTAATAACAGAAAATTCACTTTGACCACCACCCAACACTTAGGCAGCATGGGTAAACCATTGGTAATTCTGAACACAATGAAGTTACCCCTGCTATTGAAAATGTTGTTTCCCTATAGCTTACTACAATGAACTATTTGTATCCTCTATAGCCTTGGCTTTCAACCATGGTGATTTTGCCCTCATAGACATTTGATATCTGGAGATTTTTGGTTGCCACATTTGGGAGTGTAGAGTGTCAGAGAGTGTAGAGTGCACAGGATAGCCCCCCACAGCAAAGAATTATCTGACCTAAGGTGCTGAGGTTGAGAAACCCTGCTCTGTTGCCATACACAGTAAACTGAACTACTTTCTACGTTGGCCTTTATTTTTTTTAACGTTAGCCTTTAGATTTCTGGAGAGAGCAAAATGTCATTCTAGCCCCTCCACCTTATATACATCCCATCCTTACCACACTGACTCTCTAGTCTTCTGTTACCTACTTGTTTTAATATTCCCCATATTTAAGAATGGAGACTTAAATAATTCAGTAAACTGCTCAAGATCAAATACTAGTGAACAACAAAGCCAGCACTAGATCTAAGATTACCTAGTTTCTATCTCAACTATCTTCCAATTACACCATGTCTAATCTCAATCCATTCATTGGGAATAAGGGTGAATAATACAATATCTCTGTTCTTACAAAGTTTATCCTCCAGTGAACATTAACCTAATATATTCCCTACCCAGGTATGAATAATCCCCTCTTGTCATTTGATTTGGTTGTGTCTACTTTTAAAGCCAATAAAAAGATTCTAATAATCCAGGCCTTCAAGGAAAACATGACTAATTTCATGTCAAATATGAGCCTGTGCATATAGATCAACAGAACAGAGGCCAGAAATGTACCCACATACATGTAATCAATTAATTTAGACGAAGGTACCAAGGCAATAAAAAGGGAAAAGGATAATTTTTTCAATACATGTGCTAAAATAATTGGATAATGATATGCAAAAGAAAAAATGAATCTTAAACCTTTACACCATAAACTGTTAACTCAAAAAGATCATAAATCTGAATGTGAGATCTAAAATTATGAAACTTCTGGGGAAAAAAAACCTAAGAGAAAATCTTAGTGACCTTGGGCTTGGCAAAGATTTCTTAAATATGACACAAAAACATGAACTATAAAAGAAAAAAATCAATTCAGATTCCATAAAACTAAAAAGTTTGCACTTGAAAAGACACTGTTACAAGAATAAAACAAGCTGTAGACTGGGAGAAAATATTTACATGACATATGTAACACAGGACTTACATCTGAAATATGTAGAGAACTCATAACTTAAAAATAAGACCAGCAAACCAAAAAGAAAAAAAAAAATAGAGAAAAGATTTGAAAACACATTTCACCCAAAACAAATTGCAGATGGCAAAAAACACACGAAATATATGCAGTATCTTTGGTCATTAAGGAAAGGCAAATTAAATTCACAAGGAAATACCACTGCAATCTGTTAGAATGGTTAAAAATTAAAAAGACCACAAATTGTTAAGAATGAGGAGCAACTAGAATTTCATACTGCTGGTGGGAATGCAAAATGGTAAAAAATCACTTTGTTAAGCAGTCTAGAAGTTTCTCAAAAATTAATTTTATAATTATATACCCACTTATACCCAATTATATTGAATTAATTATATCTCCACTATTCAACCTAGCAATTCCCTTCTTAAGTACACAAGAGAAAAAAAGAAACCTATATCCCACTCATAAAGACAAATTTTAGAGCAATTTCATTTATATTAGCCCAAAACTGAAAATACAAATAAATAGTGTGTGGTATACACTACACAAATAACGAAAAGGAATAAATTACTGATACATACAAGACAGATGAATATTAAAATAATTGCGTTGAATAACAGAAGCCAAACACACCACCCACCCCACCCCCAAAATACTGTATGATTCCATTTATATAAAATTATTAAAAACGCATGTCTATAGGACAGAAATGAAATCCAATCCTGGAGGGCAGGAGTATGAGGGACAGGGATTTATAAAGAGGCAAAAGGAAACTTCTGAGGTGATAGATATATTCATTATCTTGACTGCAATGATAATTTCACAAATGTATACTTACGTCAAACTCATCAGATTGTATACTTTAAATATACATAGTTTATTATATATCAAATATACCTCAAAACTATAGAATTAGATGAAATAAAGCAAAATAAAGTGTGTCTGTGGCAAGGAGAACAGGCTGTGTCCTTTAGCCTCCTTTTCACGTATGGGGGTGGGGCGCTGTCCAACGGGGAGCATCTGTTCCTATCCCTGTAGTGTTAACCACAGTGGTCATTCCCATGACTGCCTACTTCTCTAGGGCCAGCCTACTGCAGTCTCCTGACCTCGGCCATCTCTAGGAAGGTTCTGCTGGTGCATTCAGTGTCAACCAGCACACAAAGAACTGAAAAGGCAAAGATTGCTTAGAAATTGCACATCAGTAACATCAGTGGCCTCATCTTGAGTTATCTTCATCATTAAATATGGATTGAGTTACACCAATCATTTTAGAGTCAAAGGCGTACCTTAGAGGTCATGCAAGTCCCAATGTGCTAAAACACAGTGTCTGAGCACATATGTCACTGCCATAGTCTTGCAATACATCATCCTTGAGTTTCATTTCACATCTTTATTTGTACCCTGATTACATGTCTTTGAAAGCTTATTTGTTTTGACTTTCCATTGTCTCTTTCCTGACAAGAAACAATAAAATCCTGAGCCACGTGAAGACCACAATCTGTCAAGACATTTATTTCCCAGCAACCTTCTTCTTGGAAATAGGTTAACTATGTGTTTGAGACTTGGGAATCTACATTGATGATATTTGGGAAGATGATTATAATGCTCTTGGACAATTTCTGTCATCTTACCATCAGCTTTGTGTCTCTCTCTATATTAAACAGACTGTGGTCGTAACATACTATACATGACAGGCTGCCTGCTATAGTAGAAATTATCACAAATTTTGGACTCAAATCTGAACTCACAGACTGTATAATTTCCAAGCTGCATGAACTTGGGCAAGTTTCTTAATGTTACCTCAGTTTTCTCTTCTGTAAGGTGGAATAATTGTTGTAACAGTTTAATAAGATATTTTCTTTTCTTTTCATAAGATATTTTCTTTAAAGAACTTTGTACAGGAAGAAGCCATAGTATAGTCATTAATTATGACCTTACCTTGCATTACTTAACTTGCATTACTCTGTGCCTCAGATTCCTCACCTGTAAAACGGTCATAATAAGAGCACCTACGTCATAAGGTTGGCATGTGGGGATTAAATTAATTGGTAAATATAAAACGTTTACAACAGTACCTGGAGCAAAATGAGGACTCAATAAATGTTAGCCGTCATCAGCATTATTATTGTAGTCATTTGTTACGATGTGTGCCTCATAGGAGGTGTGGATAAATGGTAGGAATCGTTCATTTAAGACGGTCTCTTCTGGTTTTCAAAACAAATTCTGTTCCCTATAGTATCCCTGAAGTAATTCCAAGAAAACCCAAATGATGGGGCACCTGGGTGGCTCAGTCGGTTAAGCGGTTGCCTTCGGCTCAAGTCATGATCCCCGGATCCTGGGATCGAGCCCCGCGGCGGGCTCCCTGCTCTGTGGGGAGCCTGCTTCTCCCTCTGCCTCTGTCAGCCACTCTGCCTATCTGTACTCTCTCTACGTCTCTGTCAAATAAATAAATAAAATCTTAAAAAAAAAACAAACCCAAATGTTCTTCAGATCACAGTAGGAATGACACGTTTTTTTTCCTCTGTGTGTGTGTGTGTGTGTGTGTGTTGCTCAGCAAAGCAAATGGAATAATAACTAATGTGAGATTTTAATTATCATGTATGTCAGTGATGCTGCTTTGTAAATCAAAGTTAATTAATTCTGAGTACTTGCTACTTCTTCGATCTTCCTTCCATCTCAGGAGCAAGCATGCTATTTTCTATGTAAACAACAAGGGTGCTTCTAGAAGAGATGTTCAGAACAAGCAGGGTGCCATCTACACTAAGCAATTTAGAAGGCTGGGAATTTAGACTTAACATACCAAGTTCCACTCAAAGTATATATCCTATCCATGATGTTTCCTCACTGTAATGTTAGAGCACAGTTTCCTCCAGCAGTTGTCTTTGGGCTAATCCTTCAAAAAATGTTCCAAATTTTTTGAATCAATGATTTTGTCTTAACAGTCTTCTGAAGCACTCCTTTGTATAATGGATTCAGTAATGTACTTGGCTTTTATATGAAACAGTACTTTCTTTTATTTGTCTAAGTGCATTGTTTCCAAACTTACGTTTACTCCCATTAAATCTTGCATGGAAATGTAATTCACAAAGCAGAAAATAAGAAGAACTGAGGGGTGTAGGTTGAGAAATGAAGCCCATGGCCACCCAACCAAACCCCGCACATTCTCCTGTCCCCTACAGCTTCCCCTGAAGTACTGCCAAGAAACCCTAAGTATTCTGCAGATCACATCTTGAAAGTTTCTATGCTGAAGCAACTTTCTTCACTCAGTTTTCTAAAGAAGCTGCTTCATCATTGCATTTGTGTATTTCATGAAAAGCCCACAATCCCTATGATCCCTGGTTGTACTTTTATCCATTTCAATCAGGTTGTCTTTAAACTGCCTTCTTTCCAAAGTGAAAAAATCCTAAATTTTTCAATAAATCAAAAATCCTTCTTCCTTCATACTATCATTCTTCTATTCATTATAATTTTTTAAAGGGAAATATGGTGAAGTTTTCAAGATTCTTCAACCTGGAAAGATACACTCAAAGTTTGGAATGATTAAAGCCCATGAAATTATGGGGCTGGAGAGGAGGAAGATGCGTTTGTTCAGCAAATCCTTCACTAATGGATACAAGGGGATTCTTCCATGTAGCTTGACAATAAATATCCACTCAGAATGAGAATTTATTACTGGAGCAAATATAGATCAAAAATAGAAATTGCTTTGCCAAAAACTAAGCAAATAAAGATGATAAAGTTATCCGTGTTTACTACTCATCAGTCTTGGGATGGCAACTCTATGACATGTGCCCCCATTCCCACATCCAATGGCCATGGCAGAGATTACTAAGTGATCAGGGCTTAGGTGCAGTCTCAGAGTCCTTCACAACACAGCATAACAGGCAGCTACTACCAATTAATTAATCAGCACTGGCATGGGATTTGAAATCTTTCTGCCAATACTAATCAAGTTCAACCTGCAGATTTCACATATGGCTGACAATGTGCCCACCATCACACAGCTAGTAAGTGGTGGAGAGCCATGTCCTTTCACCAATACAACTCTGGGTCCATCACCCTGAAGATGATAGAACATTTGTTGGACCCTGTTTGAGAATGCCTGTGTTTGTAATCCCCACCTCCATACATAGGGAGCTAAGAGCATCTCCTAGCCTTCTTTAGTCCTCAAGTTTTTCCACAGTGTTTAGTGCCCTGTAGCTTTTCAAAATTGATATCACTAATGCTACATACGGGTGCTATCTTGTAAAGGTTGAGAGCATAGGCTTCACCTGACCAGGTAGAACTGAGTTGATATTTTCTGCTCTGCTACTTACTTGACGTATGATTTCCAGAACACAGTTGAACCTCCTTGAACTCAGTTTCCTTGTGCTTAGAATAGATACCCTCTTACAGGGATGTTATGAGATTAAATCCAATACTTTTTGTAAAGGTGCCCAGCACAGTGCCCAGAGCTCAGTAGGTAAAAGACTTACCCATGAGAGTTTTCCTTTTTCCCCTTCCCTTCTTTCCTTTTCTCTTCTCCTCAAATTCAGTTCCACAAGTTATTAACTACTTAACCTTGGGCAAAGAACTTAACTTTTCTGAGTCTTCATTGTTAAGATGAGTATCACATTATTACTAACTACACTGAGTTGCTCTGATGAGTAAACAAGATTAGAGCAACAGTAACAAACTCAATTTACAACATGGGTATGGACTCCATACAGAGAATCTTCTAGAAGACTGAACAATTTCCTTGCACATAAATGTCTAGCTCCAGAGCTTTTTCCATGAATGTTTATGTTACAGCCAGTGGAAGTAGAATGCAAAGGAGGTGGCTACTGTCAGAAGTCCCAGTTCTCTCTTTTTTTTTTTTTTTAATTTTTTTTTAAAAGATTTTATTTATTTATTTGAGACAGAATGAGAGAGAGAGAGAGCACATGAGAGGGGGGAGGGTCAGAGGGAGAAGCAGACTCCCTGCCGAGCAGGGAGCCCGATGTGGGACTCGATCCAGGGATTCCAGGATCATGACCTGAGCCGAAGGCAGTCGCTTAACCGACTGAGCCACCCAGGCGCCCCCGTCACAGTTCTCTCTTAAGAGGGAGTCCTTACATGGTGGGTAGGGATAGTCATTGGATTTCAAGTTTGCAGACCTGGATTCTCATTGAATCTGTCATGAAGTTGCTCTGTGACCTTTGGGAGGTCATTTAGCCTTTCTGGACTGACTTCAGGGTAATCCACCGGTCCCACCTTATAGTATTAATGACCCAAATGAGAAATGACCCAGGGAAATCTAAATGCTCTACAGATAGAAGGAATTTTTTTCTTATTTTTTTTCTTTTTTTCATGGAAAAAAAATTGGGGTGGGGGAGAGATCTGCCCCCTGGAGTTTGAATTGACTGTAGGTTATCTTTATTCTCTTGTATACACAAATGCCTTTTTCTGTGAAGATCTTTTTTTTAACTAAAAAAAATGGAAATGTGGCTGCCCTACTTAGAATCAAGAATGTCTATGAGCAGCCGTCTCTAACTCCTACACATATAGCCAATTAGAGGGTGTACACTGATCCAGAGCCTCAAAGAATCCTCTGATCTTTATAGTAAAGACTTCATGTTCAGAGAGTCCCTGTGTTGGTACATCTAATGACCTAGTTCATCCAGGACAAAAATGTGAAACATATCTTTCCTTTTACCTGTTCCCCACTGCAGACAGACACATATGCATGTGTGCACACAAATACACATACACACATTCTTTTCTCCAAACCCCTTGGGTTGGGTCAGACATTTCAGAATTCCTCCTGCCTTTGTGAGCCTCTAGAATGACAACCCCGGGGATGGCACCAGGAGCAGTGGCAGTTCTGATGAACAATTTGACAAGCAGCCAAGTTTCCAGAATGGAATGAAAGTACTAGGTAATTGAGAACGAGTCCTTTGGGCTATTAGTTATCTAGCAGATGGTAAGATAAATCCTCATCCCTTGCTAGTTACAAAAAAGAAAGAGATATTTTCCCCTACAAAGAAAGTGAAAGGACTAGACCATTATCAGTTACCATGGCAACTCAGATCCACTACATGCTCAGTTCATCCTGTCACTACGGACGACTGGAGGAAAAAAGAAAACAACACTAAGCTTCTCTCTGTTTTTTGTAAAATATTTTGAAGTGACTTTTCATGGCATGAGCCTGAAACAACTTTTTCTGAGTGGAAAGGAAAGGAGAACATGAGAGGGACATAAGGGGGGAGCGAAGAGCCTGGGGATGCTAGGGATGTGTTTGAGAGGAACTAACTGTGGCTGATGTGGTCAGTGCCAATGAAACTGAGAAGGAAGGAAAAGAAAGCAGTAAATATTTATTGAGTGCTCACCACATGCCTGGCACTGTGCTTAAGAATGAATAGTCTGCAATCTCTCAGAGTTCCCTGTCTGGTAGAGAAAGAACTAAACAAGCAATTAGGGCATAAGGGACAATTTGTTCCAGGTCAGAAGTACAGGGGGCAGTGGGAGTAGGTGGCATGTGGGCTGACACAGGTGTTTGGAGTGGGAAGTGGTGGGGGGGTTCCCACAGAAAATGTCTGAGGGAGTAGTAGGGGAAGCCAGGTGAACAGGTCCTGGGCCATCGTTTATTAAAAGAGAAAAATGTGCAGAGGCCTTGAGGAGAGAGAAGCCTGGATCCTGAGAGACTGCAGGGAGCTCATGATGGCTGGAGTGGAGCTTCAGAGGGCTTAAGAGGAAGGATGAACTCAACGGGAGAAGTTAGCAGAAGCTAAACTACAATTTACAGTAAGTCATATTTAAAGGTTTAGAATTTACCTGGAAGGCAAGGAGATAATTTGGTGTCTTAAGCAGATTTGTAGCATAATGAGACTCAAGGCAGTAGCAGAGTGGAGGGTGGTTGGTAATGGGAGAGGGAATGAGGAACACACTTGACTAAGAGTGTGGGCGATGGAATAGACAAGACTAGTGGTAGTGGAGAGATGTGCCTGGATTCTAGAATTAGAACCAACAGAACATATTGGGGATGAAAGAGGGAAGTGAAAAATGAAGCCCAAGTTGCTGGGCAATGGAGTGAATGGCTGGGCCATTTGCTAAGTGGGGTCAGTGATGGAGGAGTAAATTATGGGCCATTTTGGTTGGTTACAAAGAAGCCAAGTTTGTTAGGCTTTTAGGATGCCACTTGTCACCCTTTCGTGTAAATTGTGTATGGGAAAGCTGTTTAAAACAGGCCTTGTGACCACTATCAGAAGATTACATGTTTACATAAGACACAACAAGAAGGATTCTAGAATGAGATCTTGTGTAGACTCCATCTTCAGATGCATAAAAGCAACCACAGTAGAACAATCTCAGGGTGTCTTCTTACTCTGTCTTCCCTTACAACCTACATTTCTTCTGCATCTCTCATTACTGCTGGTTGAAGAAATTCATAGTGAGAATGCCAAAGGTGGGCCATGCTGGAGTCTATGAGAACAGGATGTGGCCTATATGAGTTGTATCTGGTGGTGGTTAGCCAGCTGGCTGGCTAGAGAATTCCAGCGGTGACCTTCACATGTGCTCACTTAGGCTCTATTCTCTCTTTCAGCAAGCCCAGTGCTGAACTCATCTTCCTCTTCTAGTGGTCTATAGGCTTACTCCAAAGGCTGGACTCATCCACACACATACCATGTTGACTGCTGCCATTTTAACTGCCAGTAACGTGCATGCGGTCAGAGGATTTGGGACCTAGCACCACAGCCAGCTGCAGTGTTAATCTTGAGCAAGTTTCTTAATTCCCAGAGAGTTTCCTTTTCTGAGTTAGAGGAATAATAGTGACAATGGTGAACCCTACCCCTCCCTGACAGGTGGTGGTGAGGAATATCAGTAAGATAAGACGCGGAAAGTAGGTGTGGAAACTGAAGTAGGTTGGGGCTTGCTTTCATAGCATGGAGAGGGCATCTGAATTATAGAAAGAGGAGGAGCAAATCTCCTGACTCCTCCTTTCTGCTGGCATGCATGTCTAGACCTCTCTGGCAGGCCTTCCCTTGGGGGTAACCTGGAATCTCCCTATAAGAGGGTACTGAGGTCTAAAAAGATAGAATTCTGTGTGTCATGGACCTACCACTCCCAGGCATTTTTTTCCCCACATGGATAAGACTGTGAATAAATAAACTCTCCTCTGTACCTGTATCATTTGTCAAACCTCTAAGATAGCCTTGAACACAGACCCCAAATAGGACTACTCAATTTATGCTTCCTCTAGTAAGTAGTAAGAAGGCATTCCTAGAGTGGTAAAGCGTGGATTTGGATTCACACTATATTGACTCAGCTCTGACATTTACTGCCGTAAATGGTCTTGGATAAGTCATTTAACTTCTGTGAGTGTCTATTTCCTCATCTGTAAAAACACTTATAATCTTTCTTAAGCATTCTTTTTTTTTTTTAAAGATTTTATTTATTTATTTGAGAGAGAGAATGAGAGAGAGAGAGAGCATGAGAGGGGGGAGGGTCAGAGGGAGAAGCGGACTCCCTGCTGAGCAAGGAGCCCGATGCGGGACTCGATCCCGGGACTCCGGGATCATGACCTGAGCCAAAGGCAGTCACTCAACCACTGAGCCACCCAGGCGCCCTTTCTTAAGCATTCTTAAAAGGATTAGAGATACTTTATGTCAGAGTCCAAGCATAAGGCCTAACACAGAATAGACACTCAAATAGTAGCTACATTATTTCATTTTTTTAATTATTTTTTTTTATTATGGGGAGGGGGGAAGGAGCAGAAGGAGAGAGAGAATCTAAAGCAGGCTCCGCACCTGGTGCAGAGCCTGACATAGGGCTCAGTCTCACAACCCTGAGATCATGACCTGAGCCGAAATCAAGAGTTGGACATTTAACCAACTGAGCCAACCAGGTACCCCTACACTGTTCCATTTTTAATAAATCATACTAACAAATAAGATGACATGCTTCCCCAAACTCTTAGCCTACCCTCTCTCAAACTTTCCATCAGTTATGATGTCTATATAATGATTTCTCCCATCCTGAAGGAAGCATCTGAATTCAGTGGTTGTGAAACCAGGTGACATCAGAGAAGATGGAGAAATATCCCGTCTCTGACTCTAACCCTATGACTGTTCAGAAATCTCAGCCAACATCACTCTAGCTGGCATCTAGAAGTCACTTCTGCATCTCAAGAGCCAGGTCCTCTGAGAGAGGGTGCATGTCTGCAGGTACAGGGGGTAGGAGGCAGGAGAGCTAGGGAAAGAGATCTAGGTGGGCATATGCTCCCTGGTGCTCCTTTGTAGCCCTATGGCTATGTAAAGGGTGGATGAAGGGTATTTGGTTTTAATTGGGAAATGCTATCAATTGTCCTAGGCTCATTTAAAAACCCATTAGTATCAAGAAGCGGACAGATTAAGCAATGAGGAAGAGAAAAGCGAAAAGGCTGTCAGCGCCCTGCTTTGTAGGGAACGAACGGCCTGTCTAAGCTTCACCAGAGTGTGCTGCGCTGAATGCTAAGAAGCTACTAGAGTCAATTTCGAGATGCTAGGGAGAGAAAGGAGGTGTCTGCGCCAATTCACACAAAGTCCTGGGCAGGCTTGTTGTTCTCGCAGCTTCCAAAGCTGGTACAGCAATGATCTGCACTGCACATTTCAGGTTTCTGCAGCTGTTTCTGGCAGCCTGGCAACTATGCCACCCAGCTCTAAGCCTTATCAACACCTGCAGATAGTTACTTCCCTTTGTCACCTCCCTATCTGCCAAACTCTAAACTAGTTCCAGCAACCTTTTCATTCTGGGAGATACCAGTCAGGCTCAGAGTCCATAGTGGACCTGAGGAGAACAGGTCAAAAGATGACAGAGATGCACCAGAGGAGGGATGAGAATAAACAGGACATGGAAAAGAAGGGAAGACAAAGATAAAAGCAAGCTAGAAGAACAAGAAATAAAAGGGATCTATATAGGGCTGTGTGTTCATTTCCTAGGACAGCCATAATAAAGTACCACAAACTGAGAGGCTTAAGACAACAGAAATTTCTTCTCCTATAGTTGTGAAGCCTAGAGGTCTAAAACTCAAAGTGTCTGCAGGGCCATGGTCCCTCTGAAACCTCTACAGACAGGATCCTTCCTTGCCTCCTGGCTTCCGATAGCTTAACTCCAACCTCTGCCTCTAACTTCACATGGCCGTCTTTCCTCTGAGTCTGTACCTATATATCTCTTCTCCTCTTCCAAGGGGAGTAGGTCCATCCCAATTCAGTATGACCTTATCATAACTTGATGACGTCAGCAAAGACCCTATTTCCAAATAAGATCACATCCACAGGTCCTGGGGGCTAGGACTTTAACATATTTTTCAGGGGGACACATTTCAACCCATTACAGGCTGTTCAGAGAGCTGCTGTCTGGTTAATTTAGCCCAGCACTGTAGAGGGCACGAGGGTGTGGAGGGAAGCTGGAAAAGGTCTAGTCAGGAACTCAGGGTCGCAAATTCACATGCCTGCAGAGGCCAGGTAAGTAGCATAATAAGCTGCAAAATGGGAAAATGGCAGTCGTTCCTTAGCAGGCATTCCTTGGGACAGCAGCAAGCAGGAGTGCTTGCCCCATAAAAGCAAAGGCTGCTCAGCTCCAGCCATAGTTGCCTTGTGGTATTGAGGCTCAAGGAGGCCAGACCTAACAAGGAGCTAAGAACCCTGATTTATATGTGAAATATCACCTTTTTTTTTTTTTAGACTTTGGCAACTTTTTTTTTTTTTTTAATAACGTGATGCAGGCCAAACTAAGCCCATCTGCAATCTAGGAAGTCATGAGCAGCCACTGTGGCACCACTGGTAAAGAGCCTCAGATTCAAGTCCCAGGCTTCCACTGCTGTGTGACCTTGGGTGATTTACCCTCCATCTCTGGGCCACAATTTCGTAGTAGGATGAGATTGTCTTGATCATCCCACTGAGGATGGCGGTGGGATACTAGGCCCATGCCAGCGGTACTTACACATTAGTTTGAGAAACAAAACTTACACATCTGAAAACTTGAGTGATCTCATGCAGTTGTTCTGAGGATTATATAAGTGGATCAACTTAAAACCACTAGAAAGTGCCTGCCCCAGCCTAACGCTAAATAATCATTCTCCTTGTACTTACCTCCTTTCAGGGCTGCTTTCTCAGTGAGACTTAGCAGCTGTTTCAGTACAGTGGCTAAAAGCATGGATTCCAAATGCAGAGATTTAAGGGAAATATAACCGAGTGGGTAAGAAAGGCAGCCACAGATTGTAGACAGAAAAGCTTTGAATCTTGGCTTTAATGCTGCCAATGACAACAGCTTGTTGTGGATATTCTATCTACGAGATACTGTACTAAGAGCTGTTGTGGATTATTTGCAATTAGTCCTCATGCCAAGTCTGTGAGGTAGATATAATGACTCCTATTTCATTGACGGGGAAACAGAAGCTGAAATGCCAGAGTTTTAGGTGGAATGCGATCTCTTTAAATTGTGGCAGCTAAATCAAATATTTTTCAAAACATTGTGTACTCTAAACCAGCCCATCTGCAAATTGGACCCAGCCCATGGGCAGCCACTTTGTAATCATTGATCAAGAGTCAGTGCTAGCTTTGCCATTTTCTGTGTGACCTTGGGTGAGTTACATACCCTCTCTGGGCTGTAGTTGGGATGTTCAATAACTTGCCAATGTCACAAAACTTGCAAGTGGCAAAACCCAGGATTTAAACCCAGGCAGTGCAGTTACTATATTTAATCATTACACTACAGGTTTCAGTAAGTGTTTCTGACACTTCTAAGACCCTCCATCAACCAAGCTACCCAAGTCTAGGTAGGACACAGGATACTGACCCACTTGCACCTGCTGAAGTCTTTAACAGACTCCAGCAAAAGCCAGTAAAAATGAAGGTGAACGCCTGAAAGATTGCATAGACCTCTTTATATGTGAAGGGCAAAGAAGAGGTAAGAAGGGCCCTCCTCAGTGCTGCATCATTTGGCCTAAGATTACATCACTGAGCTTTTTTCCCAGTCATGTGACAATTTTAATTCATGCTTCAAAATAAGAGGAATCTGGCCTTAATATTGATGTCATTTAGTCCTAAAAGCTCTTGATGTGAAAATGAAGCTGTCCAGTGGTTTTTCGAATTTATTTTTAGCAGAAAACCCTTTTTTAAAAAAATGAAACCTTACATAGAATGCCAGCATATAAAATAGAGTCAGCTGGTGTCCATTATGCGCTGCTAAGGCATAATAATAATGATGATGGTAATAATAGCAGCTAGTCCTTGCTGAGAACTTGTCGCATGCCAGGCACTATTTATTCTGAGACCTGACCCATGGTAACTCATATAAGCCTTACAGCAACCCTCTAAGGAAACTGAGGCACAGAAATATTATTACGTAATTTGCTCAAGGTCACAGAGCTCAGTGTGGGAGTCAGGCAGGCTGCCTGGAGGGCCCATGACTTTTCCCATCCTCCTGCTTTGTCATTCACTCCAGTACACTACAGCTGCTTGCAAATGAGAGCCAGCACTACAGAGCTGTGCCCTCGCAGCTTGTGACTCAGGCTCATAGCAAACCATTGTTCGATTTTACTATCCACGGGGACGTATTACATGTGAAACGTCTCACCCGACTGATAGTTACACAGGTCTGTCATTGTATCTCAGTCTTAGCTAGTCTGTCTTTGAGGTGCTCCATAGGGTCTCTCAAAGAGATATTCATGTCTGTCTCAAAGCATAAATTCTAAGGCAGGATCACCCAAACGTTAGCATCCAAATTTGGTGAAAATCTGTCCAGCCTTTAGAGTGGTTAGGAACAAACCAGCCCCACATCCACTGTATCGACACAGATCAAGGAGGAGCCGCACTGATCCAAGGGAGCCAAGGGCCCAGCAGTAGCCTAGGAGGCATCTTCAAGGAGCCTTAGGCTCTGGGAACCCAGCAGGAAAGCCATGGTTCTAGCCAAGAAGAACGTGCTTGTCTACTCTGAGGAGAAATAACAGATGTGGAAGTAGAGTCAGTTTGTGGAATATGGGGTGGAAAAACACAGCAATGCTGGGAGTTTTGAAGCACCCTCTGAGACATTGGTCATGGCTTGCTTGAGATGTGCAAAGGCACTGGTGACGCCTGGTTTGGCAGGGACCAAACATATGGTATTTAATTTGCCTGAATCAGCTGAGGCTGATGATACAAACAATAATACGGTAAAATACGGAACCATGGCTTTCCTGCTGGGTTCCCAGAGCCTAAGGCTCCTTGAAGATGCCTCCTAGGCTACTGCTGGGCCCTTGGCTCCCTTGGATCAGTGCGGCTCCTCCTTGATCTGTGTCGATACAGTGGATGTGGGGCTGGTTTGTTCCTAACCACTCTAAAGGCTGGACAGATTTTCACCAAATTCGGATGCTAACATTTGGGTGATCCTGCCTTAGAATTTATGCTTTGAGACAGACATGAATATCTCTTTGAGAGACCCTATGGAGCACCTCTCTTGAGCTTGATTTTCTTTACACTTTACTGATGAAATATAACATTTAAATAAAACATGGAGTTTAAACATTAAGATTCTAGGGAGTTGAACCAGAACAAATTTCTCGGCTTTGGCATTATTGACATTTTGGTTTGGATGATTCTTTGTCGTAGGAGTGATCCTGGGCATTGTAGGATCATTAGAAACATTTCTGGCCTCTACTAACCACAGGCCATTAGCATGACCCTCCCCTCCCCCAATGTGTGACCATCAAAAATATCTCCGGACATTACCAAATGTCCCATGGAGGGCACAATAAATCCCAGTAGGACACTGAATTAGATATTTCAGAAGTACCATTTGGCTACAGTCCTATGATCGCTGTGATATTTTAGATGTTTTTATATAAAAAGTCAAACTCAGTGGACTTTTCCTACTGTTAAACTTGTCCTTTATCTAGATGCCTTGGTGGATACGTTGAGGCCAAGAGCACAGTGGTTTGCCTTCACTCCAGTTGCTCCTGGCTACTTGACCTCAAGTCAATTACTAAAATAATTTAACTTTAATAATCCTTCCCAGATTCACTTCTCTCACCACCTCCTGTTGCTTCCAACTGTACCGATCAGCCTTCCTCTTGCCGCAAACGTGAAACTGGAAGAAACATGAAAATAAACATCAAGGGTCTTGGCTAAGGCTAACTCACCCAGATAGGCTTTCTCCTATCAAGGGATATCATTTATTTTTTTACTTTATATTTTTGAATTGTCTTTCCCCCATCAACTTTCTCCATTAATTACTACTTAATTAGTTAAAGGCTTAAGTCAGACACTGTTTGTGGAACATAAGCATAAAGAGTTTGAACCCTGTACTCAAATCACTGGCTAGGATTGAATGCCAGCTCATCCATCCACTAGTTTCAGGCTTGTGGGTAAGTTCTGGAAACTCTTAGCTTCAGTTTCATTATCTACAAAACGGGGACAGTAATAGTGTCAGCCCTCCAGGGTTGTTAGGAGCATTTAACAAAATGCTGGATATAAAGTGGTTAGCAAAGTGCTATGCATATAGTAAGCATCAGTACACACTATTTCCCCTAGTATCATCACCATTATTTTTAATTATCACTCCATTCCCTTTCCTCCTATTTCAGCTAGAAGTACCTGGAAATAATGACTTCAGGCAGCCAGGGGATTGCTTTAGGAACTTCTGTAGAAATCAACATTTTGAAAAGCAAATGATAACTTATTTCATCATCCTTTTTCACCACTCAAATCTCCAGCCAAGATGTCCATAGGATGTCTACAATGAACTCAGCCAGCCAGAACCAGAAACCAGGAAGTCCCAAAAGACCCCTCCCCCAAGCCCCCAACTTGCTCTTCTTTCATAGTGCCTACATAGGGCTTCCCCAACTCCCTCCACCTTGCCTTTTCCAAAAGGAGCTACTGCTATCATTTGAAGCGACTACACTTGACTTCAAAATGACAGGGAAGAAAAGATCTTGTTTCCTTGGTGATATTTATTTGCTTAGCAGGTGAAAAACAAAGACTTGGAGGGAAGAGAGAAATCTCAGGTGCAGCCAAAGTAGCTCCTGCCCCTTTCTCACCACCCAGCATTAACTCCTTGCTGCCTGTGTGTCCAGCATGCAGGAAACACCCCTTTAGGATTTAGGGGTTCAAATGTCTTACAGACCTTTTTTTTTCATCAGCAAAGATTTAAGTGTTTACCATGGAGTCCTGTTTCTTCTGTGTATGTGATCATCCATGAGGGGTCTGGGTGGTGACTTTCTTTGTATATAATTAATATATAGTGTAGCATCATCCTTACACCCTCAGTTTGGAAATGCCCAGGCTTGGATTTAAATCCCAGCTCTGCCATTTACTAGCTGTGAGGAAAGGATTTTCACTCCACACATTTCAAGACACTCTCCTATCCAGCAGCACAGATGGTCCCCGTGCTAGCCAGCCTCTGGGAGACCAAGAGTATGTAGCAGTAACTCCATTAAACCAAGAGTGAGAGAGGTTGTTAGTTGCTCAAGATGACATATCAGTTTGTCATGGATCAGAGAAAAACTGGCGAGTTATTTGACCTGTTTGAGCTTCAGTTTTCATATCTGTATTTTTTCTGCACAGGGTTCTAATGATTCAGTTTGTAAACAATGCTTATGATACTCTAAGCTCAAATCCTGGCATCTAACAAATGCTCAATAAATCATTCTGAAAAGAATGGTTATTTAGATGAAGACAAGATGGTCTGCGAAGAACAGTATATGAAAAGACCCCCACAGTAGCAGTTAGGACACCAGATCTGTCCCTAATGGGGAAGTTATCTTGAGTGACTACCTCAGCCTCTGCAGCCCAGTTTCCTATTAGGTTAAAGTGGAGTTAATGTTATCTGCCTCCAGTTGCTTAGAAAGAGAGCGAAAGGCTCAAATGAGCTCTAAGGAGGTATCTTTGAAAAATGTAAAGTACAAAAGAGATTTAACTAACGATAATTTTCTTATTCTTTGCATGCTGCTTTTGTTGTTGCATTTGATCCTGGCAATGGCAATTAACAAGCTTGGTTACCTTCCACCCTTCTAGCACATTCCTAGACAAGGAGAGCCTGCTGGAAACCCTTGCTGAAGGCACCTCAAGGCAGAGTCAGATTGGGACCCAAGTCTCTGACCTCAAGCCTAGTTTCTTTCTCCCTCACAGAATGTGAGGGTTCCTACAGCAACTGTTCCCATCATCCCTGCCACCACAGGGAGGCTGGATATATTGACTAATGGCATTAAACAGAATGAGAGGCATCAAGTGATTCTGTTTGTTAAATTTACAGAAGCATTTCTTCAGAGCTATTTGTCTTTCCTTCCTTTTCTAGCTCTTCAGGGCAAAAGAGTGTTCAGCTGCTGATAGCTGGTGACGTGCTTACCCTGGGAAGAGTTCATAAAGCGTGACTGCTTCCATGACAGCTGTTTGTACAAGACTGGGAGAGGGCTCAGTCCACTAATGGAGGCAGCAGAGACTGCCTGTAGAATAAACATGCAACTTCTTAAAGATCACCACTGTATTTTGAATAGCTCCCTGATAGAGGCTGGGGCAAGGGAAGGGAGGCCATTTCTATTCCACGACCTTATAAAATCCCATTGCAATAAGAGCTGAGTGGGTTAGTGAGCTGTCAAGGGATGGTGATCTCCCAAAACAGATCAGTGGCATATCAGGGATGGAGGCCAGGCAAAGGTCTAAAGTCCTTCACCACTGCTACTCCTCATCACAGAACTCATCTGGAAAAATGTAACTAGTGCAGGCACTCTTCATCCTCCGGGGCCTCCTGCACTTCTCAGTAGCTGAAGTCAAATAACTTGAGGACAGGTGATGCCAAGGTACCATTGCCTGATTTGGCATTTGTTCTGGGCTGAGACCACAGGTCCTTGCTGGGCTGATTACAGAAGGGAAGAAAAATCAGTCTGACCCTGGGATTGTTTAGTATTGGAAAGAGAAGACCAGAGGCAAACCTGATAGCCCTTCAGATATTTGAAGAGAACTCTTAGGGAAAAGAAGACAATGTTTTCAGCATGACTCCACAGAGCAGAGCAAGGGCCGAAAATGGAGGTCACAGCAAGATGACCCTGCATCTGGAAAATTGACAGGTCAGTGGTCCAAAATGGAATGGACTGCTTTGTGAGGGAACAAGTTCCCCCAGTGGAAGCATCCAAACACAGAGTGGTTTACAAACTGTTCTAGGTAGCCTTTGAGTTCTCTTAAAGTTCAATAAAGTCACAGCATATGTAGGAATTAGGTCTGACAGTTGGCCCTGAAACAAAAATCATATTTGGTTGAAATTACTTTTGAAAATCCTTTAAATTGTCCATAAAATACTATATCTATATATCTGTGTGATTTTATTTTTCACAACCCTGGACAATTAAGGCTGGATTGCCTCTGGGGTCCGTGTGGTTGAAATGGGTCTTTATACACTGGAATCACTTTCAGTGGGGTTAGGTGTTCAAGGTTTGGCGGAATTGTAGCTATTCATGTCTCTCACCAGAGCATGAGCTCTGTGAGTGGATGGAGTAGCAGGAGGAGCTACTACATTACTTAAATTGGTGTACATTTATGTGTGTGTGTGAGCGTGTGGCACATAAGGTTGAGCGTGCCAGTCAAAAATTAAATATGCTGCTGGTTTATGAATCTCACAAAATGAGGGCAGAGGTGAAATCTGGGTGGAAATTATAGAATCTTTGCTATACCTTTAAAGGCTTTTTATCTCTCTCTTACATGCTAGGGTCTTTTCCCCCCAGCTTTATTGGGATACAATTTGAATATAATAAAATGTACCCACTTCAGATGTACAGTCTGAGTTTTAATAATTGTCGTTTTGTAACTTCCATCACAATCAAGATACAGAACATTTTATCACCACTGAAACTTGCCTTGCACCCAGGCCCCTTTGCAGCCAATCCCTTCCCCTTGCTCTTGGCCACTGGAAACCACTGATCTTCTTTCTGTCACTATAGGCTTCCCTTTTTCAGAATTTCAAATAAATGGAATCATACAGTATAGAACAATCTTTTGTGTTTGACTTCTTTTACTCAGCATAACATTTTTAAGATGCAGGCATGCTGTTGAGCTTAGCAATAGTTCCTACCTGGGCGCCTGGGTGGCTCAGTTGGTTAAGCGACTGCCTTCGGCTCAGGTCATGATCCTGGAGTCCCTGGATCGAGTCCCGCATCGGGCTCCCTGCTCAGCAGGGAGTCTGCTTCTCCCTCTGACCCTCCCCCCTCTCATGTGCTCTCTCTCATTCTCTCTCTCTCAAATAAATAAATAAAATCTTTAAAAAAAAAAAATAGTTCCTACCTTTCTATGGCTGGGTAACAGTCCATAGTATAAATATATGATAACTCTTTATTCACCTGTTGATGGACTAAGTTGTTTTTAGTTTTTGACTATTATTATAAATAATGTAACTATAAATATATACATTCAGGCCTTTGTTTTCTTTTCTCTTGGGTAAATACCAGAAGTGGGAGTGTCAGGTGGTTTGGTGAGTATCTGTTTGACTTTACAAGAAACGGCCGGACTGTTTTTCAAGCCAGCTGTCCTTTCTTGTGCTGACGTCAGCACTATATGAGAGTCCTAGTTATTCTGAATTCTCCCCAACTTGATATTATCACTCTTCAATTTTAGCCAACTTAATGTGTGTAAGTGGCTTTAATTTGTATTTCTCTAGTAGCTAATGATGTCAAATACCTTTTCATGTGTTTGAGAATTGAAGGAATCATAGCCATTCATGTCTCTCACCCATGCTTGTTTTCAAGGGCTCATTTTATCTTCTTTTGTGAAGTACTTGACTTGCCCAAATATTTTGTCCTCTTTCTAAATTGAGTTGCATTTCATATTATAACTGAGTTATTAGGAGTTCTTAATAAATTCAGGAGGCAATCTCTCTGGCGGATATATGTATTGCAAACATGTCCTATAATAGCATGTCTTGCTTTTTGGTTTTGTCTGTGTATTTCAAAACACAAAAGACTTTAATTTTGTCATGATCTAACTTGTGAATTATTTTATTTTATGGTTTGTGCTTTTGGTGTCCTATCTAAGAAATCTTTACCTAACCCAAGATCATAAAGGTTGTCTCCTATGTTCTCTTCTGGAATTTTGTTGTTGTTGTTTCAACTCTTACATTTTGGTCTATGATTATTTCAAATTAACTTTTGTATATAATACAAATAAGAGTCAAGTTTCGTTTCTTCCCCCCCACACAGATATCCAGCTATTCCAGCACCAGTAGTTACAGAGAATATCATTTCCCCCATTGAATTACCTTGCCACCTTTGTCAAAATCAATTGACTATTTCTAGGTTGTCTATTCTGTTCCACTTACCCGACTGTCTATATTTATACTAATACCACCGTGTCTTACTTTATAATGAGTTTTGACATCAGGCAGAGTAGGTCCTTCAAACTTGATCTCCTTTTTCAAGATTGTTTTGGTTATTCTAGGTCTTTTGCACTTTCATATAAATTTCAAAATTAATTTGACAGTTTCTTCTATTTTTTTTCTGCATCCACTGAAATGATCACATGGGTTCTCTTTATTCTTATTAGTTATTAATATGATGAGTCAAATTGATTAATTTTGTATGTTAAATCCAACCTTGAATTCCTGAAATCCAAGTTGACCATATTGTCCTTTTATATATTACTATATTTTATTTGCTAATATTTTGTCATGGATTTTTAACCTATGTTCATGAGGGATATTGTTATATAGTTTCCTTGTCTTGTGATGTATTTGTCTGATAATACTGAGCTTATAAAATAATTTGAGAAGTGTTCCCTTCCCTTGTATTTCCTAAAGGAGTTTGTGTAAAAAAAAAAAAAATTTCCTTAAATGTTAGGTAGAATCCACCAGTAAAGCCACCTGTGCCTGGTTCTCTTTGTAAAAAGATTTTTATTTTACTTCAGATTTTTAATTGACATAGGAGTACTCATTTCTTTTTGTTTCTTCTTGTGTACATTTTGATCATTTATGTCTGTCAAAGGATTTGTCTGTTTTCAGTTGTCAAATTGATTGCCATAAATGTGTTCACAAAATTCTCTTATTATCAGTAGGATGTATAGCGCTTAGTGATATTGGTATTTTGTTTAGCGTATCTTGAGCAATCACATAGATACATCAGTATATCTATCAGTATATAATCAGATACATCAATCTATTGATTTTTTTCAAAGATCAATTGATCTTTTGGTTTCATTTATTGTTTGGTTTTTTTCCATTTTGTGTCCAATTTTTATTTCATTGATTTCTATACTTATATTTACTTTACTTTGCCTTTTTCCTTCCTCTACCTTGGGTTTACATTGGTGTTTTTCTAATTTCTTAAGGTACAAACCTAGATCCTTGATTTTTAGATCTTCTTTTTAATATAAGCAATTGAAGCTATAAATATCTCTCAAAGCAAGCATTTAGCTATATCCCACAGATTTGGATGTTTTAATTTAATTACCACTCATTCAAAATATTTTTTATGTATTTCTTCTTTAGTGCACAAACTATTTAGAACAGCATTGTTTACTTTCCAAATACATGGGACTTTCAAGGATACCTTACTGCTATTGATTTTTAACTTAATTCCACTGTGGTTAGAGAATATACACTGTCTGATTTCAGGCTCTTTAGATTTATTGAGATTTGTTTTATGGCCTAACACATCCTGGTGAGCATGTGCCCTTGAAAAGAATGTATATGCTAGCTGTTGTTAGTAGTTCTATAAATGTCAATCGCATAAAGGTGATTAATAATAATGTTCAAATATTCTGTCTTTACTAATTTTTTGGCTAGTTCTATCAATTGCTGAGAGAAAGGTATTAAATTTCTAACTGTAATTGTGGAATTGTCTGTTTTCTCTTTTAACTGTAATTGTTTCATATATTTAAAGGTCTGTTATTATAAGGCTCATATATATGCATGTTGTCATCTCTTCCTAATAAATTAATCCTTTTAATTTTATGAAATTTTTCTCCTTTGTCTTGAAATCTTTTTTTCCTGATATTAATATAGCCATTCCAGTCCTGTTATGCTTGCTGTTTTCACAGTCTCTTTTCCCATTCATTTACTTTCATCCTATCTGTGCATTTTTATATTATTTCTATACTAGTTTATTTATAATTCATTGATTTCTATCCATTCTGACAATTTCAACACTTTAATTGGGGTGTTAAGTTTTTTAATATTTAATGTAAGTTTTATATGGTTATGTTTTAGTCTACTATTTTGGTATTTATTTTTGAATTGCCCCCTCTGGTTTGGTTTTATGTTGTTATTTCTCCTCTGTTCCTGAAAATTTTTGGATTATTTTCATAATTTTTAGAATTCCATTTTAATTTTTCTCCTGTTTTGTTTTTTTTTATTCTTATGTTAATCCCCATACATTACATCATTAGTTTTTGATGTAGTGTTCCATGATTCATTGTTTGCGTATAACACCCAGCGCTCCATGCAGAACGTGCCCTCTTTAATACCCATCACCAGGCTAACCCAT